>NC_090442.1:397758810-398064239 GCF_031143425.1 Pleurodeles waltl | reverse complement strand
AAAAAAAAAAAAAAAGTTGTTATTTGTATGCAATGCATCTATTAATTAAAGAATGTAATGCGTGATGACCGAGTGCACTTTGACAATGTAAAACAGTCCCTTGTGTATCGCAATGTAAAAACGAAATAGAAGGTGAAATGATACATAGCCGGAGGTGAAAAAGATGTTCTGTGGGTGGGGACAAGGCCTACATTCAATGCATATTTTAAAGAACCCATAAATCAAGTAAATAACTGTGGTATCACGCAGACCTAAAAGGGGGCTAGGACTGAAGCCCTCCTCCTTTCCAACTCTCTAACAATCTATGCAGTGTTCTTGAATCGGCAACACTGACCAAACCATAACTTACGAAAATGGACCAGAATTTTAACTTGCCTATTCAATAACTAAACATTGGTCAAGGAGACTCAGCGACTGCTCGGTAAGTTAATGTATGATGCTGGAATCTCCAACAATCTATAGGTCACGACTGAGTTCTTGTTCTGGCCAGACCACCTCATCTTTAACTGTTCAATGAAGCTAGCATCTGTAAATTGAGTAGTATAGAGTACAGTGCCACCTTAAAAATAATTTGTTTATATATTACAGGGGTGCCTGAAATACTTGTATAAAACCTAGTCTCTTGTTTATTTTTTACAGTTGACTGTTGACATCTCTAGTCCTTGTTTTAATGACATGCCATTGAAGCTCAAATGGAATAAGTTGTTACAGTTGAGTCTTGACATCATAATGCCTCCCGCCAGAGCCAGCAGCCAAAGTGAAAGGTGGGTGAAGGTACATAATTGCAGCTGCAAGTTAAACAAGGGAACGAAAACTGGCTTTTAATTCTACTGACCTGTTATTCGAAAAACAGAGAAAAAGAGTCATATGTGGAAACATCTTTGGGTTTTGAATACAAAAAATCATTACAGAAAAAACTGAATTTCTCTCTCTTTTTCTGCGCATTCTGGGCCTCAGCACTTTTTCAATCTGACATGTAAAACTGATTCTCATATCTTCTTACAACAGATTACTAAGTGCTTTTTGAGTTGTTTTATTTCACAAGTCCATTTTTTATGATTCATGTCTGCAACCATACTACCTCTTTATGAAAGAGCAAGACATCAAGGATGTAAGTGGTTTGTAATAAGGGAGATGGTGTGACCATGCATTATAAGGAATAAAACACCCTCCCTCTGCTGCACATTCTAAAGATATTCAAGTTACCTGGGAGTTTCATGACCTTATAAAGGAACTCTGCCTTCAGTCTCATTCTGCTTCGTTCTCTACTGTCTTGGAACTCCTAGGTGACCTGCAATATCCTTGTGATGTATACCACGAGATACTTTATTCCATGCGTAATTATATTTTTTTTTTTAAACTGGCAACATGCCAGGCACGCTTCTCTTCGACGGTAGGAGAACGACCAAATACGCTGCGCTATGTAAATATTTTGGGGGGTTCTTGGAAGAAGCGTGGGGATTGCGTTCATTATTCAGTCCTCCAACCACACTTTAATACAGATGCTATAAGGGTGCGCTGAGATGTTTCAAAGAAGCTCTTCAACAAGTTCTGTAAAAAATCCATTATACTGACGCTTGCAAACAAATTACATATGCGTGTTATTTTTTCACCCATGTTAATGGAATATGCATGTGACGCACAAAAAACGCGTGAGAAAAACAACCGGTTCGCTTATAAAACATATTTGAACCGACAATGCTTTGTTGAAATGTTTTTGCTAGCGCTACTGCTTGAAAACACCGCCGACTCGGCAGTGTGCAGAGGTGCCAGTATCTGGGAGGTGTCTAAGCAGGCGTACGGTGATTAATTTAACCCAGGAGATGGGCAGACACATTCATAAGCACAGGGGTAAGGTGAGGACACGGCGATCTTCCTCCTGGGCGTTCTCCTCTGAAGGAGGCATGGCAAGACCAACTTTTGTCAAAACATGTCCGGCGCAGGGAATTTACCCTTAAGATTTAACGCAATCCTGGAATAATCGACATGAAGTTGATTAACCGGGCTCTTTTCAGACACCAGGTGGGGAGCAGGAGGACTTGACAGGTCCCCAGGGAGCACCCTGTAAGTTTTCCGAGAGCCGCCTTTCGTGGCCTGGCAGAGCCACCCAGCGCAAAGTGAGGTCGGTGCCCGGCGCCTTCAGTATGAACGGGCATCTTGGGAGCTGCACTTTGATGTGCAACTGCAAGAGCATGTGAAACCTGCACAGGCGCACTACAGGTTGTGAAAGAAGCCACGCTGAAGGTGTAATATTTATCGAAAGACCCATTCACCTGCGCGCGGGTGGGTGTAGGACGTTATCTGCCCCTGTGACTGCATGGTCAAGCCAAGAAGGCAGGAGGTTCTCTCAGTCAGCTCTTCTGTGCTCAGGAACAACTTCTGTAGTAATTTGTTGCGCATATGGTGCAAGGGACACAAGTTGAGGTGGGGGGAGTGAGGGGGTTCAAGCTACCAACTTTCATAAACATGCACGTACAAAGGTAAGTCGCCTGTGCCTCAAACCTTCTTCGGCCTGCCCCTGACTGACTTGGTGCCTATTGTTGGCTCAGCGTGCTCTCATGATTCCCGATGGAAAGTCCGCACCAATCCAAAAAAGAAGTAGCAACCACCAGAAGTATCCTTGCGCAGGTGTGCATATACCCGTTTACTTAGACGGAAAAATAACCTATATTCCTAACCTGCCTAAGATGCCCACCAGCGTTGTCTTATCCCTCATATAGTCGAAGTCGTAAAAGTTAAACCTTTAAGGTCGCCTCACTTAATCTATGACATAAAAATAGTGAATGTATTGTCATCGCCCTGCTCAACCACACAAATAAATAGAACAAATTTTCTTGCCAACTACTGAAACCATTCCGTTAATTTCGACCTGTGTGCCATCACATATGCTATGTAACACGTTTCTGTTTGAAATTTTGCTGCTGTCAAGTAAGTAAAAAATAAAGACTCGCTTCTATCTATTTTTATCCACTATCCGCAGAGGTCACTATTGTCAGTTTATACACTCTTCATCCTATGGTGCCCACAACCTATCACTATACCCTTTCATTCCCTGTCTACCATCACCTGACGTGCATGTGATACCCACCATACCCTTACAACCTCAGATACCCAACTTTCTGCCTGCAGTAGATGCCCATGCACAACACCTAATAACTCTTTCTTGTTGACTAACCCTTGCCTACTAGCACTGTGTGCTAAAACTCATACAGTTTATTTCATGTGTTAGACAACCTCTACTATCGATGCCCATCATCCTTTGTGGACGACGACTGCCCAATATCCCATGTCCCCACATATTTCATGTCCCCAACAATTGCACCTGCTTCAGATGCACCGTCCTATATCTGCTAGCGGGGGCGCCCACCACCCAATCCCATCTTGGTCCATGCTTCTGGTAGTGGTACCCACCACCCCCTGCCTCCCTGGTCCCCAGCATCCTCTGCATGCCACAGTTTGGGTGAGGGGTTCAGTCTTACCTGCTGATTCGGCTCCCGCCGCTTCGATGCCGGACAGAGACATGGATCAGGCCAGTGCACTTTCTCCTGCTGCGCGGCCACGCCGCACACAGCAGGCGGGTTTACACCGACACCTCAGCCTACACAGGTGGTTGGAAGAGGGACCGGGGCATCCCAGTCCGCAGAACAGCGGAGAGGGGCCGCCCACTGGAGGAGCTCAGGCACGTCACGGCCACTCGCCCGCCCTACACGCTGAATAAAATGTAACTTCCTCAATGGGGCCAGAAAGACTGGGCGGGCCACCATTGTAGGCGGGTTCTGTCGGTAATGACGGCCATGCCGAGGTCAGGCATTGGTTTTCAACTATCGATCCTCTTCCAAACTGTAGCGATTGGACTGCCTGACCCTAACATGACACCCGTTCAGAAGAATTCCCCGCCTTCGTACAATGT
Source organism: Pleurodeles waltl (assembly GCF_031143425.1). NCBI lineage: Eukaryota > Metazoa > Chordata > Amphibia > Caudata > Salamandridae > Pleurodeles > Pleurodeles waltl. Next base: position 398,060,329 of record NC_090442.1, on the reverse strand, counting down.
AGTATTATGATGCTTCTTCAGTGTGGATGCAAAGTTGCGAAGAGGGCGAGTGACGTACCATTATGGTTTCTGAGGCAACGGCAATGCTTCTAATCAGGTACTCATGCTGCTTATACGTTAACGCAAAAAAATGCTGCTAGCTTTTGTTGCCCCCGCATACGAACTACATTCCTGGCAGGCGAGTGTCCCACTGCCCTGAAAATACATATACGTGCAACACACAATTTAAGAAGCACGGCTACGGATTTACGTTTAAGAATCGGAGAACTGCTTCCTTGTCTTGTGGGCTTCTTTGTGTGCGACAACTTCAGGTAGATCTAGTTAGGCAACAGCACGTTGCATGCTCGGAGCTTTAGTTTCTGGTGAATCATTTAGATGAATTAATGTTATAGACTAATAGAAACATTTAACATTCCACAAGTTAGACTAATTACAAGACCTATACAGGGCAATGTATGTTAACTAAGTCCACACATGCCAACATTTTAGAAGAGAAAATTGGGAGATTTTTTTTAAAAAAATCAGCTAAATATATTTCCCCCATTGACTTTTATCGAATCTTGAATCGGGTTATTGTCTGCATGCATGAGACTTGTAAGTGTGCTGCTGCAGGATCGGATATTAGAAATGCAAATATACATTTCTTTCTTACCTGTCAGGAGCATGGAGAAAGCACTAATATGAGGAAAGAGAGCACAATAAAAATGTTGTGCACTGCAGGAGCATGTTAATGGCAGTGCATACTTAGTGTCACACAAGACCAGTCTCTCCAGCTGAAGCCCCCAGAGGAATCTGGTTTCTGCATGCAGGAATTGGGAGGCGGGAGACTAGCCTTGAAATTAGCAGAGACCTACCTGAATCAGGAGGGTTGGCATGTATGTATGTCCATCTTCCTCAAGTCTCCCATGGGTGGGGGTACTATATAGATCCCTGTTATTGTTTTCCCAGTCCTGGTGTTTACTTTTACACAGCGATGCTTTCAGGTACGGTACTCCAACTGGTTCAGTTGGACTGAGCCAAGACTTTCACTTATTTTAATGCATATATGTGTTAAATAAAATCCTTTAATTCACAAAAGAAAAGATAGGAGAAATGCCGAAGCCCTACAGCCTCCTAAGCACACAATATGACAACACACAAAAGGAAGGACGGGCTCTTGACTCACACTGATAGAACTCAAAGTTTAGTGCTTCCCTATTCCCCAACTTGTGAACCTAAACCTAAGGGTGAACATATCTTATTTCATGAATGGACAAGCCTCACCACATAATTGTGGCATGCTTCTTGTTAGAAATGGGGTCTCTAGTTGGCATTCAGTTTACACCCTGTCCAAGTAGAGACCCTCACTCCAGTCAGGGTAAGGAAGATACACAACTCAGATAACCCCTGATCACCCTTTGGTAGCTTGGCACAAGCAGTCAGGCTTATCTCAGAGGCAATGTGTTAAGTACTTGTACATACACACAGTAACACAGTGAAAACACAACAAAAGGACTCCACACCAGTTTAGAAAAATATCCAATGTTTATCTAAATCAAACAAGACCAGAACGACACAAATCCAACATACACAAGCAAATATATGGATTTTTAAAGTGAAAAGAGTCTTAATACATGGAAATCAATGAATGAGTTGTTTTAGCACAAAGTGCCTGGTAGACATAAAAAAAATAAAGCCACACAGGCAGATGTGCGTTGGAAAAGCAAGCAATGATTCCCTACTTTCAAGTGAGGCAGTGCATCAATTCTTTCTCCGCCGGACAAGGGATGCTTCGATTATGTCCTTGCAGGGAAGAGATGCATCGATTTCCTGACAAGCAGCCTCAGGTCGGTGATGTTGAAGGTTTAGACGCCATGGGACGATGCATGGAAAATCCAGACGCATGGCAGCGATGAATCTGCGCTGAGCTTGAGATGCGTTGATTTTACCGCCAATGCATCGATTTTGCAGCCGCAGTGCAGGCGCTGCATCCATTTTCCTGCTGTTTGGCTCCAGTGCTTGGATTTTTACTTTGGGTTCACTAGCTTCTCCTTTCAAGGGCCCAGGAACTGGACGTGGCTCCACTTGGCAGGGTAGGGGTCTCAGCAAGAGAGCCCAGGTGCTGGCAGATGAAGTTTTTGATGTCCCTGAGACCGGGGACAAGCTCAGTCAAAGCCCTTCGAGAAACTTCACAAGCAGGTTTCCAGTTCTTTCCATCTACAGGCAGAAGCAGCAGCAGCAGGCCAGCACATCAAAGCAACAGGCAGAGTGGCAGGTCCTCCTCAAGCATCAAGCTCTTCTTCTTGGCAGAGGTTATTCTTGATCCAGAAGTACTCTAAAGTTGTGGGGTCAGCAGTCCATTATTTATGCTCATTTCTGCCTTTGAAGTAGGCATACTTCAAAAGAAAGTCTTTGTAGTGCACAAGACCCTACCTTTTTGTTGCCCTGCCCCAGACACACACCAGGGGGTTCTAGTCTGTATTGTGTGAGGGCAGGCACAGCCCTTTCAAGTGCAGGTGTCAGCTCTTCCCTCCCACTCTATCCCAGGAAGACTCATCAGGATATGCAGTAGACACCTCAGCTCCCTTTGTGTCACTGTCTATAGTGAATTCACAAACAGCCCAACTGTCAGTCTGACCCAGATGTGGATTCCCCAGGCGGACAGAGGCACATAATAGTTAAGCAAGAAAAAGCCCACTTTCTAAAAGTGGCATTTTCAAACCGACAGTCTAAAAAATAACTATACCAAAAGATGTATTTTTAAATTGTGAGGTCAGAGACCGCAAACTCCACATCTATGTCTGCTCTTGATGGGAAACTGCACTTAAAAGATATTTAAAGGCAGTCCCCATGTTAACCTATGGGAGACACAGGCCTTGCAATAGTAAAAACAAATTTGACAATATTTCACTATCAGGACATGTAAAACACACCAGTACATGTCCTACCTTTTAAATACACTGCATCCTCCCCATGGGGCTACCTAAGGCCTACCTTAGGGGTGACTTACATTTAGTAAAAGGGAAGGTTTGGGCCTGGCAAGTGGTATAGGTGCCAGGTCAAATTGGCAGTGCAAAACTGCACACACAGACACTGCAGTGGCAGGTCTGAGACCTGTTTACTCATGTGGGTGGCACAATAGTGCGGCAGGCCCACTAGTAGCATTTGATTTACAGGCCCCGGGCACCTCTAGTGCACTTTACTAGGGATTTACTAGAAAATCAAATATGCCAATCAGGGATAAACCAATCACCAATACAATTTTAGACAGAGAACAAATGCACTTTAGCACTGGTTAGCACTGGTAAAATGCCCAGAGTCCCAAAGCCAACAAAAACTGGTCAGGAAAAATAGGAGGCAAGAGGAAAAAAGTTTGGGGAGGACCCTGTAAAAAGGGCCAGGTCCAACACTTCTTCATCGGTCAGTCCACCCTGTCGAGTTGATATAATACTAATCCAGTGGTCTCAACTTTGAACCGAGAAAATAATCTCTTCTTGGGCAAGGAAGCTCAAAATAGAGGATGTCCTCGTTCGTAGGGAACCAGTTACTGCTATAATAAAACTACCTCTGTGCATCTCCAGAAATGTCTCCTTTTTTAAGGATTGAACAGGACAGGGATAAAATACCATTGCTCCTACCTTGTAAACTATTGGTGGGTGTAAGGAGATATTTATTGCTAACTATTGTTAATTATTGCCACCCTGCAGGTGTCGGGGATAAGCTTCATCAGTCAATGGGGGCTGGAACCTCACCCAGGGTCGCGGCAGCACTACGGAGGTGTTACATTAGGTGTGAAACGAGGAACATCAACCTTGATCAATGTGTGACTGCAGGTGAGGTTCTAACCCATAGTGACTGGTGAAGCTTATCACTGACAGCTGCAGGTTGATGCAAGAAGGACTTGGTAAGAAATACTCTTACCTCATTGCATTTGACCTTTACACGTTGGGCAGACAGTAAGAACCCATTTAGATAATGTGCCCTGACGAAGGCCTGAGACTCTGGTTAGGGGAAGGTAATCTAAGTGTTGAACCCCAGGTAGGTATTCCTTTTGGAAGGCTGAAACATGTTGGCACTATTCGAAGTGTGGGTGTATTGATTCCTTAGATATCCCCTACACTCACCAATAGTTGCTTTCCACAGTAGAAGCAACGGTATTTTAACGCTAACATGTACGATCCTTAATAAAGGAAATGTTTCCAGATATGCAAAGAGATAGTTTTATTATAGCATTAACTGGTTCCCTATGCACCAAGACATACTTTATTTTGAGCTCCCTTGCCCAAGGTAAGATTCTCTTCTGGGTTCAAGTTTGAGACCGCCAGGTTAGTATTATCTTAACCCAAGGGGGCGAACTGGCCAAAGATGAAGCATGCCACAATCAAATGTGGGTGAGGCCTTTCCGTCCATAAAATAATATGTGTTCACCCTTAGGTTTAGGGTCACAAGTTAGGGAATAGGGTAACACTAAACTTCGAGTTCTGTCAGTGTGAGTCATGAGCCCACCTTTCCTTTTGTGTGCTATCTTAAATTAAATTCTGGCCCTGGAAACAGGATGCACAGCTGCCAAGTTTCCCAGATCCTTGAGAAATGAGCTGCTCCAGTCCAGGTTTTGTTTTCTATGAATTCTGGGACTTGTAGTCCTGGTTTTATAATGAAATAAGACTACTCACAGACTTCAAAGAAAAACCTGGATTGGAGCATGTTGTTGCGAAAGTGTTGCACTCTACTGCGAGAAGGTTTGAAGGAGCATTCCACAGAATGTGATGAGATCAATGCTGGGATGTTGTGTTTTAAAAGTGGAGTTCAGTTGAGCTGGATTAGTGGTGGTAAGACGATGCTTGTTCAGGGCAGCAGCTCTACATGAATACAGTTTCCCTAATTGAGCAAATTCCTGTGGTATTGTGTTTCATTTGAAAGAGAACATCACATAATTGTTTGGATTTCAGTATTAATCTGATCACATTCTACGAAATGCTCATACCAACCATCTCACTACAGAATACTATAGAATGGCCCTGGGAAATTTGGCAGGGCTGAAGATATCCCTGTGCCATTGACTTATCTGATAACCCGACCCATAGAAAAATCCCAGTAGTAGCAAAGTCAGAGTTGGGTATGCTATTGTGCCTGCAAATTTTAGGACCACTCGACCGCCAATGCCGCGGGGAGGATGCCACCGTCATACCAGTGGTGTCCCCTCCTGCCCCATTACAATGTTCCTGCCGGGCTGAGTGGCGGGAGCATTTATTAGAGCGTTCCTGCCAGTCAGTCCGGCAGGAACGGTGCTACGGTATAAGACTCAGCTCATTTAAGGGAGCCTAGTCCTATATCGTAGCACAGAGGGGCCTGACCAGCACCCTTGGAAAGTGCACTGTCTGCAAAGCAGACAGTGCGCAGTCAGACGGTGCTGGGCAAGGGGGCCCTTGCACTGCCCATGCCATGGGCAGTGCAGGGGCCCTTCTGCGGCCCCCAGCACTGGCTTTCCGCCAGCCTTTTCATGCAAGGTCCCCGCCATGAAAAGGCTGGAGGAAAGTGGGGTTGTAGTCAGCCGGCAGCACTGAGTTCAGTGCTGCCATGGCTGGTTACAAGCCCGATCGCTGTCACCGCATCGGGATTTGTGATCCTGCCAGTGACAGCAGTCTTTAGGTGGGTCCATCCACCTAAGTTGTAAATGGGCAGCCTGACCACCTGGAGTGCAGTGGCAAAACCTTCAGCGCAAGTGTGGCGGCCTGTGGACCGCCACAGTTGTAATGAGGCCCTTAAACTGTCCCCTGCTTTTTGGCTCTACAAAAACGACAAGGTTAACATTCATCTTGCTACTGTGCCCACAGCTTTCAAACTCTTCAACAATTGTCATCTGATTGATGGACTGCACCTAAAGAGGAATGAAGACAAGGGGAAGGACCTCACCTGCAAAAAACAGCTTGGTGTCTAGGACATCCCTGACACGTTTCCCAGGTCCACATGTGAATGGCTGCGCCAGTGTAGGTTGTTTTCTTTAAGTTCTGGGACATGTATTCATGTTTATTCTTTTATAAACCAGGGTCTACACATCCCAGAAATCAAAGAAAAAACTTACACTATGAACTGCTGCTTGTGGACTAAATAATGTGAGGAGAATATACCCATTGCAATTGTAGAACTCACCAATACCTTAAACATCGTATAATCATGGATGTCTCAACACATCCTCAAGATTAACCCTCCGAAAACTGAGTTCCCCTTTACCGCCTGCCTCCTGTGAAGTCTTTCATACCAGTTTATGCATGGCTGGATGCAACAGACCTGAACTGCAAAATCTCTTGGTTGTACTAATAACACAACCTCCACACACAGGCTTACATTAAAACAGCCATACATGCCTACATTAATGCCCTTGCTGAAAGAGCACTTCACCAATTCAGACTATTTAGATGACTGAAGCCTTTAATTCCCCCAAACACTTCAAATAAGTTGCATCAGCCGTAGAGCTCTCCAGAATTGAGTATGACATAGCCTTGTTGAACAGGATCTTGAAATTCACATCGCTCCCTTATGAGCAACACCCAATGCTGCGGCTCACCTAATATCCAGAAGAAGAAAATAAGATCACATCACTCCTATTTTGCTTAGGCTTATTTCGATGCCCTTAGAGCTGAGAAGTCCATTCAAACTAGCCTGCATTACCTATATGTCTGTCCATGAAAGCTCTGTGAGATACCAACTCACAAAATTGGTAATCTCAGATGGACCACATAATGTCCAGAGCACATGCTGACTTCTTTGGGAAACCCCATCTTTCAAAAAGGCATAAACCTTCAATAAAGCCATTTCCAGGTGCAGCCTCAAAGTCTGCAATTCAATTTCCCCATCAATCACTTGTTTTAGCACATTCAAAAGTGACTTTTCTTCATAAGGAGTTTCACTCATTGTGATTGAATTTAGGATGACTAAAATTGCTAAATATATATGTGTGTGTGTGTGTGTGTGTGTGTATATATATATATATATATATATATATATATATATATATATAAAAGAAAAGATGTCCTGATCTGCGTGTTACGGCGCACTTAATTCTCCGGTGGTGCTGGTTTGAGGCAGGACAACCATATTTTCAAAAAACAAGATTCTCTTTCTGTTTTAGCAAGAGAAAACCACACTCTGTCGTTGTGCCAAAAATACCTTAACTTTTAATACATTAGTGAGATCATAAACAAACAAACAGGAATCCCCTGACGCGTTTCGGTCTCACCAGACCTTGTTCACAGGTGTTTCCTGTGTGCTAATTTCGGCGCTTAAAATAAAGTACTCCAAAGTAACAGAAAAAATACTCAAGTTACACCACTTATCAAGAGTTACTCCATAACATCACTAAATATATATACTTTAACAAAGAAAAATTAAACGTTTTTCTATATACATATTTACCAAATTGTAACAGTGTTTTGACTACAATCCAAGGTGTTTTTCACTGAGTTCCACATTGCATTCTGGTATATGTAGTTTATAGCATTTCATTAAATCAAATTATTTTTAAATATATGTCATAAAATCTTGTTTCAGCGACTAATGGAGACTTCAAAACAATTTCTGAGGTGTGTTAACAAAATATAGGGGCCCTCATTAGTTTTTAATTTATATTCACATTGGATTCATATTCATGTATTGCATGTTACCTACAATAGCACAATCCCCAAAGTTTCTTTTAAACAAGGCCCTCGCTAAATCCTGCACCTCTGATGGAAGAAAATTAATGTTTGGGTATTATTCCTTCAGTCAATTTATATTGATAGCACCAAAATTGTATGTCTATCTGACAAATGACAACGGGAAAGAAAGCATCTTATCAATTGGTGGAAATGACATAAAATAAATGAATGGCAACATCTTATGAGCTATGACAACTCTTATAGGTGTACAAATAACTCCTCATCCTGGTTTAAACCTAGCGGGGTGAGAGATCGGATATCAAGTATATGTCTGGATTCTAGTTGACGCAATTTCTTTTCTCTGTCACCACCGCGTTCTGATTTTAGTACCTGATCAATTACATAGAATGTCATGAGTTCCCACTTGCTATCATGTTTCTGTTCCATATGTCTCGCTGTTGCATAGCTCCTATCTATATTGATAGTTGCTCGAATATGTTCTAAAATTCGCTTTTTAGTCTCACATATGGTACTGCCAACATATTTCAACCCACAAGGACATTCAATCACATATACTGTGAATCGACTTTTACAGTTCAAGTGCTTACGTATCACTCTCTCCATGCCAGTATTTGTTGAGTACTCTTTCTTATTCACCCCAATTTTACATGCCTTACAGCTGCTGCACTTCCAAAAGCCAGTTTTCTGTAACCAGTTTGCTTTTGTAGTTTGGAAATGGCTGTGCGATAATTTATCCCTTAAGTTTGCTGTTCTTCTGAAAGTCATTAATGGGTATTGTCCCATGATTTCTCCCACTATTGGGTCCATTTGTAAAATTGCCCAATGGTTTTCCAAGATTTTACGAACTTGTGTAGCACTCTGTGAGTATGTTGTTATGAACCTCAGCTGTTGTTGTTTGGTATGTTTAATGGCTTGGTTTCCTCCATGAATTAGTTGTTCTCTTGATGATTGTTTCACACGTTTCTGTGCCAGAGCTAAACACTTTTTCGGATATTGTCTTGCCAGGAATCTCTCCTCCGCTAATTTCAAGTGCTTCTCACACTCTTCCGGCTCTGAGCAGATTTTCTTTATTCGTAGAAATTCACCATAGGGAATGTTCCACTTTGTTCGTGGTGGGTGAAAACTGTTAGCATGTAATATGGAGTTCGTAGCTGTTATTTTCCTGTGCAATGAAGTCTGAATTGTCCCCTCTTTAACATAAATTTCTGTATCTAGAAATGTCACACGTGTTGCACTGATGTCGTAGGTGAAATTAAGTTTGGCTACATTAGAGTTCAAGATCTTAAAGTATTCATCAAATTCTGACTCAGTACCATCCCAGATAAGAAAAAGGTCATCAATAAACCTCAACCAAGTCACTACTTTTTGTTGGTAAATCTCGTTTTCTTCTGCCCAAGCTATTCGTTGTTCAAACCATCCCATCGTCAGATTCGCAAAATTGGGAGAAAAAGAAAAACCCATTGCCGTGCCCTTAATTTGCAGATACAGTTGTTGGTTAAACAAAAAATAATTATTTGTTAGACAAATGTTAATCATTTCCAGAAGCATCTCATTGTGTTGATAAAAATGTATATTCCTTTGGTTGAGAAAGAATTTGCATGCCTGGATTCCTATTTGATGTTCAATGTTCGTGTACAGCGAAACTACATCCATTGTTACTAATTTATAGGTGTCCTGCCAAGGTATCCCTTCCAATTGTAACAGTAAGTCTCCTGTATCAGGTAAATAGGAGTTCAAATTTCTTGCCAAGGGTGCTAGAAAGAAATCTGTGTATTCTGACATAGGTTCTAATAGAGATGCTTTGGCTGATATTATAGGTCTACCTGGTGGATGTTGCAAATTTTTATGAATTTTAGGGAGGAAGTATATTGTTGGAGTTACAGGATGTTCCACTAACAAATATTTTGCCTCTACTTGATCAATGAGGCCTTGATCTTCCCACCTTAAGATACACGAATTTATCTCCTCCTTCAGTTTTATTACTGGGTTCCCAGTAGCAAGTGCATAACAGGTTTTATCCGACAATTGCCGCATCGCTTCTTTCACATAATCCTGTTTATTTTGTATTACAATGTTTCCACCTTTGTCCGCAGGTTTGATTTCAACCATTGTTTCCATCTGAAGTCTGTGCAACGCCTGTTTCTCTGGTATGGTTAAGTTCTCCTCTTTCTTATTCCAATTCTTTTTATAAAGATCATGAATGACCATCTCCGCAAATAAATCTATTTTATTCCCTGCTGGTAGTGCTGGGTAAAACTTGGAAGGTGGTCTTTTATCTGTCAGGCCCGCCCCAAGGGGTTTAACTATTTCAGTTACTTCCAATGGTTTGTTTCCCAGATCTAAATTCACCAGAGTCATCAACGTCTCTTTATCTCCCACAGTAAGGTCATACTCCTGTGTTGGTGGATCATTTTTCTCTTTCATTTTAGTTTCCGCAAAGGTTTTGGCAAGTTTGATTTTGCGTATATACTTATAAAAGTCTATGCGTGTTTGTACTAAATCCAAATCTGTAGAGGGACAGAATTGTAGCCCCTTTTTTAGGACAGATTCCTCCGATTGGGACATTTCTCTGGTGGAAAGATTAATAATATTTAGCTCTTGAAAGTTGCCGCTGTTTGAGCCCTGGTTTTTCTTTGTCTTCCCTCTTTGTCCCCTTCGTGTGGGTTTATTCCTTTTGCGCCTCGTCCTCTTCCTCTCCCTCTTGTTTTGACTTGCTGATCTTTGGATTGTTGTTGGAGGGCGAGGCGCATCTCGTTTAACAAAGTTAATTTTACTCCCTGTGTATTTATTGAGGTTGATTCTCCTTCACTGGATTCATTATCAGTTGACCTTGATTCATTACTTGATTTATCCGATTTTTCAAATTGGGATACATCTATTTGTTCCTTCAACTTTGCATATTGAAATCTCCTTGCAAAGGTGAAAATTCTCCCCTCTTCATAGTCACTTTTGTCCCTTTGAAATTTAGTTTGTTTGCGTGTTTTCACAGTCTCCTCATGTTGTTGAATTTTTGAAGCCATTTCACTCCTGATTTTACTTTCTTCTTCAGTTAATTTTATGCCCGCAATTTCTTGTTCTAAAGCCTTCAATTCAATCTGAATTTTATTCAATGCTATTTCCACATGTTTGATTAATATCAAAACTAATCCCTTTGATGAATCCAAGATATGTGCACCCCATTCTTCCAACAGTGCACTGCTTGCATCTTGGTGACTGGGCATGATACCAATTCGCAGGCCTCTTGGGATTCTGTTCACTTCAACATATTTCTTCAGGGTAAAAAGTTCCCACCATTTATTAATCTCTTTGCGTGATAGTTTCTCCCATTCACGTAATTTCATCTTCACACCACCATGATTCTGCGCCACTCCACTACTTTTGCCATTCAAGTTTGAGCTACTTGTCGCCTCATTAAAAATCTCTGCAGCTGTTGCAGTTCGTATAGCTTCTCTTTCCTCCATTGTGCATAAAACAACTCTATTTTGCTTGTAGATCCCACTAATGTACTTCACTTTTCAATTTAAATCCTGTGCACACACGACCACCCCTTTGGACAACAGCAAAGGATTCTCATTACCTTGTGTGTTTGTCGGGGTTCCCTTTCAAACCATCAAAGAATAGAGAAAAGCTGAAGCCGCTTTTGCACCTACGTGTCTGTTGTTTTAACTGTTGAACTTGCACAGATACCAATCTCTCCTTTCTGTAACTTAAGACGGCAATTAAAGTTTCAACAATTTGCTTAGTTTCGATATGCTCAGAATTCCCTCAGGACTTCTCACACTGCAAACAACACTTCGCATTCATATATTTTCTTCGGTTTTCACAAAATACAAGCCCTTGAATAGACACGAGTGCATTTTGTTTAAATTAGCAGCATTTCTGTTCTCTCCGCTTACCGTTTTGCTCTTATTCCTTCGGTTTCTGAGACAAAAGGCTTAGCAGATGGTGGCTGCCCACGCAATTTGAAAGGTATGAAAGAAAAGATGTCCTGATCTGCGTGTTACGGCGCACTTATATATAAATGCCTGGCACAAAGTATCAATAGATTATGCGTATTATTGTCTCAGGATTCCAATTGTTTGGGCCCTAAGTAACCATTCTGCTTACATGCAGGAAACATTCAATTTGGAAGCAGTGAAAGAATCCTCCAAATGCTCAGCAAAAAGTAGCTTTATTTCATGAACATTTCTGTCTTGACCTTCTAATTGTATCCTTATCCTTTTGATACATTTGAAATTTGCTCTGCTGAATTATTGGATCCAGTGTAGGCTCCACAAATTAGAAAAATCCTTAGTCTTTCCACTGTATTGCACTCCTTATGAGGTTTTCAGTGTCTAACTGGGTGTTCTACAGGTATGATTGCAGTGACATCAATAAAGTTCACAGAAGCCACCTTGGCACCGAGCATGTAACATCTACTTCCTGGTGGGGCCATTTTCTTTCATAACTTACCTGACTGTATGCTTGGGGTCAGTTGATCATGTGTTTGTGTGGAATGTGGCTTGTTAATGTGGGCAGTGTGCATGTGGAGCATGAGTGGAATTACAATTGGTTTACCTCGTCCATTGTCATTATGGGCACTGTTTTCAGTCCTGGACTTTTCACCTTCAAACATTGTAATCAGGTTTTAGTTTAAATAGGTCAAGGCTGCAATACCCACACTATTTTATGTTGTCACAGGAAATAACCTGGAATTACAAGCCGAGTCCTTAATGATATGAAGTGAGATGGTCATCTTAAATAAGAACATGCTAAGTGCATGGGCGGTGCAGGGGCCCCTGTAGCCCCCTGCACCTGTTCTCTGCCACGAAACCACCATGAAAAGACTGGCGGAGAATGAGGTCGTATTCCACTGGGCAATGCTGGCAGACTACGATCTCTGGCACAGCCAGGCTGACAGGAATATGGATCCTGGCTGTGCTATTAGGACTGCCAGGGTCTTTATGTGGAGGTCAGACCACCACAGCAGCGGCGGTCCTGACCACCACTGCGAGGCTTGCGGTCTCAAGACCGCCAGCCTTGTAATGAGGCCCTGAGTGTCAATATGAATTGCGAGCAGTTGCACTTAGGAACTGTTAGTGGAAGTGGTGTGAGGGGAGGTCGATTGTATTTGTGGAACATTTCTTGTGTAAACTAGTACATTAACCTCACATAAGTGTGAAAAACTTAATCCCCATACTGCTTAGTTCCACAAATACCTTCATGCAGGCTTGCCTGCCCCCAGTCATTCATTGCAGCAGCAACTAAGGACTTAGCAATACTGGTAACGAGGATGGGAAAGTTATAGTCAATGTTAAAATACTTGCTTGTAAGTGGCTGTTTGCCTCTGTTTTGGTTATATTTTGTTCTGAAAATAAATAGCGTGACATCTATTGTGTCCATGAAAGGCTGATGGTTCAGGTTCAGTCCTATATCAGACCAGTGAATAAATTATAAGCATTCCTCAGCACAATCATTTGGATGTAGGGCATTACAATACATGCCTTCACCATGCATGCCTTTACCATGCATGCATTTACCACGCCTATATCTTTTCAACGCGTTACAATGTATTTATTTTAAATCTATATTTACCACATTTTCCCCTACAACACATACTATTACCACGTATGCCTTTACAATGCATCTTTAAAACAAATACATTTTAAACATTAATTTCATAATCAAAATACTTTACATAATTTACGCAAAATTTAGTTTTACAAGCTGTGCAAAAATTATGCTTTTTAACATTAACCATAAGTACCCCAACCAAAATGGCAGACCGGTATACGTAAGAGAGCCATGATTAAAAGCAGGAAAATTATGTGGCACTCTAATGATAAGTTTAGTCATGATTTTTAAGTAAAAAAGCAAGCTTTATGATGCATATTTTAAAATGTATTTAGGTTTTACCTAAAAAATACTATAAACACACGTGTCCACCATTTGATATTCAGTGTGTCATTAACCACTAGGGTGACTGCACATGTTTATGAACACAGCATCAACTGCCTGACTGACTTCGTTTTCACAGTGCCACCTATTGCTGAGCATGTGTTATTTCACACAAGAATGAATACTCAATTTAAAAACACATTCTAAAACAATTTTTGATAATTTTTTTTGTAGTGCTTTTCAAAAAATTGCCAAATACTTCACTCGTACCAAGACAGTAATCATTTTGTGAGAAATAAACAAAGGCAATCACTTTTAATACTAAAGTAAGTTATTTTTAAAATCTAACTATTCAAAGTCAAACAATCTGGATTATTTTAAACATATAATCATATGTGTACCAAATGCAAGAAGGTGCTGGACACTGGCTGGGGCAGATTTACTATTCTAGGCTCCTCCCAGTGCCAACTCAGAGAAGGCTCTGGACACTGGCGGGGGGAGATTTACTATTCTAATCTCCACCCTGTGCCAGCTTGGGGAAGGTGCTGGACACTGACTGTGGGCCAGAGTTTGTATTCTAACCTCCATATGGTGCCATCTCGGGGAATGTGCTAGATATTGGCAGGGGGGCTAATTTACTATTCTAACCTTCACTCTTTGCCTTCTCAGGGAAGGTGCTAGAGAGTGGGTAGGGGCAGATTTACTATGCTAAGCTCCATCCTGTGCCAGCTCGGGAAAGGTGCTGAACACTGTCAGGGGTCAGATTTAGTATTCTAACCTCCACCCTATGCCAACTCGGATAAGGTGCTGGACAGTGGCTGAGGATCATATATACTATTCTAACACCTCCACCATATTCCTACTCAGAGCAGATGCTGCACAATGGGGGGAGGGATGGCAAATTTGGTATTCCAACCTCAGCCGAGTGTCAACTCAGTGAAGGTGTTGCACAGTGGCTGGGAGGCAGATTTACTACTCTATCCTCCATCCAATGACAACTTGGGGTAGGTGCTAGACAGAGGGCCAATTTTTCTATTTTAAACTCTACACTGTGCCAACTCGGGGAAGGTTTTGCACCCTGGCAGAGAGGCAGATTTAATATTCTAACCTCCATCCGATGGCAACTCAGGGAAGGATACTAGCTGTGGGGCAGATTTTCTATTCTAATGTCCACTCTGTGCCAACTTGGGGAGGGTGCTGCACAGTGGCGGGGTTCAAGGTTTCCAACCTCCCTCCACCCAGTGCCAACTCTGGAAGGTGATGGACAAAGGCATATTAAATATTGTCATTGTGTAAACATTTTCCTTTTTTTCTTATAAAAACATAGATCAACATCAAACTCTCCTAATAAAAGAGAATGGCAATTTAAAAAATAAAGTAACATTCATATCAGTTTGCCAGTAAAGGAGTTCTCCACCCGTTCCACTAACAATAAAACATTTTTCAAACACTTTACAAGATGAAAAACAGACACAAAGAACAAATTCCTTAAGCAGAAGTAAAAACCGAAAATGAAATGAATTAGTTTTAAAACTGTTTGAAACATGAAACAACATTTTTTGAATATATGTAAACATTTCATCATTAATTGTTACATTATTTCAGAACTGCATTCTCCAGAAAACTATGAAAAGTGTACCACCACATTCCTTTGAAGACTTCAAAAGGAAATACTCAAATAAAGGCCTCTCACCATCTCACAAGGTAACCTCAAACACATCTCATAGAAAAAACATGACACTGTTAAGTCCAAACCCTATTTATTCACCCAAATTTATACAGTATTTGCTAACATTATTCACACTACTGTCCTATTAATTTATGATTTACTATCTGACAAGTAATTTTCCACTTATACTGCATTTTTGTCAAGTCAAATCTAAAACAATGAACAAAAGTCCTAGGCAAATAATGATTGACCTTGAAGTGCAGCTAATTAACATTATTGTTACATTTCATTGAAATACCCAAATTCAAGAATGTTTTTCACTTTTCCCAGGCATGTTGGAAAAAAATCTAAAACGTCAAAAGAAAATACTCAACTAAAACCAATACTCCATCTCAAAAGGTAACCTCAAACACATTTCATAAAAAAAAAATATATATTTTCTCATTAAAACAACAAAAAACCTGCTTTTAAATATCTCTACCCATATTCTTCACAGAACTAACCTATTTACTTTTAGTAAGACATCATGAATAAAGTAACAATTAAACAGGATGAAGAAAATGCTTGTGGACCAATTTCAAAAGCAGAACATGAAAATCATGAATCAATTTTAAAACATGTTTGCAAGAAAACAATTAATATGAGAACCATTTACATGACATATTTTGATCAGAAACTTACTGAGCCCAGGAGTCATTGGAGATGTGTGCAGTACTTCTCAACCCGTTAAAAAGGCAGAGCTGTTACACTTGGTGATACAGTTGAAAGTGGAACTGAGTATAACCACTATGCCATGGAGTTAAAAGTATGTGAAAATTTACAGCAAATTAAAGCACTTGGTGTCACCTTCAATAAACTCTGTGGCTCAATATTGAGGGAGGTAGCCCAGAACATACCCATGCCCATTGCTAGTAATATGCCCACAATTCCTAATCCTAGACGAATGATGCTTCAACAAAAATAGGAGAGCAACTCCCAACTAACCTCTCATTTCTACTCTGACATTAACATTCTCCCCTAAATTAACAGTCTTTCAACCATGAACCTTTCCTGCTTTATGACAACCAACACCCTACAAAATGTATTCTTATCTCTGCAATCCTTCATAACACAGTTACACTAGAAAACAGTGAAATTTGGATGATGGATGGCACCATTAATTCCAGACCCTATTTGTTCACCCACATTTATACAGTATTTGCTAACATAATTCACACTACTGTCCTGTTAATTTATGGTTTACTATCTGACAAGCAATCCCCAACTTATACTGCATTTTGGTCACGTCAAATCTAAAACAATGAACAAAAGTCCTAGGAAAATAATGATTGACCTTGCATTGCAGATAATTAACACTATTGTTACATTTGATTGAAATACCCAAATTCAAGAATGTTTTTCACTTTTCCCAGGCATATTGGAAAAAAATCAAAAACTTCCTTAGCTGAGGATTACAAGTCAAATAATAAATTGCAATTTAAACTTGGAAAACGAACAGATTTGAGCTTCCTGATTGTGTGGGTGACTTCTACACAGCGTAAATTGAACCTGTTTTTTTAAAAATTATAATGAGGAAAAAGTGGCACCCCTTTTAAATTAATTTAAAAATACATGGTTTGGTCATCTAAGCAAGTCAGTTCACAGGAGGAAACCATGCTTTCCAAATGAATGGTGGAACTGCTACCCGACCTGCTTAGAGGGTTGACACAACTTGTTTAACTATTCAATTGGCACACAACACCCCAACCTGTATCGTGTCCTGGGAATTAAAAAAAAAAAAAGAACAACGTTTTCAGGAAATGCAACATTCATTGAGCTAATCTTTAGCAGGTAGTCTGAATCCTCGAGTTTCTCAAAAAAAGTAAAGAAATATCTGAACACCTGAACCAACTTCATCAGTGGTCTATGTTGGAAGGATTTAATGACCTGGAAAACATTGCTTATATCCTACACTAATCGTTCTAAGTTTTGAAGTGCATTACCCTCCTGTTTTTCAAAATCTATTAATTTAATTGGCATTTGTGAAATGATACCTTCATTTTTTAACAAAGTGTCCTACCGGCAGAATTCTTCTTTTTTCAATAGTTAGTGAAATATTGATTGGTCACTCACCAACAGTCTTTGGTAATCCGAAAATGATTTTGTAGTAGCTGGTGTCCGCTCCCCAGATTCCACCCTCAATGTACAAAAAAATAACATCCATACAAATCAAGAGATCCCAAAAATCTTTTAAACATTTTCCTAAAAAAAAGTCTTCAATAATTCCAGAAAAAAAATGAAATCCTCTGTTTTTTAACTGTTGGTGATATATTTAACGATCCACTCACCAACAATCCATGGTAATCTGAAATTCAGTTTGAAGTAAACAGTGTTAGCACTTCCAATTCCATCCTTGTTTCACCAACATAGAAACACCAATCCAAAACCGAGGAATCCAGTAAAATATTTAATTCTTTTTGTAAAAATTCTTGTCCATACAAAATGAAATTCATATCACTCGAAAGTCTTTGCTGTCTTCCTAATTGCAACATCAACAATTCAAAAATATGTATTTTTTAATGTAGTTTAAAAAATAAGTATTTCCAATATACAAAGAGTTTTTAAAAATATAGGGCCTCATTTCAAGTTCTGCAGATAGGATGATCCATCAGCCGAACTTCCTAAGGGGAGGTTGCCGCCCTACTGGTGACCTCCCCCCCGGACTTATTATGACATTCCCACCAGGCTGATGGTCGGAAACCAAGGTTTCCGAACGTCAGCCTAGCGAGAAAATGGCAGCAGTATTGTTGCCGGCTCGTAATTGAACCGACAGTAATGCTGCCGCCCGCAGAATGCACAGAACCCTCGTAATGCTCACTACCAGCGCAGCAGACAGTGAGCATTGCGAGGGTCCTGGGCAGGGGGACCCCTCCTGCCTATGCCACATGTGTATGGGCAATGCAAGGGCCCTCCTGTGAAACCGCCAAGAAAAGGCTGGGGGAGAACAAATTCGTAATCAGCAGGGCAGTGCTGACTTCAGCGCCACCCTGGCTGATTCTGACCTACGACACCGTCAGCCCGTCAGGATCACCGATCCCAGCGGAGACGGCGGTACCCTGCAGTCTGACCGCCAAGGTCGTAATGTGGCAGTCGGACCACCGCAGCGTGACTGCCACTGCGAGTCTGGTGGTCTAGTTACCGCCAGACTCATAATGAGGCCCCTAATATTTTAAACAATAACAACCTTCCTGACATATATATGTGATCACAACCTATATGGGGATATAAAACTGGTTAAAAGTAACATATCATAAAATCTAAACATCATTTTACTATAAGTTAGCTAACTGCCTTCTTCTTACAATAAAGTACCTAAACTGTATCTTATTTAAAAAAAATTAGGGGGCTGATTACGAGTTTGGCGGTTGTAAAAACCTGACCGCAAAGTTTCGGTTGAGGAGACCACCACAGTGCTAGTGGGCTCCCCATCTGCCCCATTACCAGTTTTCCACTGGGCTGACTGGCGGAAACCAAGCATCCTCGGAATGCGAACTGTCCATTCTGATGGTGTGGGGGAGGGTGACCCCTGCAGCACAACGTCGTGGGCACTGCAGGGGCCTCGCTGGGGCACCCAGTACTTGTTCTCCACCAGCCTTTTCATGGCAGTTGAACCACCATGAAAAGACTGGCAGAGAACATGGTTGTAATTAGAATGACAACTGATTACAACCATTACCGACATCATCCCGGTCAAAGATCCTGGTGGAGACAGCAGTCTTTCGGCGGTCCGACTGACAGGGTTGTAATGTGGCGGGCGGACTGCAACAGCCGCAGCAGTCTGACCTCCACCACGAGTCTGGAGTTCTTTGGACCGCCAGACTAGTAATAGGGCCCTAAGTCACTCCTATCTGACTGCAGGTCCTCAATGCTTTTGATCTTGATGGCAACGCTTCACCAACTGTAGAAACCGACACACAAACAAGAACGTAAACCTGAAAAAGTAAAAAATGAAACACAATATTTTTCCAATTGAAATATATGAAAAAGAGTGAGAAAATGTTTTAAAAAATGTAATAAAATGATATATAAAATGTTTAAAATTACTTATTTATTTTCTAACAAATAGATATTTTTATATTAATGAACAATTTCTACGTTTATTTCAAAATTGTTTATAGGGCTATTAAAATTATTTAAATTCCCTAATTATTTGCTTTGAGTCTTTATTTTAAATTAAAAAATGTGCAGAATATTAATACTTGCTAATAATGTTTTTTCTTAAACTTAAACATTTTTCAAGATTTTATTATTTTAAAATTATTAGGTGCCTTTAGGTGTTTATTTTAAATATATTTTATCTGCTTTTAAGCAACTATTATTATTTAATGCCTATGCGTTAATATGCTTCCCTACCCAATAATCCTCTATCCCTTGCATTGAGTGCCTAAAACCTATTCTACTTTTTATTTTAATTTATCTAATCATTATATTTAATAATAAATTGAAATTAAAAAAATAATAAAAAACAGAACAGGAGTATTTGTGGAGTGCACATTCTTGCTGAGGGGTCTCTCGGCACTTTGGACAGATAATGAATGTTAATTGTTGCCCAACACACATTAACTCGTTTTTATCAACTTGTGAAGGAAGAAAGGTTGAGTGGACCGGCCAGGACCCACCTTGTTACCATGGCGTTAAACATAGTTTCATGCCATGGAATGGATCTATTTTGCATCCTATCTTTAAGAATGGGGACCAGCTGGTACACAGTTACACAAGCATCACCTTCCTTGCAAAAATATATGCAAAGTTATTACTGACTGTCCTCAAATATGGGCAGAAGAGAAAGGGCTCTTACTATTTTTTTATCAAACAGGTTTAAGGGCATACATTCTACAATGTTTTGGTATCTTCGATTCCCATTCATCAAACAGTCCGCATATATGCATGTTTTGTTTAATCTATTTAATTGCAGGTTCCTCACATTATGAAGCTCACTGGCACCATACTGGATCCAGAAAACATCTGCAATAGTAACTTGTGCCATCAATCTCCATGGTAGCTCCATCCCACCTCACAACATGATGACACAGAGTGGCATGTCGGGCCACACCTGCTTGGTGATGTCAGCTATCTCCTATTTTTGCTATGCTCTCAGACATGGAGTGCAGTTGACAAGATTGTAGTGGTAGTATGCAAAAACTAACTTCAGACCTTCTGAAAGTCCACTCCACAGAACACAGAGATAGCCAGGGATGTAGAATCTTGGGTCAGATATTCACCAGGAAGAGCATTACTAAGGGCAAGAAACGTATTAAACTGATGGATATGTCTACCCCCACTCTTCACCTTGTGGATGTACACCAGGAAATCGTGCATGGCTGCACAAGCAAAATGACCCTCTATGAAGACTCAAGAATCGATGCAATAATGCCTGATGAAAGTATGGTGAGATTCCATCTGGCTGCCTGGTGACTATCTAAGGTAGGAACCAGCTGAGCTTCAGCTGTAGTAGTGGCTTTTGCCTGCTGGAATGAGCCTTGAGGACCTCAGGAGGATCTTATTTGGCCAAAGCATTTCACAGCTTGATGCAAAGGACAGTCCAACTGAATAAGGTCCATTTCTGGGCTGCCTTTCTTTTCCCTGCACTAGTAAACCCAATAAACAGTTGAACATTCCCAAGACCTATTAATAATGAGACTAAGGGACCAGCCACTGTAGCCTATCCTCTCTAGATGGATGAAATAGAGAAAAGAATTCAGGGTGTCCCTGCCCCAAAGGGAAGAGTGACACCACTATAAGAAAAAAGGATGCATGGTTCCTACGTAACCGCTTATCAAGGAAAAAGGTATTATACGGAGACTGAACTAACATGGCCTACAGCTTGCTAATATGACACGCAGAAGTGATGTCAGTTGGAAATTCAGTTTCAGACTCAGGAGTCTCAGAGTACAGCTGTAGAACGGCTCAAAGGGAGCACACAAAAAGGTTAGAACTAATCTAAATTAATAGCCCACTGTAACATAATGATGGGAGAAGGAGGGAACATATGTGAAAACTGTATTAAAAAAGACATAATTTATGTTTATGGTACTTCTACTACATTTAATTGTATGCAATAAAAGCAGTAAAATGTATTGAAAAGTAAAAATTATATCACAACTCATGATTTGAATAATTAAGCTTGATCAGGTATGCAAAAAAAGGCCAATATATCTGATGTGCCCACAGCAAAAACATGCTGGACCACAGAAAAGACAAACAACAGCTCCTCCCATACAGGCAGTCAATCTGGAGAGCAAAAGCTCAGAGTCAGGAGTTCAGAGTATCAGACCCCGACAACCCTACTTCAGTGCTATCAGATTAAGCTTTGGTAGGTACCACCTTACCTTCTATGCAACCTGCAGAATCATTGTCAGAGATAGAAAGGTGTACAGAAGGTCGAAGGTCATCGAATGTAGAATGCGTCATCTTGATACTCTTGAGAGGGAAACTCTAGATCACAAAACAATGAGATGGCAGAAGTGGTGGAGTAGCATTGGGAATAGGAGAAGTAAGAGATACAGGTGTAAAATAAGAGGTATTTTCAGAGCATTGAATGTGGAGGGAAGACTGACTAGCAAGAACTGCCTCCCTATAGAGGGTATGTGACACTTCGCTCATTTGCTTTTTGCAGCAGCACACGACAGCTGTGTCGGTCACCAACTGGTTCAACTTGATCTTGGTAAAAAGCAGAAAGGCCTTTGAGACCAGTCAGGTGGCATGCAGCTCCAACAGATTTATGAGCTGGCACTACCTCACTAGGGCCAGAGGTGTCCGATCTCCACCATGTCCAGGCAACCTCCACAATCAAGAAATGATGCATCCGTTGCCATAGTGACTCCTGTAGGGGATAAGGGGAACAGTCTGCTGCAGACCACATCTGTCATCCACCCCTGGAGGCCAAGAGCTGCCTTATTAGAGATATGCATATACATAACCATGGGGGAAAGGCCCTTGTAACCCCACTATACCTGGGCTATCTAACAACACTGAT
Source organism: Pleurodeles waltl (assembly GCF_031143425.1). Classification (NCBI taxonomy): domain Eukaryota; kingdom Metazoa; phylum Chordata; class Amphibia; order Caudata; family Salamandridae; genus Pleurodeles; species Pleurodeles waltl. Next base: position 398,038,134 of record NC_090442.1, on the reverse strand, counting down.
ATAAAGCTGGTATAGAGTAGGGAAAGATACAGATATATTATACATCACAGTGAAGACATTAATTGATCACTGGAAAGATTTTTAATTCTGGCATTCACGCTTTATATAAACAAATTTATACTTGTCTCACTTTGTCTTGCTCTTCTTCCTAAGAAAACACATATAATATACAGTGTTGACACAATGCACAGCACTAAAACATATATATATACGTCACAGCACACAAATATATACATCACGATTTTCAAAAAGCAGGTACTAAGGGGGTCATTCCAACCCTGGCGGTCGGTGTTAAAGCGGCGGCCAACCCGCCAACAGGCAGGCGGTGCAAAAAATGGAATTCTGACCCTGGCAGAAACCGCCAACACAGACCGCCACTTTAACACTCTGACCGCCACGGCGGGACAAACAAACAGCGCGGCGGTCACCGCCAACAGACAGGCGGGAGACAATGTACCGCCCACCCTATCACAACCCACCAATCCGCCACCTTTTCCGGGGCGGGAGCCCCGCCGATAAAAACACTACGGAAACAGACTACGAACGGGAAAACGCTCACCTCTACACACTCCACGAGGAATCTGGACAGCATGGAACCAGAACTACACATCCTACCAGCTATTGTCTACCTGCTCCTCTACCAGGAGCACGAATGCCGGCGCAGAAGACAACGGTGAGTACTGCACCTACGACACAGGGGAGGGGGGAGGAGAAAAGATTACGGGCACACACATACGCGACACACCCACCCTCACCCACAACTACCTACACATCAATGCAGAGCAACAACTCAGAGTGACACCCCCCAAACCCCCCGGAAGAATCAAAGACAAAATAAAATGATCATGAAATTCAAATATATTGTAAGGCTACGTAAAACTTTTTTTTCAAACATCTATAACTATATACACATATGTAAATTGTCCTGTCCAAATCGGGTTTCAGTCATTGTACGTGGGCCGATGGGCCTCAACACATGGGCAAAGCCCACACAGGAGACCCGAAGCCATTGGAGAGAACACTGCAGGGGCATCAGATAGAAAAACTACAGGCACCTCAGGGGGAAGGGAAGGGGAGGCACCTCAGCCACATGAGTCCACGACGCCAGATCCACGAGGGGCCTCCATGCCCACTGTGCCATCCTGGGGAGTGCAAAGCCACAGTCTCACAAGTCTCTACAGTGGGTGGCTTGCCCACTGTGCCATCCTGGGGAGTGCAAAGCCACAGTCTCACAAGTCTCTACAGTGGGTGGCTTGCCCACTGTGCCATCCTGGGGTGTGCAAAGCCACAGTCTCACAAGTCTCTACAGTGGGTGGCTTGCCCACTGTGCCATCCTGGGGAGTGCAAAGCCACAGTCTCTCAAGTGGATTACAGACTCCACTGGTACTGGAGGAGGCATGGTGCCCAGAGTGCATCGTGCAGCCCTGCCCGACACAGATCCGGCCCTGCCCCTTCTGCCAATGGGGCCAGCGGTGCTTGAGACGGCGGTGCCCAGCGGAGCTGTGCTTGAGATGAAGGGCCCAGCGGAGCGGAGCTTGAGATGAAGGGCCCAGCGGAGCGGTGCTTGAGATGAAGGGCCCAGCGGAGCGGTGCTTGAGATGAAGGGCCCAGCGGAGCGGTGCTTGAGATGAAGGGCCCAGCGGAGCGGTGCTTGAGGTGAAGGGCCCTGTTCAGCGGTGCCTGTCTTGAAGGGCCCTGTTCAACGGTGCCTGTCTTGAAGGGCCCTGTTCAGCGGTGCTTGAGACGGCGGTGCCCTGTTCAGAGGTGCTTGTCTTGAAGGGCCCTGTTCAGCGGTGCTTGAGACGGCGGTGCCCTGTTCAGCGGTGCCTGTCTTGAAGGGCTCTGTTCAGCGGTGCTTGAGACGGCGGTGCCCTGTTCAGCGGTGCTTGTCTTGAAGGGCCCTGTTCAGCGGTGCTTGAGACGGCGGTGCCCTGTTCAGTGGTGCTTGTCTTGAAGGGCCCTGTTCAGCGGTTCTTGAGACGGCGGTGCCCTGTTCAGCGGTGCTTGTTTTGAAGGGCCCTGTTCAGCGGTGCTTGAGACGGCGGTGCCCTGTTCAGCGGTGCTTGTCTTGAAGGGCCCTGTTCAGCGGTTCTTGAGACGGCGGTGCCCTGTTCAGCGGTGCTTGCCTTGAAGGGCCCTGTTCAGCGGTGCTTGTCTTGAAGGGCCCTGTTCAGCGGTGCTTGAGATGGCGGTGCCCTGTTCAGCGGTGCCTGTCTTGAAGGGCCCTGTTCAGCGGTGCCTGTCTTGAAGGGCCCTGTTCAGCGGTTCTTGAGACGGCGGTGCCCTGTTCAGCGGTGCTTGTCTTGAAGGGCCCTGTTCAGCGGTGCTTGTCTTGAAGGGCCCTGTTCAGCGGTTCTTGACATGTGTCTCCAGGGCACCATATCCGGCCAATATATGGAATTCACTCTCCATCTGACTTCTCGCTTCCGGGGCCCTCCTGTGCTGGAGTCCCGGGCCCGTGGGTGTCCTCCTTCACACCCGGAATGGGGCTGGTGGGGCCCGCCTGGGCAGCTCGCCTGCTGCCGGACATGTCAGCCGTGCTGCCCTTGCCATCCTTCCGTGGTTCCCTGTGGCCATTGCCTCCCTTTGTAGATGTGCCAGGTGGCACCCCACATCCTGACGGTGCCAGGGTAGTGCCTTTGGAGGCTGCCGTCTCTGGCCTCTCGCGCCGGGCCTTGCCTTTCTTGGTTTTCTTCCCAGGGGGTGGGCTGGCTGTCCCTTTACTGCTGGCCGATGTTGCTGCCCTTGAAGGTGGTGGACTCCAATATCCCTGTACTATGGACCTTGTAGGTCCAGGGGTTATGGTGGCTGAGGTGCTGATTGGACTCTTACGAGATGGAGGGGGTGGGTCAGGTGATGGAAAGAGGTTAATTTTGGACAGGAAAAACTTTTTAGGAGCAGTGGGAAGGGTAGGTGCAGTGGGTATGGGAGTGGAGGAAGAGGATGTGGTTGTAGGAGAGTCAAGTGTGGTGTCTTTGGGTGCAGGTGCTTGTGACGGAGGCTGTCGTGAGGTGGATGGCTGTTGGGTGGGTGGCTGCCTGCGTTTGTGTGGTTTGGAAGAGGGGGTGACAGACACACTGGGAGAGGACACAGGGGACGTGTAAATGGCAGTGGGGGTGGTGACTGCACGTGTGCGGAGTGTTCTGGTGGGTGTGCTGGTGATGGACGTAGTGGCTGATGATGTTGTGCATGCAAGTGTGAGTGGAGACGTCACAGGGAGGGAGGAGGGAGATGAGGAGGAGGGGGACACAGAGGAGGCAGTGGCTGTTGGTATGTCTGCATGTGGCTGTTGCTTGTGTGAATGCTTGTGTGATGTGTGGTGCTTATGTCTGGATGAGCTGCCCTTGGGTGTTGAGGTGTGTGCAGGCTGCTCTGTAGGTGTGTCTGGGATAGGCAGAAGAATAGGGGAGTGGGACTGGGTGGAGGAAGTTGGAGGAGGGAGGCAGGAGCCTGGGACAATGGCTGCCATCAGTGCTGAGGCCGGAGCGTTGAACAATCGCTGATGGGCAGCCTGACCCGAATGAATGCCCTCCAGGTATGCATTGCTCCGGTGCACCTTCCTTTCTACCCCCTGGATGGCATTCAAAAGGGTAGACTGCCCAACAATGAGCGTCCTGAGGAGGTCAATGACCTCCTCACTGAGGGCAGCAGGGGTAACTGGGGCAGGGCCTGAGGTGCCTGGGGCGAAGGAGATGCCCGCCTTTGTGTGCGAGTGGGCACGGGGCGATCGCAGAGGGGCTGCTGGGAGGGCGGAGCTGGTGCGCTGGGTGGCGGCTGTACCTGTTGTTGCGGTGGGCACGGATGTTGCCGCCACCACAAGGGAGCTCCCTTCCGAGGACGTGTCTGTGTCGCTGATGTCTCCACGTGTCCCCGTTGTGGAACTCCCCTCGCCCTCCGTCTTACTGGTGAACTCCGAGTCGGTTGCATGGCCCTCCAGGGCCATGTGAGATGCAGCTCCCTCGTGCTCCGATGCCACTTCTCCTCCGCCTGATGATGCTAATGCACACATGAACAGGAAGAGCAGCAAAAAAGGGGGGGGGGAAATGAAGACATGTTGAGTGCATCCATTGGCAACACAGTTGGCGGAGAGGACAGACACAGAAGCCTGCACTGGGGGTACACTACTCAATCATTGGGACTTGGCCTACAAGCCTATGGACGACTACTGCAAACATAGGTGACACAGGGCCATGGATAGCTGTACTTGGCACCCTACAGAGGTGGGGGGCGGGGGCACAGGGCCATGCCTTACGGAGGGGCCTAGCCTACAGAAATCGCCCTGGCCTAGGGATACCCACAGCCCTCCTCCCCCACCCAGGCGCCTCCACTGTGCGCAAAGTCAGCAGAATGTGTTTGTACTCACCCCCTTGTGTCTGCTGTGATGTCCTCACGCGCCCATCCAAATCGGGGTAGGCCACCGCCAGGATCCGGGACATCAGGGGGGTCAATTGTCGACTGGCACCCCTCCTACGTTGGGAGGCCATCCCCAGCAGAGCCTCCGCGGTCTTCCTGCTCCCGCGGCGGATGTCCTCCCACCTCTTGCGGCAGTGGGTGCCCCGTCTCTGGTGGACCCCCAGGGTCTGGGCGTCCTTGGCGATGGCACGCCAAATGTCGATTTTCTGGTGGGCGCTGACCTACGTGACATGTACAGGGAGATAAGAATAATCATCACCTTCTGCATGCTCGATGTGAGTGGCCCCCCATCCCCACCCTTGCCATGTGGCACATGCTCTCATCCGTCGTTTGATGCATGCCTCAATCGCTCCCCTCCCCACCATATTTCATCCACCCGACTCAACACAGGCATTGCCCCCAAAGCATGCTCCCAGTGTACTTACCTGTTGGTCTGGAGGACCGTAGAGTAGCGCATACTGGGGGAGGACCCCATCCACGAGTTTCTCCAATTCTTCAGAAGTGAAGGCAGGGGCCCTTTCCCCAGTCGCAGCAGCCATTGTATCTTCCAGACCGAGGTCACAGCAGCACTTGCAGTATAGGTCCTCTCCTGTGGATGATCAGGTCTCGAGTGATTAAGCAGATAGAAAATGGCGGTCACGTCCGCGGCGGTGCGTACCGCGACCGCCGGCGCACTTCGTCATTGGCTCCTGAAACGCATAGGGTTCAATGTTAACCAATGCGGCTTAGCGCCGCAGTCCTCGACCGCCTACCGCCATGGTGTGCCACGCCAGCGCATTGACCTCACATCCCATAGTCGCACTTCACAGGTCAGGCAGCCGCCATTTCAAGGGCCCACATGGCTTAATTTCTACTGCGTCACACATGCCTAGGCCTTGCTTCGACACTCATACAAGCCATTCAATGCATATAGAATCGAAAAAATGTGCAAGCTGTGGGAACTTACCTGTGGGTTGATTGACTATGTGCTCGCTATTGTCCTTCCTAGGCACCTTCCGCTGGGACTTGCGTGGAGATGGAGGAATGTTCCTGTGTACAGACCGCTGGTGGACCTGTCGACAATGGAGGAACGACATGTCATTCTGACATACAGGCTTGACCGAGCCACTATACATGAACTGTGTGCTCAGCTGGAGGCAGACCTGATGTCACCCATCTGCCAACCCACAGGGATCCCCCCTCTAGTGCAGGTGCTGTCAGTACTCCATTTCTTAGCAAGTGGGTCATTTCAAACAACAGTGGCCATTTCATCAGGGATGTCTCAGCCTATGTTTTCCAAGGTGTTGTCCAGAGTATTGTCTGCCCTGCTCAAACACATGCGGAGATACATCGTTTTCCCTGAGGTGGGGGATTTGCCTACAGTGAAGGGTGATTTCTATGCCCTTGGACATATTCCCAACATCATTGGTGCCATTGATGGGACACATGTGGCTTTGGTACCCCCCAGTGAAAGTGAACAGGTGTACAGGAACAGAAAAAGTTATCATTCCATGAATGTCCAGGTGGTCTGTTTGGCTGACCAGTACATTTCCCATGTAAATGCCAAGTTCCCTGGGTCAGTGCATGATGCGTACATCATGCGAAATAGCAGCATCCCTTATGTGATGGAAGAACTCCGGAGACACCGTGTGTGGCTAATTGGTGACTCAGGTTACCCCAACCTGTCGTGGTTACTGACCCCAGTGAGGAATCCCAGGACAAGGGCAGAGGAACGCTACAATGAGGCCCATGGGTGAACTAGGAGGATTATAGAAAGAACCTTCGGCCTCCTGAAGGCCAGGTTTAGGTGCCTGCATATGACCGGTGGATCCCTAATGTACTCACCAAAAAAGGTGTGCCAGATCATCGTGGCCTGCTGTATGCTTCACAACCTGGCATTACGCCGCCAGGTGCCTTTTCTGCAGGAGGATGGTCCAGATGGTGGTGTTGTAGCAGCTGTGGAGCCTGCGGAGAGTGAAGAGGAGGAAGACGAAGAGGACGACACAGACAACAGGGACACAGTGATACAGCAGTATTTTCAATAACACAAAGGTAAGAATCAACACCGGCATTTTACATTTACTTACAGTCTCCTGCCTCTCTACTGTCTGTCCTTTTCACCCAGTGGATGCTAACAGAGTTGTGACTTTCCTTTCCAATTTCAGAGATGTGGGCCCCACTGCGTGACCTCTGCTTTGTTTGCCCATGGACTACAGCTGTGTGACAGTGGTATGTTGTCATCACAATGTAACTGGTCATTTTTGCACGTTTATGTCTAATACATATTTTCCAAAAAACAGGCAGGCTCCAGATTATTTGTGTGCAATAAGTGTGTTTATTAAAGTGCTCAATTTTGGGACATGGTGGAAAATCGGTGATGGGTGATGGTGGAGGAATGTCCATGGCAGAGTCCAGATTCTCAGTCTCACAGGTGCATTGTCCATATGCCTGTGGAAGGTGGAGCAGGGGCAGTTTAAGGTTGGACAGGGTGACAATGTGGGACAGTGGGATGACATCAGGGGGTATCCTTTCCTGGCGGGGGTCTTGGCATCCCACTCTGTCTTCTTCCTAGATCTCAGGCCCCGCTTGCGGGGTGGTTCTTCTTCTGCAGGAGGTGGGGTTCTGGTGGCAGGTTGTTGCTGTGTCGGGGCCTCCTGTCCACTAGCGCCGGCGGAGGTGGTAGGCTGTTCCTGGTCCATGCTAGTGACAGGGGCCCATTGTGGTGCCACATGGTCCCGCAATGTGGTGACAATCTGGTTGAGAGCCACAACGATGGTGCCCATTGCGGAACTAATGTTTCTCGGTTCTTCCCTGAACCCCATAAACTGTTCCTCCTGCAGTACCTGGATCTCCTGGAACCTGGCCAGGACCGTCGCCATCGTCTCCTGGGAGTGGTGGTATGCTCCCATGATGGAGGTGAGGGCCTCGTGGAGAGTGGGTTCCCTGGGCCTGTCCCCCCCCTGTCGCACAGCAGCCCTCCCAGTTCCCCTGTTTCCCTGGGCCTCTGTCCCCTGGACCGTGTGCCCACTACCACTGCCCCCAGGTCCCTGTTGTTGTTGGGGTTGTGGGTTCACCTGGGTGCCCTGTAGTGGTGGACACACCGCTAATTGACGTGTCCTGGAGACAGAGGCATGGGCCCGCTGAGTGGGTGCTGTGCTGTTGTTCCCAGAGGGGGGTAGGTCTGCTGTAGCCTGTGACTGTCTGAGGGGGACCGACTGTCCCGAGGTCCCTGATGGGCCGGGCTGGTCATCTGGCTCCAGGGAGACAGAGCTGCTGTCATCACTGGGGGCCTCTTCTGGGGGTGGGATGGACATTTATGGACCCTCCTGGGCGGTGTGGTGGCGTTCGGGTCCTGCAGGGGTATAAGAGTATGGTTATTGCTTCTGTGTGTGCCATAGCGTGCAATGGGTGGGTGCCCATGTACCCCAGTGCTGGCATTCCTTTGTGGGGGCTGTTGTGACGGCGGTTTGTGGGGGAGATGTGTATGTGCAGTGGGCATGCTTAGGTGATGGCTGTCAATGGTTTGTGGTGGCATGCAGGGTTTGGTGTTGGGATGGGTGGGTTGTGATGGTGAGACATTAGCAACGAGGATGTGTGATGGTGGTGGGAGGAGGGTGGGGGTATGAGTTGGCATGCTGGTGGGGTGGGTGGGATGAAGTAGTGGAGATGAGACTTACCAGAGTCCATTCCTCCGCCTACTCCTGCGAGGCCCTCAGGATGCAGGATGTTCAAGACCTGTTCCTCCCATGTTGTAAATTCTGGGGGTTGAGGTGGGGGTCCGCTGCCAGTCCGCTGCACCGCGATGTTGTGCCTGGATACCATGGAACGCACCTTCCCCCGTAGGTCGTTCCACCGCTTCCTGATGTCGTCCCGATTTTGTGGATGCTGTCCCACAGCGTTGACTCTGTCCACTATTCTTTGCCATAGCTCCATCTTCCTGGCAATGGTGGTGTGCTGCACCTGTGTCCCGAAAAGCTGGGGCTCTACCCGAACTATTTCCTCCACCATGACCCTGAGTTCTGCGTCTGAGAACCTGGGGTGTCTTTGGGGTGCCATGGGGTGGTGTGGATGAGGTGTGGGGTGGTGTTTGTGGGGATGAGTGTGGTGAGTGTGGTGTTTTGTGCGTGGTTGTTGTGTGGGTGATGGTGTAGTGTGCCTCTGTGTGATGGTGTTCTCTATTCTGTGCTGTCTCTCTCTGGGCTTCTTCTCTGATTTGTGGTCGTACGGGTTTGTGGGTGATGTGGGTGTGTGTTTTATAGTTAATTGGGTGTGTGGGAGTGTTGTGTGTATGTGTCTCAGGTATGTGTATTTCAAATTGTCCAATGTGGCTGTGTTTTGGAGCTGTATGTGTATTTTGAGCGCGGCGGTGTGTACCGCCAATGGAATACCGCGGTTGAAAGACCGCCGCGTGGATTTGTGGGTCGTAATGGCATGGGCGTTTTTCTGTTGGCGTGACGGTGGAGGTTTGGTCTTCGCCAGTTTAATGCTGGCCGTTGGTGTGGCGGACTTTTGTTGATGTCGGGTTTTTGGCGGTTTGCCTCTTGAGGGTCAGAATGACCGTGGCGGTTTACCGCGACCGCTGCGGTGTTGTGGCGGCCTTCTGACCGGCGGTAAGCGCCTTTTACCGCCGAGGTCAGAATGACCCCCTAAGTGTAGTAAATGTTGCTCTCGAAACTTCCAATGCTATTCGGAACTGTGGGCTGCCAAACAGTTTTTCCAAGGGCAGTCCTCTATATGAGGTAGTGATGATCTATACCGTCACTAATAGATAATTGTTTGTACTGGTTAAGTGTGGTATAATCCTGAATCATAGCCTTTTAGTTCATAAATTCATAACACTCCTCGGGTTGTTGGTCAACGCGTTTCGGTCCTCTATCTATGGGCCTCATCAGGAAATAGGAAGCGGTACCTTTATGGCGGTTATGGGTATTAGCCCAACCATATTTATATGAGCGAGACCCGCCAAATTCCTTTGAAAACGTCTATTGGGAAGGCATTGTTATGGCTTGTGTTCCAACGCGAGCTCCAAAAGCATTTGTTTGAAAACTTTGAATCCATGCTTATCTTAGTATATCACTCGTGAAGCCTTGGAGACACCTGCATCATGCTGTAAGGAACCAATGGAGCCTTTTGGAGCTCGTGTTGGGCCCATAGATTGTGTTCAATGGGCTTCCCTAATGTTGGATCCATTGCAGGTGCAGGTTGCACTGAAGGGCCAGAAAATCCCGCTGAGCGAGGTCGATCAGCAGAATGCAAATCACTAACAGACCCAGAGGCCTTGGAACCATTACAGTTGAGGCAGCAGTTCTTGCCCCAAAAATTGGGATCATAGTTTGCAATTACCGGAGTTGCTGCAGAAATGGGAAAGGCTTCAAGGTGACTGTGTTCAAGATGGCGCAAGTAAAGAACAGCTTCTTGTGAAGGTTGAAAATTAGATTTGAAGTCATTGATGGGAAAACCTAGAGTTGAAAACAACATTGTGTTCTGCAGGTGGCCCAAGACTAGCTGAGACAGCATCTTCACCAGACAGTCATTGAGGTATGGAAATACAACCAGTGCAGATTGGCCATGACCACTCACATGACTTTCCTAAAGATCAGAGTGGCTAATGTAAGGTTGAAAAGCCAAACAGTGAACTGGAAGTGATCTAATCACACCACAAAGCACATAAACTACCTGTGGGACTGCAGTAATATGAAAGTATGCATTCTGCAGATCCAGGGCCGCTATCTGAACCTGAAGGGTCCAAGGTTAGCAGAACCTGCACTATGGTCTTCATCTTGAGCTTCTTCTTCTTGAGGAATGAGTTCAGAATTCTGAGATCTAAGGCCCCAAGGCCCCATCATTCCCGGGGACCAGGATGTAAAGGTCCACTCTTCATGCCACCTCAGTACAGTCTTGATATATATAGGAGTGGAGCAATGCAATCCTGGTGATATAGTGTCATTTAGAAAACTTTATGTCTGGGCATACCCTGGCCACTGTCTGCAACTTTAGCAACAAAAAAGGTTGATGGTCGAAGTGCTGAAACTTTTAGAACACTCACTCCCAGTCACAAATCTGGGTTTAAACCATTGTTCTTTTGCTCAACACGCCAGCCAAATTTTGATCTAGCCATACGCAAATCAGTCTTGACCCTGCTCCCCATGGGAACAGTCCAGCTAGAACTGCCAGGCCAGGTCTTCCCTGGACCGGAAACAAGCATCCTGAGACCATTTTTGGGGTATCATGCAGTTGGCATGGGCAGTGGAGTGGTCCCCCTAGCCAGCACCCTCGCAACGTTTGCAGTCAGTGAAAATTGTTAGGGTGCTAGTGCACCCGGCATCCTACAGCATTGCCGCTGGCTCGATTACGAGCTGGAGACAATGCTGTAGGGTGTTTCCCGCTAGGCCAGCGGGCAGAAACTCAGGTTTCTGCCCACTGACATAGCGGGAAACTCTTAATGGGCCCGGCATGGAGGTAGCCACTATGGCGGCAGCCTCCCCATCGGAAATTCAGCAGATGGCCTAAACCGTCCGCCAAACTCATAATGATGCCCTTAATGTGCAGAGTATGCCCTCTGACATATGCCAAGAACAAATAACACATGCAAATTGCTTTGGTAAGATTGACGGAAAGTATGCTTAAGGCATTTATTTTCTTCAAAATTAAATATAGAACCAAGAGGCAACAACATTTTTGAGTAGGAGGGTTGGCCTACTGCAAACATTTTATTTGAGACAGCAGTATTTCCAAAATGTCTGTGTCTCAATAGCTTGAAACTCTACAGAGTATGATATGTGTGTCTAATCTAAACAGGGGGGGAACAAGTGAAACTGGACCACATAATGAAGGGGGAAGCATCAACAATAGGAAGCATAGAGGACAAGGGAAGATTAAAAAAAAACAAGACTTACCCTGCAAATCTGGAGAGAACTGAACATACATCAAAGACAAGCAAACAGTGTCTGACATTTGACATTGGTCTTTGAATGCATAGCAGGGGAACAAGTGAAACTGGACCACATAACGATGGGGAAAGCATCAACAATAGGAAGCATAGAGGACAAGGGAAGATTTAAAAAAACCAAGACTTACCCTGCAAATCTGGAGAGAACTGAACATACATCAAAGACAAGCAAACAGTGTCTGACATTTGAACTTGGTCTTTTAATGTACAGCAAATGTGATGAGTTAAGAACACGATTTACCGCCCTGTTTACAGAGAAGCTTGCAGGGAGAGAAAATAGGACCGATCGTGTGAATTGATTTTCAACAAAGAAAAAAAGTAGTTCCTAAAACAGATGCTAACATGGTGACCAGTGGATTTATATTATACTTGGTCTCGGCTCTCGGGGAGGGCTAAACACAGCAAGAGGCATGACAAATGCATGGGGGAAAGAATAGGAGAGTGACGTTGGAGTGAGTAAATGGGAAGCCTATGGGCCGGCTGAAGCCTACAAAGTAGATACAACATATATCGAAGAGACAGCACAAGTGCTGGTTAACCAAGACCTAATGATTGTGTTATAGACTCCCACAGGCTGTGAGGTGAATAGATCTTTGTTTTGAATTTTAAGACTGTAATTGACTAAGCAATAGTAAGCAGTAATATTGTATAAAAGTGCAGAGGCACTTTCCCAACTATGAGCTAACTAGAAGGCTGCAGTTGTCAAGCCACAGAAAGAAGCATTTCAATCTTCTCAGGCTCCTCACATTGTTTGCATTCTTGATTCAACAGTGCTAATTGAGTTAGCCAGTTCAAGGAGGTGTCTAAATTGCACAGTTTATAATAGCATTGATAGGCAGAGTTTGTGTTGGCACAGCTAGCCTCAAAATTCTTTGTTCAGTTTTTTTAAACACTTTTTATTGAAGTTTTAATAGTAACAGTGAGGTACTTCCAGAGCTCTACAATGGTATGTTCCATTCGACATTAGCCGATTATTGTCAGTATATTGCATAATATACACATTTCAGTATTTCACATTAATGAAGACAATCTTTCATATTATTTGTGACATCAGTCAATTAATAAAAACTGGTCTCTGAGTCTCCATAGTGTCTGTCAATGGATCATCTTTGATGTATATGCTCATATAGGAAGATACTTCCGCTCTGGAGCCTCACCTTAATCCCCACCTGTGTTTCCACTGCTGATTTAAGTCCTCCATTTGTTCCTGGGTCTGGTCTCATACTCTTTCCAGAGTTCTCAATAAGCTCTACTCCTACAGTCCTATTTGTCCCTGCAGGGTATATTCATCGTGTCAACTTCCAGTACTCACTGCTGACTAAAACCATACAATAGATCATAGAGGTCATCAATCAAGGGGATAGTATATAATTATCTGGAGTATTATTCACCTCCTCTATCCGACCCACCAAAGCGTCCCAGGCCCGAGCTCTCTCAATCAGCCCTTGCCCCCGTTTGACCTCTCGATCTCACACCACCTCCTCAGCTTTTGCTCACTTTATCACCTCCTTCCTCCAACTCTCGATCTGGGGGCCCTTTGTTTGCTTCCAATTTCTAGTTATCTCCCATTTGGCTAACAAGAGTGCCAGGTCCTGGAACTGGTTAGAAACCTTTTGCTTGGGCGTATGGGGATAATCACTAAGTAGACAGTATTTGGGATCATAGGGGACCTCTTGTTCAATAACTTCTATTAGCGTATTGACCACTGAGTATCAGAAGTCACCCACCCTAGGGCAGGTCCACAACATATGAAAAAACTCCACTGCTTCCTCTCCACATCTCGGGCACTGGCCTTCCATAAAATTAAAATGGCGTCAAAGTCTCCCTGGTGTTAAGTTTACCCTGCGGAGTAGATATAAGTTAACGAGCTTGAACCGGGCATTTCTAGACGTCTTGGGGATCCATGTCAGTATTTTTTCCTGTGCCCAAGTCCTCCTCCCACTTCAATTTAAGGCCAGTGAGTGGTGGATAAAGAACTTCTCTTATCTTCCTATATAAAAAAGTTACAGCTTTATATGTGCCTGCACTACTAGTCAAATATTGACAAATATTGGATAAGGGAGGTTCTGTTTGTCCCGTGTGCCAGTGTTTAGTGATTGCTTCTGTAATCGCTCTATGGAGCAAAAAATGCCCCCATTGTAAGTCATATCGCGTTCATATTGGTAGGAATATTTTGCTGTATATTGGTAAAGGGGTGCCAGTAGCTGATGTGCTCATGGCAGCCAGTATCTCTTCATCCACCCTCATCTGAGAACGAGTAATTGCAGCCTCAATTGCAGTAATGACTGCAGATTTGGCTACTTCATCAACCAGTGAATTCCAACACGTTGATGACCCAATGTATGTATTATATGAGCCTGTGGCACCCTGTCTTTCAGTTTTGTTACTTTTCCCCAAAGCACATTTGAAAGTTTGTATCCTGAGAACAGGACACTAAGAAAGGCAATTTTTGTTTTCTTAAAATGGAATCTATAGCCATGTTCAGCAGATCCCAAATAATGTGATTTACTCTGGCTAAGTGAGTGTTTAAGTCATCACCTGTCAGATGTATATCATCGACATAGAACAACGATTCTTTATCAATATCACAAAATATATTGATGCTGCATGGGTGAAGAACAGACCTGGACTGGAAGTCAGCAAAATCTTCACTGGGAGCTGAGTAAAGATAATGTGGCTAGATCCCTGCTTTCAGGTGCTATGTTTGGCAGAAAAACCTAATGGAAATATCAAGGGATGTTGTGTAATTTTTATGGACAATGCCTCTGTTATCGCTCTATGGAGCAAAAAATGCCCCAGTGGTAAGTCATATCGTGTTCTAAAGTCTTCAAAGGGTAGTAGTGCGTCAGCTTCAAACAGTGTCCCCATGGATGTTGCCCTCGCATCTACTCAGGCGGCAATTCCACCCCAATCTCCTCCATGCGGTAAACCTGATAAAAAGTGCATTATCATCCGGGGCGTAAGGCCGAAGTACATGTGACCTACGAAGGTAGCGCGACCAACAGGAGTGTGACTCCCTGAGTTCTGCTGATAATGTCTTGGTTGGGGGCCACGCCAAAGAACCACTCGTGCTAAGGTCTCTAGGCCTGGGGTAAAAGGTGTCGCCAGCCTGTCAGGCTGCACCCGGCTGGCTATCCACCAGGTTAGCCATTGTAGCTGGCCTGCTAGGTAATAGGCCTCAAAGTCGGGTACTGCCAGGCCCCCGCCGTTCGTCGGCCTCTGGAGATGCTCAAGTGCCAGGCGACGTCTACCCTCTCCCCACAGGAACCCAATAATCAATTAATTCAGAGTCTTAAAGAAAGCCCGGGGTATCCATAAAGGTAGTGTAACAAAGTAATATAGCAATCGTGGCAGTCCGATCATTTTCACTGGTGCTGCTTGCCCTGCAACTGTTAAAGGCAGTGATCCCCAGAAATTCATGTTACTACTAAGATCCTTCAATGCTCATCCTATATTGCCTTCATATAGTTCAGTCCTGTTATGATAGACATGCACTCCCAGGTAAATCAAACAATCCAGCTCCCACTGTAGGCCCCTCAGATCTAGTGGGGCCTCTCGGGCCGGGGTCATGGGAAATAGACTAGATTCCTCCAGTTAACTTGAAGGCCAGATAATGATCCAAACCGATCTAGTAATTGTCGCACCCCTCTCAATGCAGCATCTGTGTCTGCTAGGAATAATAGTAGATCATCTGCGTATAAGGCCATACAGTGGGTATCATTCCCGCACCCCAGTCCTATATAGGCATTGCCTTACCTGGGGAGGGTTGCCAGGGGCTCTATGGCCAGAGCAAAGAGGAGAGGGGAAAGTGGACACCCCTGTCTGGTGCCCCGTTCTACGTGATAGTCTCCTGAAATGGTGTTGCCTGTACAAACGTGCGCTTGTGATTCAGCGTATACTAAGCGCGTCCAGGCTATAAAATTCGCACCTAGGCCAAATTTGCGTAGACCTTCATATAAATTGGGCCATTCAAGCCTATTGAACACTTTTTCAAAGTCTACCGCAAAGACCACTGCATCTATCCTATTATAGTAACTATCTTCAAGCAACGAGAAACGTTGGCGAATATTCATGGCTGTGCATCGTCCGGGAATAAACCCCCCCTGATCAGTATGGATCAACCTGGACATATATGGTAAGAGGTGTGTCACAAGTATTTTACTAAGGATTTTGTAGTCCACAGATAACATAGACAGAGGTCGATAAGAGGTTACCTTGGTGGGTTGCTTCCTAGGTTTCAGGAGGGGAACGATGAGGTCCTCCCGCGTTGATGAAGGAGGAGTCCCAACCAACCTAGCTGCTTCATACATGTCAATCAGTCGGGGTCCCAAGGTAGTCATAAACGCAGAATAAAATTTGACAGGTAGACCATCCACGCCCGGCGTTTTATTCTGTGCCAGACTATCTATGGCGGCGCTCACCTCTGACAATTCTATTGCCTGTCCCATCCCAAGGCCTCAGCTTTTGCCTCAAAACCATTGGAAGGTTGATATGTGATAAATACTCTTGGATGTCTGTAAGTGTAGTGTGTGTTTTACTTTTAGAAAGCTCTAAATAGTAATTATAAAACTCCTGATTGATTGCAGCCTGACTATGGACCTGTTGGCCTGTGGATGTATCCAATTCTACTATGCTCAACCCCCTTTTTGCCCGATTTGCCAGCCATGCCAGAAGTGAACCTGTGTGGTGCTCTCTGCATGTGTTTTCGCTAGATGGCTTTTGTAGTCGTAGCAGCAGAGTCTTTCAACTCCTACTGCAACCCTCTCCTGTGCATCTTTATCAGCCGTTCGAAGTCCTGGTTGTCTGGGGCACTCTCCCTCTATCTCCCTCAGTTCTTGCTCCCCCCCTCTATATCCCGTTGTAATACATATCGAAGCCCTTTTGCAGCTGAGATACATTTCCCCCTTATGACTACATTGAAGGCGTCCCATTCCAGAAGTCTTGTGTCTGTAGTGCCTTCATTATCATTAAAGTAGGCAGTTATTTCCGCTGCAATGTCTGTCCTAAAGACTTGGGCCCTCATTATGAACACGGTGGTCCGTTCCGCGCCGCTGGCGATAAAAACTGCCAACAGAGGAGCGGGCCGGACCACCAAATAATGAACCAAACGAAACAGAGGCATCCAGAAAACCACCCACCGCCAGTAGAGAAGTGTAGGCGACGACGGCAGAGTCCGCCCACAGGCCGACGGAAAGGCCCATCAAATAATGAACTACCAGTCCACCGCCAGTTCCGGGGCGGGAACCACCACCACGCAAAGCCAGGCGGAATTGAACCAAATGCAATTAAACATTCACCGTAGGCCCTCGCAACGCATTGAAGCAAGCATGGATAGAGAGCTGCAGATCATGCCAGCCCTGCTCTTTGCCATATACCTCCACAACCGAGACCACAGACGAAGACGACGACGGTAAGTACTGCAACCTACGAAACAAGGGAGGAAAGGGCACAGTTACATACCCACCCACTCCACCAACCCTGCAACGCCCGCCCAACCCTTCACAGCAACACAAGTCATACACCCCACAGTAAGAGGTACTTACCCGACACAAGGCAAATCCAACTCGACCATAGTACATACAAATGCCCCACACCCATAAACAATTAAACAAAAGACCAGGGTACAACAGTGTACTGCCAAAACACAGGCCACACAGAAATAATTAATGAAAGCTCACAGAGCCAAATACTCCAAACAGGGCCAATGGCCAGTCCGTATGGCTACAAGTGCCATGGGCCACAACGGACCCAACCTGACTCCCAAAAGTGCACGGTACTCCACCTAATGGGGCCACAGAGGGGCATCCAGGCACCTCATGGAACAGGGCAGAGGGTGATGGGGGGTGGGGATTTGCGACAGGGGTGGGCCTTGGACTTTCGTTTGGAAGGTGGAGGGGGGTGGGCTTGTTCTTTGAAGGGGGGGTGTTTTGAGCGGGTGGAGCCAGATGGACTAGGCTCTGCCGTGCCTTTTTTTTCTCTGGGGAAGGGGCACGGGAATGTGAAGGGCAGACAGGGGTGGGCTGTGAAGTGGAAGGAGTGGAAAGGGCAAGGAGGTGAGCACGCTTGGGGACAAGACGAGGTCGGCCAGTGGGTTGGAGGAGGTCAGCACGGGAGAGGAAACGTTTTTCGTAGCAATTGGGGTGGTCCTGGATGAGGGCGTGGAAGTGGAGGCAGAGGCAGTGGATGTATGTGATGTAGGGGTGTGTGTAGTGGGTGCAGGTGACTGGACAGAATGCTGTGGTGTGGTGGATGTGTGATGAGTGGGTGTCTTGGTGCATTAGTGTGTTTTTGGAGGAGGTAGGTTGGCCACAGTGGGAGAAGACTGGCAGCTAGTGTGGATGTATGTTGTGTGGGTGTCTGCAAGTCTGGTGAGTGTGCTGCATGTGTCAACTACAGTAGTTATGGTGAGTGCAGGTGTGGTGTATGGGGTGCATGTATGGGTGTCTGCTGTTGTGGTGAGTGCAGTAAGAGGAGCAGCAACAGTGAAAGAAGGTGCAGTGCATGAGGGTGTGGATGTAGAGGGGACAGACATGGAGGCGGAAGAGGTGGGCACACTGGGGGAAGTGGATGTTGTTGTGTGAGCATGTGTCTGTTGGCTGTGTGAATGCTTGTGGTGGGAGGTGTGGCGCTTGTGTTTAGAAGTGTGCTTCTTGTGTGTTGATGTGCTTGACTGCGTGTCTGAATGTGTGCTTTGGACAGGTGAAGGGAGTGGGGTGCTGGAAGGGGTAGAGGAGGTTGGGGGGGGACGGAATGGCCAGGGACACTGGCTGCTGTCCAAGAGGAGGCCAGAGCCTGAAAAGATCTCTGTAGGGCAGACACGGCACCGTGAATGCCATCCAGATAGGCATTTGTCTGCTGCACCTCTGATGCTAGCCCCTGGATGGCATTGACAATGGTTGTCTGCCCTACAGAGATGGTTCTCAGGAGGTCAAAAGCCTCCTCTGTGAGGGCAGCAGGGCTGACTGGGATGGGGGGAGGTGACTGAGGTGAATGAGACACCCACCTTTCTGGGTGAGCCGGCACAGGAAACTCGGTGGGGAGCAGAAGGGAGGGTGGTGATGGAATGGGGGGTGACGGAAGATGTCACTGTAGTGGTGTGGCCACTAGGGTCTGCCACCACCAGGGAGCCCCCATCGGAGGAGGTCTCGGAGTCACTACCTCCAGTGGTAGTTGCCTCCCCTGTGGAACTCCCCTCGCCCTCCCACCCACTGGTCCCCTGGGCGTCGGATGTCTCTGCCTCTGGGAATCCGTGGGCCGCTGCTTCCCCACTTGCCGGATGTTGCTGCTCTACCAAACCAACACAAGAGAACAGGGATGGGGAGACAAAACAGGAGAGACACTTGTAAATAGCTGAATGGAGGTACATAATGGCCAGACATACACCCACCCAGACAACAACCAGCACTGTTCACTATGCCCATGGCCCTGCCCCTGACTACTGACCAGAAATACTGCTCTACACCCATCCCCTGCACTACCTAAGGAGGCGACGTGTGGGAGGCCTGACAAAGACACCCCTGCACCCTTTGGGGACCATAATGTACATGGACACCAATCAGAGTCCCTGCCTCTAAGCAGCATGAACCCTAATGCACACACAGACATCCTTCCAGACTGAAGTTTGTGACATGAGTACTCACCCCCTTGTGACTGCTGTGCAGCCTTCAAGCGCCCATCCAGGTCTGGGTACGCCACCACCAGGATACGTCACATAAGGGGGGGTCAGTGCCCTTTACCGGCACCCCTTCCACGTTGGGAGGACTTCCCCAGCTGGGCTTCACAGATCTTACTCGCCCAGCACCGCAGGTCCTCCCACCTCTTCCTGCAGTGGGTGCTCTGCCGGTTGTAGACCCCTAGGGTCCGCACCTCCTTGGCGATGGCATGCCAAAGTCCCCTCTTCTGGTGGGCGCTGACCTAAAGGGGTGACACAGATATGGAACACAGAGGTAAGGCACTTGCAAGATAGGTACAGCTGGCTAATTGTCCACTATGGGACGGACAGTACTCTCAGACTTACGGGCCATACACACGCAGCATGCCATGCACCACGGCCCATGCAGGCTCAGAGATGCACACATATGTCCATTCAACACCATCCATTACACCCAAACAGTGCCCTCCAAACCCAGACTCACCTGTACCTCTGGCCATCCGTACAGTTTTGCGTACAGGGGCAGGACCCCGTCCACTAGCCTCTCCAGTTCCTTCTGGGTAAAGGCCGGGGCCCTTTCCCCTGCAACACGAGCCACATCCATTGCCAGAGGCAGGCCACAGCAGTACACACAGTGGAGTACCTGTCCGCACGAGATCAGGGAGTCAAGTGAATAATAGATGACGAAATCGCGTACTTATCGCAGTGGTGTGCACCGTCACCGCCGGCAGCGATCCTGATATGCCAGGATTCCCCATTGGCATCCATGTTAACCAATGACGGTGCGAATGGCGGTAAATACCGCCTTACGCTGTGACGTCAACCGCTAGCGTTATGTGGTCACTTCCACAACGAAAGGCCTGGATTACAGTGGGCAGACATTTTGGCAGTAACTACGCATCTATAAATAAAAATGTGCACAATGCAGGCCCTACTAGCCACATGAAGCACCTAAGCATGTGACCATTCCGTAACATACCACACATGAAAAACTCTGTTCCCTCATTGTGGTGTAGATGTAGATCTGTCAAGAAGCAGTTAATGTTGAGTCACTACAATGAACTATGCAGTGCACAATTGATGACAATGTGTGCCTATGTATGTGTGTTCATCACACCTTTTTGATACCCCTCGTAGGTACCGACCCTTGTGGCGAGGAAGGGCACCATCGGTGTACAGACCACTTGTGGATATGAGGACCATGGTGGAGTGTCAGATCATAATCAATTACAGACTCGCACGTGCAACAATTCAGGAACTTTGTGCTTTAGTGGATCCTGCACTAACTCCGGGAAATCGTAATCAGCATGCCATCCCTACTGAAGTGTGCTCTCCACACTCCATTTCCTGGCCACAGGCTCATTTCATGTGGCAGTGGGCATGGGTGCTGGATTTTCACAGCCAATGTTCAGCATGGTACTGACAAGATTTCTAAATGCATTTGTACGACACCTGCAGTCCTATGAGAGGTTTCCCCAAAGTACTGACCTCTCTGCCATCAAGTCTGAATTCTATGCCTTTGCCAACATACCCCATGTTATAGGTGCCATCGATGGCGCCCACACACCGATCATCCCCCCAAGAGTCAGGGAACAGGTGTACAGGAAAAGAAAGAACTTTCACTCCATGAACATACAATTGGTATGTACTGCAGACCAGTACATCTCACATGTGAATGCCATGTTCCCATGTTCAGTCCATGATTCCTTTGTGTTGAGGAACAGTAGTGTGCCACAGAGGATGGAACAACTCCAAGAGGACAGAGGGTGGATCATAGGTAAGTGTGTCTGTCACTAACTGACACATAGCAGACAGCCAGGCTGTCTGACTAAGGGGCTTAACAATGACTACTCTGTATTGCACCTTTTTCTAGGTGATTCTGGCTATCCAAACTTGCGTTGGCTCCTGACACCAGTGAGAAATCCCAGGACGGATGCAGAGAGGAATTACAATGAGGACCACGGACGTACTAGGAGGGTGATAGAGCGCACAATAGGTCTCCTGAAGGCTAGATTTCGTTGTCTACATATCTCTGGGGGTTCCCTGGCCTATGGGCCTGAAAAGGTGTGTAGAATAGTGGTGGCCTGCTGCATGCTGCACAACGTGGCAGTGAGACATTCTATCCCCCTCTTGGAGGTGGAGGGTGCTGTATGTCCTGACCAGCTACCTCAGAGAGGGGAGGAGAGTGATGTTGATGAGGAAGGGGAAGATGTCAATTCCAGGACCCAACTTATACAAGTCTACTTCCAGTAACTGTGTGGGACTTTGGGCTGACCTTGGGGTTTGTGACCCATACTGTCAGTGTGCTCAGTCATATAGGGGGGTTGATAATGATAGGTGAAACATGGTCCAGTTCTGCATAACACAGATTGATATTTTCTGCATTTACTTAGGGCCACATTTAGGCACACAGGACTCCCTTCATGCACAGATTTGACAACAAAGTAGTTATCAGCCAGTTGCATCCATACTTCACTTTGTTCACAATTTAACACAGGGGACAGTGTTACAGGTGTGATATGTGTTTTATTGGTTGCAGGGAGTGAATAGTGCTATTTACAGTGATGGCAAGTTGTAAGGGGTGGGTGTCCTCAAAGCCAACATGTTGGCAGCCTTGTTGGTAGTATTGATGGGTCCATCTTTTCTTACATTATTTCATATTGCCTCTTAGCAATGTGTGGTGGCTGATTGAGTGGGATGGTTGCTGTGCATATTGTTGCTGAGTTACTTCTTAAAGGGGGCCTTGTTCTTTGCTGGGGTTCCAGTGCCATATCTTGGCCTGAGGGTCAGTTTGGGCACCTGCTGTTGATCTTCAGGGGATGACATTGTAGACCCTTGGGTTTCCTGTGAGGGTAGTTCCTGGGATGTTTCTGCTGATGGTGTAATCTCATGGTGGGTGTCCGGTGCTGTAGTGGGGGCCTCCTGTCCTGTGTGGGTCTCAGACTGGGTTTGTACCAGTTGCAGCAGTGCTCCTGCTATAGTGGCCATTGTGGTGTTGTGCTGTTTCCACTGCTCCATGGCCTGTTGGTGGTGTTCCTGCTGCATCCTCTGACTGTGCTCCAGGGTGGACACTATCTGTGCCAATCTGTCAGGGGTATGCTGGTAGGCACCCAATACCTTAGATATCACGTCCTGGGCTGCTGCATCCATCCTGTGGCCTCCCTCTGGCCCACTGCCACCCTTGCACTTGCCCTAAACCCCTGTGCCTGTGTCCCCTGCACAGGTCTGGCAGTGCCACTTTACTAGGGCCCTCGCCTTCTTGCATGTTGGGAGTGGGAGACTGTGGCCTCTGTACCTGTGTTCCACCAGTCTGTGGCCTGGATACACTGGTGTGGGGACGCTTGCCCTGGGCTGCTGGTCTTGACTGGGTGGTAGGGGTGACAGTGGTTTCCTGGGTGGGGCTACTGCATGGTGACAGTCCAGGACTGTGTGAGGGGCCTGCCTGCTCATCAGTGTCCAGGGATCATTCACCAGTGTCCTGTGAGGTGCCTCTGTCTCCCTGGGGGGCACTGGCACTCCTTGTCCCGTCCGTTAGGGTGGCATGGGTGGTGGTGCCTGTTGGGGGACATTAACATGTCTGTTACAGCTGCATGAACGTTTGAGGTGAACAGGACTGGGCTATTTTGTGCTGGGGTTACTTTCAGTGGCGTTATAGGGTACCTTTGTGAGGTTGACACTGCATTTAGCGTCAGCTGTGGGGTTGCATTGTAGTGGGGGGTGTCGTTCCATTGTGGGTACTTGCAGGGGTAGGTGGCTGTGCACAGGGGGAGGGATGTGGGCCTGTTGGTGGGTTTGTGGTCATGCAGGGGGGTTGGATTCAGTGGCTGTTGTCTGGGTGGGTTGTTGGTCCTGGTGGGTGTGGGTGGGGTGGGGTGGTGCATGCATTACAGGTATGGTGTATATGGGGTATATGTTGATGACTTACCCGAGTCCATTCCTCCAGTGAGTCCAGTGAGTCCCTCAGGGTGCAGGATGGCCAGTACCTTTTCCTCCCAGTCTGTGTATTCTGGTGGTGTTGGTGGCGGTCCTCCCCCAGTCTTCTGGACTGCAATGTGGTGCCTTGATGCCATGCCCCTGACCTTCCCCCGCAGGTCATTCCATCTCTTCCGGATGTCGTCCCGGGTGCATGGATGGTGTCCCACTGCACTGACCCTGTTCACAATGGTCTGCCATAGGTCCATCTTCTTTGCGATGGGTGTGTGCTGCACCTCGGCCCCGAATACTTGTGGCTCCACCTTCAGGATCTCGTCCACCATGGTTCTTAATTCCCTTTCTGTCAAGCGTGGATGTTTGGGGGGTGACATGGTGAGTGTGGTATATGGTGTCGGGGCTGGGAACACGGTGAGGGTGCTCTTCTGTGGGTCAGTGTGCGTCTTGTGTATGCTGGGGTTTGGTGTCTGCCTCTGGTGCTCTCCGTCTTCTTGGCCTGATTTCATTGCAAAGGATTGTGGGGTATGTCGAGGGGTGTTTTATGGGGTTATGGATGTGTGTGAGGTGTGTGGGTTACAAGCTTATCCAATGTGTGCACTTCTTGCTGTTAAGTCCACTTTCCACCCGTGGTGGTCGGAACCGCCAATGGTCGCCCGGCCTCCACTGTCCGCCAAGGTGATTTGTGCATCATTATTTGGAGGGCGGGATGTGGGTGTGCTCGGCGGTGGCGGGGTGTGGAGGTCCGGGATTCCTGCCAACAGGGTCATGGTGGGGAGTGGGGGTCTGGTGATTTTTGGCGGGGTTGGGATTTTTGTTCATTATATGGCGGGTTTCCATTCACCGCCAACGGCGGAATTCTGTTCACCGCCGCCATGGCAGTCGGCCGTGTTTCCCGCCGTGTTCATTATGACTGCCTTGGTCTTCTAATAGTTCTGGAGGATGGGGGAGTGCCCAGCACAGTTTGAACAATGGGGGGTTATGGTCTGAGATCGTTCTGTTCAAATACTCAGTTGCGCTGGTCAATTCATGGACATCGAGGGAACAGAGGAAGGTATCTAATCGCACATGTAGGTCATACAATGGGGAATAAAAGGAATAATCCCTCTCATCTGGGTGGTGAGTGCGCCAAAAATCTATCAATCCCATTCCCGTTGCCATTCCCCAAATGCCTTAGTGGTGTGTCGAATGGGGGACTCCTGCAGAGAGGGGTGCAATCTATCTAGTATCATATCACAAACACAGTTAAAACCTCCGCCTACCAAAATGGATCCCATAAGGTGGGAGGCCAAATGATCAGACAACGTCCTCAAGAATCCGGGTTGATCAACAGGTCCATAAATACTCCCTATCACTATGTTTCGACCATCTAACCTCCCTGCTATTGGGATATATCTCCCCAAGGGATCTATGACAGATTCAGTATATTGAAAAGGTATTTCAGGCTTAATCCAGAAAAGGACTCCCCTGGCATAAGCAGAGTAGGTAGTATAATAAACTTGTCCTTTCCATTTGCATTGCAGTGCTCTCCCCCTTCTTTGGCATCTAAGTGTGTCTCTTGTAATAGGGCTATATGAATCCCTCGATTAGGGAGGTAGGACCATACTTTGTGCCGCTTACCCATTGAATGCATCCCCCTGATATTCCATGTGAGCACTTTAAGAGTAGCAGGGTCAACCATTAAAGAAGGGTAGGGCAGAGTGTGGGCACCGCAAAGCACCCTTGTTCTTCTCTATCTGGAGTTCCTCCCAGAATATCACTAACAAGTACAGGCACATGCAGCAGAGGACAATCCCCAACAGAAACCTCACCCAACTCCCACTCCCCAGGGCAAAAAGTGTGAGCAGTTTACCCAAACATTCAACCAAACATATTCAACCATGGTCGTGCACTCTGGCGCTTGGGCCTTGTCAGCAGGAGGGGCAGTAGCTCCATCTACTCACAGTCACGGGTCCCACGCTCTCCAGGCACCCACCTGAGACACCGAGATATGGAGTTAGAATAAGATGTCATAACCCGTGCAACTAAGGGCTTTGTCTGATTATCTACAGATTAATATGTAGACAAGAAGGCATTGTCTCTGCTGCCATGTCCATAGTAGTATCCGTTGTTCCGACGGGTCTCAGATTAAAATAATCTCATCTGCGGTTCGTGGGGTGACCACCAGTAAAATCTCGCTAGCAGGTGTCAAAGACACTGAGTCTTTGTCTGAATCCGTGCCATTGTCACTCACTTCCCTCAATAGAGATCCGAGGTCAGGTGATGATCCCCCCCAAGGATGCTACCGCAGCTACAGCTGCCTGCTGACCTCTTTGCCCCTCCTGTGCCGTTGGTGACCCAGGTGACATCGCCTGATCTTGTCTTTGTGTGCGAGGGAGGAGCTTCCTTTTCTGCGGACGAGGTGGTCTGCTCGGGCCCGGGATGGGCTGTCCTTCCGCCCAGTCCCACGCCTCTTGGGGCGTAGCGAAGAATTGTACTCCTATTGGTGTTACTACTCGTAGTCATGCAGGGAATTGCATAGAATAGATAATTCCCGCTTCCCTCAGTTTCTTTTTCACTGATGTAAAGGCCACCCTTTGGTGTTGCACTTCCCTTGTGAAGTCAGGAACTATGGAGACTTTATTGTTGCCCACTCGTAAGGTCACCACTCCTCCAAGCACGTTGCAGTATATGGTGCCTGTCTTTAAAAAGAAGCAGTTGCACCACCACTGGTCTAAGAGGGGCCCCCGGTGGCCTCCGCCGAGCAGGGACCCTATGTGCATGCTCAAAAGCAAAGAAAGGAGAGCAACCCTCCAGGGCCACTTCCTTCTTGATCCATTCCTCCAGGTATCGTACCATATTAGTCCCCTCACTTTTCTCCAGTAGCCCCACTATTCTGATGTTATTGCGGCACACTCTATTTTCCACATCTTCTGCTCTGCTCTCAAGGACCTGCAGCCTAGATTCCATAGAGTCCATTCATCCTCCTGCAGCCGCCACTGTAGGTAGTGTTTCAGAAATTTCCCTTTCAGTCGCTGTGACTCTCTCTAATAGCCGTCTTTGGTCGCCGGGCAACAATCCCAGATCTAAGTGTATCAATCTTAACTTCCAGTGCTTCCCACAGCGCTGCTATAGCCTGTAAGACATCCTAAAGTGTGGGGGCAGAGGGTGTTGTCCTCGAGGCTCATCTAAGGTTTGCCCCAGCCTCCCTCTAACAGTCCCCAGGCGCTGGGATCCTCTCATTTCCTCATCTCCCTTTTTCAGTGCTTTCCCCATGATTTAGTTTTATGCAGCAGTCTTTGAATCTTATTACTCTTCCAGTTCAGGCGATTGCAGCATAAGGATCCACTTATTTTGGTATTATGGAGGACCTTTAACAGCCCTGCTTTCAGAAGCTTGTCTTGCCAGGCTCTCTAGGCTCCAGGAGCCCTTGGAAGTAGGGCTTGCATGGGGTCCTGTGTGCTCACTCTGAGCTATGTTGCACTGCTGGGAGATTCAATTGTCACCAGCCCCCAAGAATGAGGCAATACTCTCACCAATGGGTGCCAATTTAATGTAGTTGGGGACACACAGCCTCAGGTCCTGGTGCACGCTCACAAGTCCTTTCAGTTCAGTCTCAATCTTCCCCCAGTAGTGCCCGATAGTTTTGGTGTGGTAGAAATTGTTTATGTCTGATCACTCCGTTAGGCACAATAGCGGAACGCTCTGTGGTAGGGGTCTCTGCACCCCTATGGTAGTCTCTAAGATATACTTCGCCCTCTGGAGATTATGTGCGCTGGCCTGGGCCTTCTCTTCTTGGTCTCCGCCTGGCTATTATTTTATGCCTCCTCATAGTGTCATATAGGCACTGTTTTCAGGGCTTCAGGAAAAGTATGAATCTGGGGTGTAAATATAGGGTAAAGAAAAGGCGCTCAATGGCTGTGTTAGGTGTAGTGTACAAAACAGAGCATACTCGCAAGCAAGATGAGATCAAATTATTTTTCATTTGCGGAATTCACAATGGCAAGTCACTTGATATGTGAAGTACACGGAGAGTACGGTCGGTGAAATATATAAGCGTAATTCTTTGATTGTCCATGAGCATCATCACTTGACAGTTTGTAAGCCCTGAAGAAGTCCCAGGGGGTATTCCTCCTAAGGCGAAACACATGTTGGCTGTATGTGTATGAACTGTATCAATGGAGTATTGAAGGAATTTGTCCACCTGTACTCAATGCATTCCACTGAGGAAGTATCATCTCTCTAGGCTGTATGTTTATGAACTGTATCAACGGAGTATTGAAGGAATTTGTCTACCTGAACTCAGTGCATCTAACTGAGGAAGTGTCATCACTCTATGGAACACAAAGCAATTCATGAATAAAGCACAAGGACTGGATAATACTCTAGGAGTTGCTCATATATTTATTTATGGTCTTTCAGGCTACTTGTTGTAATCGTTAAGACTGACACTTTGTTGTGCATTTTTGTGAATTAATCTAGCTACCTTAGAAGGAGTGCCTCACATATGCTTCGCACTGTTTTCAGGGACCCCGGGGGGTAAGTCTTGCACCAGTCACTCATCGGTTAATGGGCACCTCAGTTCCTCCTCCTACGGCAGGTCCCCACGGGTCTCCTCCAAGGGTCTCCACCAGCAAGGGGGTGTTCCTCCTGCACTCTGATACTTGGGGAGGCAGCCGTCATCCAGCACAAGTGGTGGGGACCGACAGGGGGCCTTCTTATCTAATGATGCCAATATTACCTCGGGTCGCTGCCCCCTCTGCCGGCCCCTGGGAGTCTTTGCTCCGGTGCGGCACCGCCGTGAATGCACTGGGCGGCTGCAGCCCAGATAGTAATAGTCTTGCCTGCCACTTGCAGTTCCCTCAGCGCGGCCTACACTGCAGAGCCCTCCACCTCATAGGGATAATATCCGGGTTGCCCCAGGGGGAGGCTCCACGTTCCTCTTCATCCAAAGTCAGCAGTGCACGGTGCCCAAGCCCCTCCAATCCTCACCGGTGTTTGGGGTGGTGGGGCCGCTGCCAGCATGCCCCATGGCAGTCAATGTTGTGCTTTCTGCCTGGGCCGCCCTCTCTCTTATCTGGTGCCGCATAGGCTCTGCCGCCATCTTGGCGCAGTTCCGCCCCGCAGAGGAATCTTTGTCCATACGGTTCCTACACGGTCTCCAGTGTCAGACCTCCTTCCCCGGAGTTCTGTCCAGTCTCATGCGCTCGATACTGGCTGGATCTCCCGATCTTGACGGCAGGATACGGATCAGTTGGGGCCCAGCAGCCAGGAGCTCCGGATTTCACCGCCTAGTCCATGCGCAGCCAAGCCACGCCCCCCATCAAAATTCTTTCTTCATAACTATAAAATGTTCTCAAGATGCTCAAATATTTGGGAAGAGCAACCACCCCAATGCCCTCAAGTTCAGGAGTAACCCAAAATATTACAGTCAAGTCTTTACAGCCCACGAATGAACATGCGTTCAGTACTTTATTTTCTTTCCTTCTTCTCAACATCTATCTAACACGTTTCATTCAGCATCCTTGCCTAGATTTTCTCAGGGCTTTGAATAGCAAGAATCTTGTGTGAAAATTAGCCATTCTCCAAAGGTAATTATGAAGTAGATTGAGGTTTAGGGTATTCATTGTCCTATTGTATAAAAACAAACATCCAGCAAACAATTCTATTTGAAAAGTGAATAAGGAATATTAAAAAACACTCTTTACATGCCTTCATTATATATGAAAGAGCAATGTGAATGTTGGCTATAGATTGAGGCAAGGTTTCAGATGGATTTCAAAGTAGTGAAGCCATCGGTTACTGCTTTACAACCACAACATTTGTTTTTTTCTACCCTGCTTTTAGAGGTCATCATGTTAATAGTAGGATAGTTGTTATGATTATATGTTTCTAGATGATGTAACAGCTGCTACATGCCCACTGGTTCAAGTTGAATACAATCAGAACATTACGGTACATTGCTATAAGGCATACAAAAGTCCCCATGTTTCAGAAGAAAAATGTTACCTGATCTCGGACTGCTGGGAAGGTCAAATATGTATTAAAAACTGTAGGAGCCAGCACACAGCCTTGTTTAAGGCTATTCACCCTTTAAATCGTGTTGGTTGTACCGCCACCTAATCTAATACAAACCTTGACCTTGGTATCTGAGTGAATTCCTTGAAGAAGTTTCAACAGACCAGAATTGATACCCAGTACCTGGAGCTTTAGCCATAAGTGCTTCCGACTAACAATGAAATCCTTAAGAGTAATTGACTATGTAGCTATATAAATGAATTCCTACTCCATCTAACTTGTTCCCTCAAACCCATAACATTGTTTGTAGTGCTTGAGTTACACTGCTGAACCCTAAGCTGTTTTAGCTGTAGATTTAATAATTATATTCAATTAGTGAAATGGGGTGGAATCAGGTAGGCCTAAAACTTCCCTTCGTAATCTAACAGAGCAAATGATCAATAAATGCCAGGGCTACATTTTGGCCCTTTTTAGGACGAAGCCTACAGACGGCGCAGCTGTATGGTTTGCTAACAAATTCTTGGGGACATTCGGAAAGCTTACCTGAAATGCATTCCACCCATTGTTTACCATTAGCTTTGTGGTTTATAACTGACATTTGCTTGCTTTCTATTTGCTGGCTTTATTTCTTTTGGGCTCTCCAACTTGAATTTGTCCCTTCCGTGGCCCACACTCTATTTATTTACTATATTATTACACCAGTTACCCACCTTCTGTCAACAGGCCTTTAAATCTTGCTCTTATCATGGCACTTTTGCTGTGCATTCAAAGACAGAGATCAAATGTCATGCCCTGTCTTTCCAGGGAGATTGATGTTCACATTTCTTTCTCTGAAGTAAGAGGATTTATGTGACAATCATGCTGGGAAGGCAGTACATTGTTATTTATTATTAGCATACAACAAAACTTAAATGTTAGTAAATTAACTGTGCATCTATTTCACAATATATCAGAATTGGGAAAGTACAAATGAAGCAGTTTTTTTGGTAATTCTGAAGTGTTATGGAAACAAATATTTTAATATGATCAAAACAATCAGTACTCTAGGTTATGACATTTCTACACTTTATCACTTGTGCATTATATACTGCTACTGCATTGTACACCACTCCAGTCTAGGCCATGCCACTCGGATCTGACCACTCCACTCTACACCTCTCTACTCTGCAACACTGCTCTCTATGCCACTGCACTCTAGACTAATGCACTCTACACCGTACCATTCTGCTCTATGCCAGTGCGTGCTCTGCAATCCACTTAATGCCCCTCTCATCTTCTCTGGACCACTGCACTCTACACCACTACATTCTATGCCACTGCACTCTACCCTGCACCACTCCATTCTACCGTGCAACACTCCACTCTGGTACTTCCATCTACTCTAAAAGAATCTGCTCTATGCCACGGCACTGAGCATCACTGCACTCTGTGCCACTCCCCTCAGCACCACTACACTACTCTGTGCCACTGCAATCTACGCTGCACCACTCCACTCTGCACCCCTCTACTGTACTCTGCACCACTCTACTCTGTGCCACTGAACTCTTCTCTAATCACTGCACTCTACCCCTTTACTCAAAACTATTGCACTCTATGCCAATCTACTTTGCACCACTGCACTCTACACCACTATACTCTACTCTGTAACACTGTACACCACTGCAATATACACCACTGCACTCTATGCCACTGCTCTGTACACCATTGTGCTCTATGCCACTGTATTCTAGTCTGCACCACTCTGACAGTGCTCTCTACGCCACACCACTCTACTCTGCATCATTCTACACCACTACACACTATGCCAATGTACTCTACTGCACTCTACTATATACCACTGCACTGTATGGCAGTCTACTTTGCAACACTGTACCCTATGTCACTCATCTCTAAGCCCCTCAACTCTATGCCACTGCATTCTATGCCACAGTACTATCATTTGCACCACTTTACTCTATGCCACTCTATGCTAATTCTGTCGATGCCACTACACTCTACATCACTCCACTCTATGCCACTGCACTCTACCCTGCACCAGTCCACTCTACTCTGTACCCCTGCACTGTACGCCACTTCAGTCTACACCACTCTACTCTGCAACACTGCACTCTCTGCCACTGAACTTGATGCAACTCTACTTTGCAATGCTGCATTCTATGCCACTGCATTCTACTCTGCATCATTCTACTGCATGCCACTCTACTGCACCAATGCACTGTACGCCACTTCACTCTACTCAACTCTATTCTGCATTGCTCCATGCTATACCACTGCACTGTATGCCACTCTAAGATACTCTCCACTACTGCAATCTATGACACTGTACTATACAACACTCTACTCTATGCCACTGTACTCTACACCACTCTAATTCACTCTACTCTGATATAATCTACTATATGCCACTGCACTCTACACCACGCTATTCCACTCTGGGCCATTCCACTCTATGCCACTCCAATCTATTCCATTGCAACCTACCCTGCACCACTCCACTCCACTCTACACTACTTACACCACTGCACTCTATACCATTCTATTCTATCCCACTGCACTCTACGATGTACAATGCACCACTGCACTGTACATCACTATACTCTACAACACTCTACTCTACATTATTGCATTCTACGTTACTGAACTCTACACCACTGTACTCTACTCTGCACCATTGTACTCTACACCACTATACTGTCTGCCACATAAGTCTGCACCACTCAAATCAATGCCTCTACACTCTACAGCAATGCACTCTACTGTACATCACTGCACTCAATGACACTCTATTCTGCAACACTGCGCTCTCTGCAACTGCACTGTATACCAATGTACTCTCCTCTGCACCTCTCAACTCTGTGGCACTGTACTTCGCTCTACACAAATGCACTGTATGGCACTACATTCTATGCCACTCTACTGTGCATCACTCCTCTCTACGCTACTGTACTTTACTGTACACCAATGCACTCTATCCTACACCACCCAACTCTACGCCACTTCACTCTACTCTGGAACAATCCACTGTACGCTACTGCACTTTATGCCACTCTACTCCACTCTATGCCACTCCTCTCTACGTCATCACACTCTACGCCACTGCAATCTACCCTGCACCACTCTACTCTAATCTGCACCACTATTTGCCACAGCACTCTATGCTACTCTACTTCACTGCACTCTACACAAATGCACTCTACACTACTTTGCTCAAAACAAATGCACCCTACGCCATGGCACTTTGTGCCAATCTACTCTGCAACATTGTACTTTATGCCACTTCACTCCGGCCACTCTATGACTTTACACTCTACTACAGTCTACTCCATGATAATCCACTCTATGTGCTCTATTCCATTAAACTTTACTCCACTCTATGGCACTCTACTCCACTCTCGGCCACTCCACTGTATGACACCCTAAGCTACTCCACTCTACGACATTCTACGCCACTCCACTCTTCAACATTCCACTCCACTCTGTCATTCCATTCTACTACACTACTCCACTTTATGCCACTCCACTCTACAACACTCTACTCTGCTCTACACCACTCTATTGTACAACATACAACTCCACTCTACCAACTCCCTCTATGCCACTCCACAATACTCTATACCACTCTTCTCTATGACATTCTTCTCCACTCTACACCCTTCCACTCTGACACTCGACACTATCCATGACACTCCACAATACCTTATGCCACTCCACCGTACACCACTCCAATACACTCCACTCATCTCCATGACACTCCACAATACCTTATGCCACTCCACCGTACACCACTCCAATACACTCCACTCATCTCCATGACACTCCACAATACCTTATGCCACTCCACCGTACACCACTCCAATGCACTCCACTCATCTCCATGACACTCCATTTTGTGACACTCTACTTCACTCCACGCCACTATTCTTAACCCCAATAACTTTTAGCCATGCAGAACAGCAGCTATACTGGTGTACAACATGGCTAAAACTTATTGGTAAAGTCAATAGCGCTTGCACAGGCGAGACATATCGCAAATGCTTGTTGTTAATAGGGACCTATGCCCATATTTATGGGAAAGTGGCACAGCGCAGCGCAGCGCAGCAAGTCACCTTGCTGCGCAGGCATTGCATCACTGGGAAAGGGCCCTTTCTAATGGTGCTGGTGGACCATGGGTTGCCGAGTACCAATGCAGACACTCTTGCACCATGGTGCAAAGGTCCCTCCGTTGCATGCAGGATTGTTTTTTTTCAGGAAGGGGCACTTTCCGACACAAATACAGTCCTTAGAGGCATATTCCTCTATAAATACAAAGATGAAGTAACGAGGAGAAATAAAGATATTTCTCCCTGTTACTCCTCTCTGGTGGAGGATACATTTTTGGTGCATTCCCAGGTTTACCAGGTTTGGTAAATCTGGAAATACATCACAAACCATGGGAGGAACCCCCACGCAACACCCATGGAATGCCTCCCTTGCGCAGATTAATGCAGTGCAGCGATTTGCACTGCTTTGTATTATTCCATATTTTTGGAGGCCCTCAAAGCCAAAGAAAGTGGTTTCAAAAATATGACCTAGAGGTTTGAGTTGTGTATGTACCATGATGGGTGGTGCAAGCATGACGCAAACCTCTTGTAAATATGTCCCCCAGTGACCACCATTCCAGGATGGAGTTACTATTGGACTATGTGACACTTCTTGACATAATGAAATTGATTGATTAGCCCCAAAATTAGGGTTAAGCTTCAGCAATGCAATTGACAGGTTATTCGGGTTGAAGGGACTAGAGATCTCACATGTCTAATCAGTTTTTCAATCATTTGAATACTCACTCCTGTGGCCCTTATCTTAGAAAATAGCAACATGGGTGTAGAAACCATAGGGGACAGGGATGTTTATCCCACCCAGATTTTGGATCAGGGGTAACACAAGGGACAGTATCCCCTCCCACCCAGATTTTTGAAGTGGCAAATAAAAAATAAATAGATGCAAACAGAACAGGTCTCTCTGAAGCCATGGTGTGCATGCCTGTATCCTTGAAGCACTGTACCATGAGGAGCATACTCTTTGGAATTCTTTATTTTGTAAACTGTTCAATTGTGGTTACTGAGGTGTTGAACTTCTCTCAAAACAGTTCTGTCTGTTAGGCAGGACAAGCCAGCAGAATAAGGGAAGGCAGAAAATGCTATTTAACTTAATGTTATTGTACTGCAATTAAATCAGCAAAACCAAAGGAGTCTCAGACCCCCCTCCGAGTGTTTTCCTTTAGTTACAGCTCTTCATAGAGACACTTGCAAAGTGCAGCATGATTTCAGGCAGGTATGTTCTGTTACTATGTTTGATCTTCGATATCTGTGCGAATATTCAAAACAGAAATCCTCTCCTTTACATCTTGTAACGGTGGACATGTATAGATGTGTGTATAGCGTCAGTTTGATGTAAGGTGAGATAAGGGTATTTATTGAACTCCTTATACTGATAAAAATTGAATAATTATTGATTAATTGAACACAAAGCATTGGCATTTGGTATTAAATAGAAGAGATAAGGATGTAACCATACAATTTCTAAACCGCACAATGTGCAATCCTGCATTCAAATCCCAGCTTCCTCACGTGGCCAAATTGTGTGATCCACACCCCATCGCTTCACTTCACTAGAACTCAGATTTACAACACTGTAGGCCCATTGGGGGGGGGGTGGGGGAGGGGGCGCTAGCATACTCAGCATAGCACCCAAAGTTGCTACTCTGTGCTGTGTGACAGGAACAGATAAGGAATGTGCAAATATCTGACAATCTCCTCTCCCTAGAGCTGGGGCACAATCAGGCTGCCGAGTGCCACGCCCACCTTTGCACCATCGTACAGGGATGTTTACCTGAGTCTAGCACGTGTTGCGTACTGGAAGTTATGCCTGGAGAAACTAAACACCTTTCCTACTTTAAATGTGTGCTGTACAGTGCAGCACACAACCAAAGTCGGAAAATAAAAAAGAAATACAAGTATTTCTCCTTTTAACGCCTGTTTCAAAGTGGCATTATTTTTTGGCACAAAGTCCCGTCTACTATTGTTAGTAGACAGGGGTTTGTGTCAAAGAGCAAGGGTGGTAGCACAGTAACGCCTGTGTACCACTAATGTAAAACCCTCGAACCCACAGTAATGAAAAGCAGCACTTTGCGCTGCTTTGCATTCATTTTAGGCAATTTTCAAGGGCAAAACAAGTTTTACGCTGGCAAGTAAATCAACACAAAACGTTTTGTAATGCAAACCGGGGGCAAGACCCAGGTTTGTAAATTCGGCCGAAGGTGTTATTTCCTTTAAGAGAGTACATTGAAGTAATTCAGCTCAGGGTATGTGCTGTACAATAATCTCACATTTATATGGTTAATATAAAATAATGCAGCTTTACATTTCATAACTATATAGGTAATTTAAATGAAGAACATTGCAAACATACATTTTGGGTAAGGCGTTGCAACATTCTCAGGGCATGCGGCATTCTTGAAAGTTTCATGTTTCAAAATTACTTTCAATAAATATGTATCAGTTCAGTGATGTAATGGTATGTACTTAATTGAGATTCTGAGAAATGTTGAAAAATATTTTTTTTTCATTTTAAGTCTGCCATATTTTTTTCATGGCATTTGCTGCCTTATTTACATTTATGAAGTGCTTGGCTCGCGTTTGGTTCTTAGAGCCAAGTTCGGCTCTCCCCAAGGCTGTTCT
The DNA here is from genome assembly GCF_031143425.1 of Pleurodeles waltl. Classification (NCBI taxonomy): domain Eukaryota; kingdom Metazoa; phylum Chordata; class Amphibia; order Caudata; family Salamandridae; genus Pleurodeles; species Pleurodeles waltl. Next base: position 398,002,499 of record NC_090442.1, on the reverse strand, counting down.
CCCACTACATTCCTCCCCCCAAACTCAAGTATCTCCTACACCCCTGACTAACAACACTTTGTTTATATGTACCATGTGTACATGGTTCATCTCCATATAAATTATTTGTATGCCTAAAACCGATTGCCCATCATATAGCGACCCTTCTGGCTCCAACTCTGGACTAGAAAGTAAAATGTACGATCCAGGGTGCGTATTTCGCATTGACTAATTCAGCAAATGCCGAGCAATGGCGCATTCAGTGTTAGAGCCTGCATGGGCATTATCCTCGATAATCTACAAGCAATTCTTCAGAAGCATGTAAGAGTCATTCAGGAGCCACATCATCCATCCGAGTGCAGTATGTGGTGTGCTGCTTAATGGTAATCTTCTTCCCACTTGTTCAACGCTTCCTGAGAGTCCACGCTGTTGGTGCTTCAGTCCAAGAAGATTACCACAAAGGACGGAGTGATGAGCTTCCACGAGGACAACCACAAAGGACGGGGAGACAAGCTCCATATTTAGTTCTTGCCAAGGACAGCGTGGTTGAGAGAGGATGTTTACTAAAAGAGGGCTTAGAGCCCGACCATTGCTTACCATTCGTCGGCTTGTCACTCTTATTTGCTGCTTTTTAAGTGGCCAGGGCATGTCAAATTTACTTCCTCCTCTTTTGTTTGGAGCATGAGCCAAGCACTGGTTGCTTCATTTTGATTAGTGTCCATCAGCTATTACATTTTGATTGAGGTGCTATATTTCTTTTTCTTTCTTCTTCCTGTCATGTTCCTTTTTCCCTCCAACCCTCATTGTCCCAGTTCCTCCTTTCCTCCCACTGCCCTTGTCCTCCCTCTCCACCTTCTTGTTGTCTACAGAGCTCTAAATCCTCCCACCCTCCTTTGTTGTTCACATTGCTTTAAACCCTCATACCCCGCTATTTTTGTCTGCATTGCTTTAAACCTTTATACCCCTTGTTGTCCACATTGCTTTAAATCCTCCCATCCCCCGCTATTCTCTACATTGCTTTAAACCTTCCAAGCGCCCCCTGTTGTTTTCCAGCACTAGCCACATCATAGAGCTTTTTTTCCCAAACTTTTAAACATACTGCACAGAAGCTGCGGTGCTGTACAACATGGCTAAATGACATTAACAAACCTATAGCTTTCCCCTAAGCGATTGTTCCATTATCTGGGATACTCGACCTGTGTACTGAGACCATCTCGATGACAGGGCTGTAGCACTGCCATATTTTGACATGGTCATTGATGGTCCTATCAGCCCAGTAAAGATCCAGCCTTAAATGGACTCTTCAGTTTCTGGCAACTTTGAACTTTAAAAAGTTTTAATGCTTTCAGAATTGCTAAACAATTCTGACATTCTGCTGCAAAAGTATGAAATAATGCATTTTATCTTTTAAATTGCCTTAAAGACAAACTAGTAGCAACTTTTGATACCTAAAGATCAAATCACCAGCATGTTTTAGGTCAGTGATAACCAAAGTATAGCCCAGGGGCTGCTTGCGTCCTTCCTGACCTTTGCATGCGGCCCCCTGGTGATGGTGAACAGCGGCACTGGACTGCAGTTTATTTCACTCAGCACTAATATTCAGATGTTAAACCCCAGGGTGCCTGGGGCGAGCTGGTCTCGTCCTCGCACACGGTTCCTTTGTGCCGGGGACGAGACCAGCTCGTCCTGCACCCGGCCCACGGGTGGAGTGCTAGCTCCCCCCCATGGGTCTCCCACCCCCCCCCCAGGGTAGGGATGGAAGGGGAATCGCTTCCCCTTCCACCCCTGACCCCCCCAACACCCCAGTGACGTCTGATGACGTCAGCGCGCAAATCGTGTGCTGACCTCATCAGAGGTCACCTCCAATCACATTGGAAGCATGCTTCCAGCGCGATCCCAGAAGAGAAGTTCAAAAGCATTTCTCTTCCGATCGGGAGGTGGGGCGGAAGAGGCATGAAAGGAAAGGAACGGCCTTTCGTTTCGTTTCATATCTCTCTCAGAAATGCCCACTAGACACCAGGGATTTTTTCTTCTTTGATATATCACAATAAGGGGAGCGGCCCCTTGGGCAAGGGTCACTCCCTAGGGGGCCATATTATTTTTAGGCCGTTTAAACCACTAGACACCAGGGATTTATTTTTTATTTTTTAATACTTAAGCATAAGAGGTGTAGCCCCTTGGGCAAGGTCTGCTCCCCGGGGGGGGCAGGAAACCCCTAGACACCAGGGATATATATATTTTTTGTTATTTTTATATGCGAGGAACGACCCCTTAGGCAAGGGTCAGGGTATTATAATTAGGCCGATCTGTCCCCGGGGGGGCAGAAACCTCTAGACACCAGGGATATATATATATTTTTTTATTTACTTTATGTTTTTATGTATGGGGAGTGACCCCTTAGGCAACGGTTGCTCCCCTGGGAGGTAAATTGTATTTAGGCCGTTTCTGCCCTCCTTGGGTCAGATCGGCCTATTTTTATTAGGCCGATATGCCCCCAAGGGGGACAGAAACCACAAGGCACCGGGGATTATTTTATTTGTGCCAATTTCATGCAAGGGGCGGTGACCCCTTAGACAGGGGTCGCCCCCCCTGGGGGGCAAATCTATTTTAGGCCATTACTGCTCCCCTTGGGGGCATATCGGCCTATTTCTATTAGGCCGATCTGCCCCCGGGGGGGTCAGAAACCACTTAGGCACCCGGGATTGGTGTGTGTGTATGTGCGTTTTGTTTGGTGGGGCAGCACCTTGGGCAAGGGTCGTTCCACCTGGGGGCACATTACTGTTGGCCATATCTGTCCCCCTTGGGGGCCGATTGGCCTATTTTTGGAAGGCCCATCTGCCCCCAAGAAGGGGAAGGAAGCCCACCAGAGAAGGTTTTTTTTTCAAAATAAGAGGGTGGTGGTATGGACATACCCCCATCCCAAATAAATGGGGCCAAAGTTGTTCTGCCCACCAGTGGGTAGATGGGGCAATTACCTCAGATCCACACCCCAGAGGGGCAGAAAGTCTACTAGATGGCAGGGAATAAAAGAAAAAAAAATAGTGGGGTAGTGGCTACCAACCAGTATGGGCCTGGTTATGCCACCACCCAAACTGAAGGGGGTAACAGTCTTTCTGCTCTCCCCCCACACACTAAAACATCTTATCCCACACCAAGCAAGAGGATATTTGATTATTTTGAGTTTTGGTTTTACATTTGGGCCTTGAGAGCTTGACTAACTCTCAAAATCGTCCCACTGGGAATGGTGAGGGCTGCACTTTTTGGACTTTGGGACGCTGCCATGTAGAAAAATCCACAAGACTTAGACACCTCTGAAAACTAAACATCTGGGTGATTCCAGGGTGGTGTGCTTTACATGCACCCACACCATTTCCTTACCCACAATGCCCTGCAAACCTCCAACTTAGCTGCAAATCACACATTTTTCCCACATTTTTGTGATGGAATCTTCCGGAATCTGCAAGAATCCACAAAATTCCTTCCACCTAGCATTGTCTCATCTATAACCGATAAAAATTCTGCCTCACTTGTCAGCCTAAAAATGTTTTTTATCAAACTGCCCTTTTGGACCCGCTTTGGTTCCTCCTCAATCTCAACATGTTTTTATGTTTTTGGCTCTTCCCTATCACAGGCACTTGGCCCACCTACACAAGTGAGGTATAATTTTTACCAGGAAACTGAGGGGAACATTGGGTGGTAGGAAATTTGTCCCACACAGAAATGTGGGAAAAATTTGATTTTTTTTGTTAGTTAAATTTGAAGTTTGCTGAGGATTCTGGGTAAGAAAACATTGGGGATCCACGCAGGTCACACTTTCCTGGACTCCCTTGGGTGTCTAGTTTTCAGAAATGTCTGGGTTTGGTAGGTTTCCCTAGATGGCTGCTGAGCCCAGGACCAAAAACGCAGATGCTCACCCCGCAAAAACAGGTAGTTTTGTATTTGATAATTTTGATGTGTCCAGATGGTGTTTTGGGGCATATCCTGTCGCGGGCGCTAGGCCTACCCACACAAATGAGGTACCATTTTTATTAGGAGACTTGGGGAAACGCTGAGTAGAAGGAAATTTGTGGCTCCTCTCAGAAATCAGAACTTTCTGTCACCGAAATGTGAGGAAAAAGTGTTTTTTGGCCAGATTTTGAGGTTTGCAAAGGATGCTGGGTAACAGAACCTTTTGAGAGCCCTACAATTCACCCCATCTTGGATTCCCCTAGGTGTCTAGTTTTAAAAAATGCGCAGGTTTGGTAGGTTTCCCTAGGTGCCGGCTGAGATAGCGGCCAAAATCCACAACTAGGCACTTTGCAAAAAACAGCTCTGTTTTCTTTGGGAAAATGTGATGTGTCCACGTTGTGTTTTGGGGCATTTCCTGTTGCGGGAGCTAGGTCTACCCACACAAGTGAGGTACCATTTTTATTGGGAGACTTTGGGGAAATGCTGGGTGGAAAGAAATATGTGGCTTCCCTCAGATTCCAGAACTTTCTGTCACCAAAATGTGGGGGAAAAGTGTTTTTTTGGCTAAAGTTTGAGGTTTGCAAAGGATGCTGGGTAACAGAACCTTTCGAGAGCCCTACAAGTCACCCCATCTTGAATTCCTCTACGTGTCTAGTTTTAAAAAATGCACAGGTTTGGTAGGTTTCCCTAGGTGCCGGCTGAGCTAGAGCCTAAAATCTACAGCTCGGCACTTTGCAAAAAACACGTCAGATTTCAATGTAAAAATGTGATGAGTCTATATTGCGTTTCCTGTCGTGAGCATTAGGCCTACCCACGCAATTGAGGTACCATTTTTATTGGGAGACTTGGGGGAACACAGAATAGCAAAACAAGTGTCATTGCCCCTTGTCTTTCTCTACATTATTTCCTCCCAAATGTAAGACAGTGTGTAAAAAAGACATCTATTTGAGAAATGCCCTGTAAATCACATGCTAGTATGGGCACCGGGACTTCAGAGATGTGCAGATAACCACTGCTTCTCAACACCTTATCTTGTGCCCATTTTGGAAATACAAAGGTTTCCTTGATACCTATTTTTCAGTCTTTATTTTTCACCAAATGAATTGCTGGATACCCGGTATAGAATGAAAACCCATTGTAAGGTGCAGCTCATTTATTGGCTCTGGGTACCTAGGGTCCTCGATGAACCTACAAGCCCTATATATCTCCACAACCAGAAGAGTCCAGCAGACGTAACAGTATATTGTTTTCAAAAATCTCACATCACAGGAAAAAGTTACAGAGTAAAACATAGAGAAAAATGGCTGTTTTTTTACCTCAATTTCAATATTTTTTTATTTCAGCTGTTATTGTCTGTAGGAAAACCTTGTAGGATCTACACAAATGACCCCTTGCTGAATTCAGAATGTTGTCTAGGTTTCAGAAATGTTTAGCTTTCTGGGATCCAGCATTGGTTTCACACCCATTTCTGTCACTAAGTGGAAGGAGGCTGAAAGCACAAAAAATAGTACAAATGGAGTATGTTCCTGTAAAATGCCAAAATTGTGTTGAAAAATTGTGTTTTCTGATTCACGTCTGCCTGTTCTTTAAAGCTGGGAAGCTGGTGATTTTAGCACCGCAAACCCTCTGTTGATGTCATTTTCAGGGGAAAAGGCCTGGCAGCGAAGGGGTTAAATAAGTATCTTCAAAGTTCAAAAAAGTGTATTTCATTAAATTGCAGAAGAGTTTCACTTTCATACACTAGATTATATTAGTGCATTAGCAAGTATTTTTTAAAAGTGACACTTGTCAAACATGAACTTGATGATATTTATGCCCCCCCACAATCTGGCAAAAATGCCAAGAGTGAACCAAGAGGCAAGTCAGATGTCATATGCACTCTCTACGTGGCCTAGGTTATAATTATTCACAGACAACATTATAGTTCATGAAATCAAACACAAGAGAAGGTTATGGACAGCGCACATCCCTAATTCAATGGGCTCTTGCAAGTGATAATGAAGAAAAAAAGGTAAAGTGAGAAAAAACAATGGGCAGTGTTTTTTGGCAAAGTGTTAAAGCAGGGATTGAACTTTAAGCCTCCTAGGGCCATGGCCAACACTTTCCCACTGTCCCATGTCTAGAAGTGAAAATGGGTGCTTTTGTCTACCCACATCAGTGAATCGCACATCTTATTTGTGGATCTTTGTCAAGGATTGTTTATAACGTTCACTACCTTAACTGAGCCTGTGTGAAATGTCACCCACACCCAACCTCACTCCTTACCTGATATAGGAACATGACATCATGTATTAGGGTCAAAGGAAACAGAGAATATAACATTAGGGAAAGAACAACAGTAACCTGTGATATTTTTCAACAGGGAGAGGTGAGTAGGACGAACCCATCATCTACGCCAATCAGCGGACAGGTTAGGAGAATACGTAAACAACAACCCAGAAACCGGAGGGGAAGAACCAGGAAGCCAGGGGGAAAAAGACAGAAATAGAGTAAGGCCAGGTACAACAGGTGAGGGAGACGGAGGAGTGACGCCAGACGTAGGAGAGACGTTGGAGGGAGAGGAGAACGACGAGGCAAGAGAGCAGGAGAAAAACAACTACGCCAGGAAGAAGGGACAGATGCCAAAGATGAAGAAGACAAGGAGAGAGAGTATGAGGCAACCGGAAAGCAGGAGGATGAATGGTTTGTTGCGGAGTGCTGGGACTATGCCAGGGACATGGAAACTCCCAGCCACCGCTCAGGAGAGCTGTGGCCATGGCAGTGAGTGGCCGGTGCGGGGTAGATAAGACCGGGGGAAGTCAATAAAAGGAGGTCGCCAGTGGGAAAAGGGTGGTAAACAGGCACCTCAGATTGCATGACACCTGTGAAAGCTGAATTAATTAAGAATAAATTTGCATTGAATAATAGCTAAGAATTTACATGAATTTCGCTAACATAGAGAAATCGAGTGTCTTGGAAAGTGTGCTCACCTAAATGGCCTACATAACATGTATGATAGTAATAAAGAGATTACATTAATTGTTTTAATAATTCGCACATGTAGAATAAAATGTATTAGTTGACCATACTAATGTATTAATTAAATGTATTTGCTTAAATTTTCTAGGCGTAGAGTAATTATGAAATTATAGGCCTACTCGACAAAGCCTCATGTTAAGCTTCATGGCATAAATAAATGTTCGTAAATGTTTTTTTGTAAAGGCAGAGAATTCACACTTATCCATTGTTCACACAGTGCTGACCAAATAGATTTGTAACGTTGTAATGTTAAACTAGTTGATGTCTTAAACTTTCTTTTGAAAGCTTTCTGTTGTAAGGTAGTGTACTACCTACGGATACAAATGTATCTTTGGTGTGTGAGAAGCAAATGTTCCCAGGACTTGACAATGGCTTCACTGACTGAAGTTATGATTGCAACAAAAAAGTTACTCGACGAAACTGGTGATGGGAACGGGAGAAGAGGAGCCAATCATCTATCTATGAAAGACTATCTAGTTATATCATAGATTTAGAAATTAATGTTTATTCGTTCTACTGTGAACACACGATATTCTGACCAATGACGACGTTAGAAAATACTTTATGGATTTTTAGTTTACCCCGACTACACTTAGAAGGAGAGTTAGTAGTTCCAGTCCCGTTCTAGGAGCAGAGCAGTTCCTGATGTCTTCTCTTCCAAGCTTTAGCCTCATCTCGTAATTGTGTTTAATGATATTGATGCTGTTTCCTTAGCTTGATGCCCTTCTAAGTTGGTTCAGTTCTCTTACAATCCAGACGTGGCTGAGCCAATCCCCTTCACTGTTCCTTGCCAACGCAGACCAGACAAATGTCCAGCTGACGAAAAAATCACAGCTTGCTGATCCATTCAGGAGTGGTATAACAAAATGCTAATGTTTTTGTTATAGATTTTTGTTCTTTTTGTAGGTACCAACCACTATTTTGTTAGAGCCCTAGTTAGAAGTTTTCTAAATTACTTTTTGACTAAATTACTTTTGTATGAAGCCCAAACATGACATTTTAATTGGAGGGTTAGTTAGTGTGTCACGTATTAACACATTTTATTAACAAAGAATTGATTTTATTAATCTGTTGAATCTAAATGTATGCCATCTCTGTTGTTCAGTTATTGTTGTTATTAATTTGTACGGTAACTCTTGAATGTTTAATGCTAAATGCTTTGGCTAAATTGAGATTCTTCCACCGCTTTGGTCAGCCTGTGTTGTTTGTATATGCATAGCATTTGGTTTTTAGATTAATTTACGTGATATTAGCATTGTTAATCTAGGGAACTAAACTTTCTAACTTTACTAAAAGGTGTGGTTGTTCGTGGCCACGTGGATCATGGTGTGCAAAGATTACTGACTCAATGTTTCTGATGTTTGATTTATTAAACAGGTTATATTGTTGCTGGTCCGGTCATGAGTAGAATTTGGGCTCATGGTGGATCACTCTTAGCGTGAGTCAAAAGCTTCATCGAACCTCTAACGCGTCCCCTTATACATAAATTACCAAAGATCAAATAAGGCCTGACGTGCTTACACACCACGTATCCCTAGCCTCATTAACTGACACACAACTGTTCCTACCTGCACTACTAAAGAGAGAAAGATAGGTAAAAATCCACTGGGCCCGATAATCTCCAGGGCTATAGTTTTGTGTGAGGAGATACCTTAATAATTATTTTATGTTGTTTGCATTTTGTTGAATTATTGTCTCCTTCCTCTTCCTATCTCATTTTTTCCTTTTGAGTCGCTTACTTGAGACCACCGGTGGGAAAAGCCCAGAATTGGTCTCATAGAAAAGAGACCAGACATAGGGGGTCATTCTGACCTCGGCGGTAAAAGGCCCTTACCGCCGGTCAGAAGTCCGCCATTCTACCGCCGCGGCCGCGGTAAACCGCCACGGTCATTCTGACCACCAACTGTGAAACCGCCAACAATCCGACATCCAAGGAAGGCCGCCTCATCAGCGGGCCGCGGAAAACTGGAGATGACCAAACCTCCACCGTCACGCCAACACAAACACGCCCATGCCATTCTGACCCATGAATCCACGCGGCGGTCTTTCAATCGCGGTATTCCATTGGCGGTACACACCGCCACGCTCAAAATACACACACAGCTCCAAAACACAGCCACATTGGACAATTTGAAATACACACACCTGACACACATACAAACAACACTCCCACACATCCAATCAACTATAAAACACACACCCACATCACCCACAAACCCCCACTAGTTGGAAATCGGAGAGAAGGCGAGAGAGATAGAGATAGAGAGAGCGAGCACAGCAATAGAAAACCCCAACACACACAGGAACCCAACTTCATCACCCACACCACATCTACGCACACATCACCACATATCACCACGCACATCACCACAAACACCACCCCACACCTCATCCACACCACCCCATGGCACCCCAAAGACAACCCAGGTTCTCGGACCAAGAACTCAGGGTCATGGTGGAGGAAATTATAAGGGTTGAGCCCCAGCTCTTCGGCACACAGGTGCAGCACACCACTATAGCAAGGAAGGCTGAGCTATGGCAAAGGATCGTAGACAGGGTCAACGCTGTGGGACAGCATCCCAGAAATCGGGAAGATATCAGAAAGCGATGGAACGACCTACGGGGGAAGGTGCGCTCGATGGTGTCGCGACACAACATCGCTGTGCAGAAGACTGGCGGCGGACCCCCACCCACTCCATCCCAATTCACAGCATGGGAGCAAGAGGTGGTAAACATCCTGCATCCTGATGGCCTCGCTGGAGTACACGGAGGAATGGACTCTGGTAAGTCGAATCTCAACTACTTCACCCCCCCCCAACCACCAGCATGCCAACCCCCCCCCCTCACCCCCAATCTCAACCCCCCAGCACACAACCTCCCTGGTCTCACCAGCACAACCCACCCTAAACAACACCAACCCCTGAATGCCAACACAAACCATAGACAGCCACCACCAAAGCATGACCATTGCACATACCCATACACCCCCCCCCCACCACCCTCACAACATCTCGCACAAGGGAATGCCAGCACTGGGGGCCAAGGGCACTCAAAATGCACGCCATGGCACACACCGAAACAATAACCATACTCCTTTACCCCTGCAGGGCCCGAACGCCAACACACCGCCACGGAGGGTCCAGATTTGTCCATCCCACCCCGAGAACAGGCCCCCAGCGAGGACAGCAGCTCTGTCGACCTAGAACCTGATGACCAGCCCGGACCATCGGGGACCTCTGGACAGTCGGTTCCCCACACACAGACACAGGCCACAGCAGACCCAACCCCCTCTGGGAACACAAGCACAGCTCCCACCCAGCGGGCCCATGCCTCTGTCTCGTGGACGCGTCAATCAGCGGTGTGTCCGCCACTACAGGGCACCCAGGCTGACCCAACACCCCAACAACAACAGGGACCTGGGGGCAGTGGTAGTGGGCACACCGTCCAGGGGACAGAGGCCCGGGGAAACAGGGCAACTGGGAGGGCTGCTGTGCGACAGGGGGGGGGAGGACAGGCCCAGGGAACCGACTCTCCAAGAGGCCCTCACCACCATCATGGGAGCATACCATCACTCCCAGGAGACGATGGCGACGGTACTGGCCAGGTTCACCGAGATCCAGGCACAGCAGGAGGAACGGTACATGGGGTTCAGCAATGAACTCAGGAACATCGCTACCGCTATGGGGACCATAGTCCAGGCCCTCAACCGTATAGAAACCACATTGCGGGACCATGTGGCACCACAAAGGGCCCCTGTCACTAGCCAGGAACAGCCTACCACCTCCCACCTCTGCCGGCGCTAGTGGTCAGGAGGCCCCCACAGAACGACGGCCCACCAGAACCCCACCTCCTGCTGAAGAACAACCACCCCGCAAGAGGAACCTGAGATCTCAAAGGAAGACAGAGTAGGATGCCAAGACCCCCGCCAGCCTAATATCCCCCCGGATGTCATTCCACTGTCCCACAGTGTCACCCTGTCCAACCTTGAACTGCCCCTGCTCCATCCTTCCACAGGCATATGGACAATGCACCTGTGCGACCGAGAACTGGACTCTGCCATGGACATAACTCCACCCTCACCCATCACAGTTTTAATATCATGTACCAATATCTAGCACTAAAAATAAATCACTCATTGCACTGAAATCATTCTGGAGTCAGCCTGTATTATTTACAAATGTATAACACATTACTGATCAATAATGTTCTGTTATTTATGTGATGACAACATACCGATGTCAATAAGCATTAGTCCATGGGCTAACCAAGCAGAAGTCACGCAGTGGGTCATACAGCACTGAAAAGGGAAGGGAAAATCAAACATCAGTTTAAAAGAACTGGGGGGAAATACACAAAGTAAAGATGCAGGGGGCTTTCAGTAAATGTTAAATGGCGTGGGTGATTCCTACCTGTGTGCTACTGAAAATACTGTTGGATAACTCTGTCCCTGTTGTCTGGGTCGTCCTCTTCGTCTTCCTCCTCTTCACTCTCCGCAGGCTCCACAGCTGCTTCAACCCCACCATCTGGACCATCCTCCTGCAGGAAAGGCACCTGACGTCGCAATGCCAGATTGTGAAGCATACAGCAGGCCACGATGATCTGGCCCACCTTCTTTGGTGAGTACATCAGGGATCCCCCTGTCATATGCAGGCACCTAAACCTGGCCTTCAGGAGGCCAAAGGTTCTTTCAATGATCCTCCTAGTTCGCCCATGGGCCTCATTGTACCGTTCCTCTGCCCTGGTCCGGGGATTCCTCACTGGGGTCAATAGGTTGGGGTAACCAGAGTCACCAATTAGCCACACACGTTGTCTCTGTAGCTGTTCCATCACATAAGGGATGCTGCTATTTCGCATCACATACGCGTCATGCACTGACCCAGGGAACTTGGCATTCACATGGGAGATGTACTGGTCAGCCAAACAGACCACCTGGATGTTCATAGAATGGTAACTTTTCCTGTTTCTGTACACCTGCTCATCGTCTTTTGGGGGTACTAAAGCCACATGGGTCCCATCAATGGCACCAATTATGTTGGGGATATGTCCAAGGGCATAAAAATCACCCTTCACAGTGGCCAAATCAACCTCCTCAGGGAATACAATGTAGCGCCGCATGTGTTTCGTCAGGGCAGGCAACACTCTAGACAAGATTTTTGAAAACATAGGCTGAGACATTCCAGATGACATGGCCACTGTTGTCTGGAATGAGCCACTTGCCAAAAAATGGAGGATTGACAGAACCTGCACTAGAGGGGGAATTCCTGTGGGTTGGCGGATGGGGGACATCAGGGCTGGCTCCAGCTGGGCACACAGTTCATGTATAGTGGCTCGGTCAAGTCGGTATCGTAGTATGATATGGCGTTCTTCCATTGTCGACAGGTCCACCAGCGGTCGGTACACGTGAGGATTCATCCTTCTCCTCGCAAGTCCCAGCGGACGGTGCCTAGGAAGGACAACATGGAGCACAGAGTCAAGCAAATCACAGGTACGTTCACCACTGCATGCATAGCACACGATTATCTATGTATTGAAAGGCGTGTATGTGTGGCAATGCAAGGCCTAGGCCTGTGTGCCGCAGTACAAATTATGCCATGTGGGCCCTTGAAATGGCGGCTGCCTGACCTGTGAAGTGGGACAATGGGATGTGAGGTTAATGCGCTGGCGTGGCACACCGTGGCGGTAGGCGGTCGAAGACCGCTATACGAAGCCACATTGGCTAACATTGAAGCCTATGGGTTTCAGGAGCCAATGACGAGGTGCGCCGGCGGTCGCGGTACGCACCGCCGCGGTACGCACCGCCGCGGGCGTGACCGCCATTTTCTATCTGCTTAATCACTCGAGACCTGATTATCCACAGGAGAGGACCTATACTGCAAGTGCTGCTGTGACCTCGGTCTGGAAGTGACAATGGCTGCTGCGACTGGAGAAAGGGCCCCTGCCTTCACGTCTGAGGAGTTGGAGAAACTTGTGGATGGGGTCCTCCCCCAGTATGCGTTACTCTACGGTCCTCCAGACCAACAGGTAAGTACACTGGGTGCACATTGAATGGGCTATGCCTGTGTGGAGTGGGGTGGATGTAAGTTGGTGGGGTGGGGGGCGAATGAGGAGTGCAACGCACGACAGATGAGAGCATGTGCCATATGGCAAGGTTGGGGAGGGGGGGCCAATCGCATCTAACATGCAGAAAATTGATGATTTTTCCTTCCCACCCTGTACATGTCAAATAGGTCAGCGCCCATCAGAAAGTGGACATTTGGCGTGCCATCGGCAAGGAAGTCCGGGCCCTGGGGGTCCACGTCAGACGGGGCACCCACTGCCGCAAGAGGTGGGAGGACATCCGCCGCGGGACCAGGAAGACCGCCGAGTCACTGCTGGGGATGGCCTCCCAACCTAGGAGGGTGCCAGTCGTACCCTGACCCCCCTGATGTCCCGGATCCTGGCGGTGGCCTACCCTGATTTGGATGGGCGCTTGAGGACATCACAGCAGACACATGGGGGTGAGTATCAGCACATTCTGCTATCTCTCTGCGCAGTGGAGGCGTCTGGGTGGGGGAGGAGGGTTGTGGGTGACATTAGGCCAGGGCGCTTTCTGTAGTGTAGTCCTCTCCTTTAGGCATGGCCCTGTGCTCCCGGCCCCCACCTCTGTAGGGTGACAAGTACAGCTATCGATGGTCCAGCATCGTCTCTAGACCTGTTGTCCTAGTCAGAAGTACTGAGTAGTGTACCCCGAATGCGCGGCTTAGTGCATGAGGCTCCTGTGTCTGTCCTCTCCGCCAACGGTGTTGACATTGCATGCACTCAACCTGGTCTTCGTTTTTCTCCCCCCACCCTTCTTCTTCATCTTCTTGTGCATGTGTGCATTAGCATCATCAGGCGGAGGAGAATTGGCATCGGAGCACGAAGGAGCTGCAAGTCACAAGGCCCCGGTGGGACCAGGAACAGACACCGAGGGCACCAGTGATCCGGAGGGCGAGGGGAGCACCACAACGGGGACCGGTGGTGACACCAGCGACACGTCCTCGGATGGGAGCTCCCTAGCGGTGGCGGCAACATCCGGGCCCCCCGCCTCTACAGGTACAGCCGCCACCCAGCGCACCAGCCCCGCCCTCCCAGCAGCCCCTCAGCCTACGCTCTGTGCCCGCTCGCCCAGGAAGGCGGGCGTCTCCTTCGCCCCAGGCACCTCAGCCCCTGCCCCTGTTACCCCTGCTGCCCTCAGTGAGGAGGTCATTGACCTCCTGAGGACCATCATTGTTGGGCAGACTACCCTTTTGAATGCCATCCAGGGGGGTAGAGAGGGAGGTGCATCGGAGCAATGCCTACCTGGAGGGCATTCATTCGGGTCAGGCTGCCCATCAACGATCGTTCAATGCTCTGGCCTCAGCACTGACGGCAGCCATTGTCCCTGTTTCCAGCCTCCCTCTTCTGTTGCCTCCAGCCTGTCTCTGTCTCCTGTTCCTCAGCCTATCCCATCCACACCATCAGACCAGCCTGCACACACCTCAACACCCAAGGGCAGCTCATCCAGACACAAGCACCACAGAACCCACAAGCATTCACGCAAGCAACACCCAGATGCAGACATTCCAACAGTCACTACCACCTCTGTGTCCCCCTCCTCCTCTTCTCCCTCCTCCCTCCCTGTGACGTCTACACTCACACCTGCATGCACACCACCATCAGCCAGTGCTTCCATCACCAGCACACCCTCCAGTCCAGTCCGCACACGTGCAGTCACCACCCCCACTACCATTTACACGTCCCCTGTGTCCTCTCCCACTGTGTCTGTCACCCCCTCTTCCAAGACACACAAACGCAGGCAGACACCCACCCAACAGCCATCCACCTCACGACAGCCTCCAGCACAAGCACCTGCACCCAAAGACAGCACACCTGACTCTCCTACAACCACATCCTCTTCCTCCACTCCCATCACCACTTCTCCTACCTTTTACCTTGGTCCTAAGAAAGTTTTCCTCGCTAATCTTGACCTCTTTCCCTCCACTGACCCAACCCCTCCATCTGCAAAGAGTCCCAAGAGCACCTCAGCCACCACCAACCCAGCTTCGAGTGTCACTGTGGTGCATGGGTTCTGGAGTCCACCCTTTGCCAGCAGTGACACTTCAATCAGCAGCAAGGGAACAGCCAGCCCCCCCCAGGCAAGAGGACCCGGAAACTAAAGGGCCGCCGTGAGAGGACTGACACGGCTGCCCCCAAGGAGCCAAGTTCGCCCACTTCACCAGTCACAACAGCTAGGGGAGGCAAGGGCCTCTATGGAGCGAAAGGGCAGCAGGGCGGAGAAGTCAGCCAGCAGGAGCGCGGAGCAGGAGGGGCCCACAAGCCCCATCCCGGGTGTTAGGGAGAACACCAAAGGGCCCAGGACTCCGTCACCGAAGGGTCCAGCAACAGCACGGTCGGAGGGCGACTGAGCAGGGAGTCCAGGCCAGGTCTGGCTCCCTTGACTTACTGGACGAGCACCGCTGAAGAGGGCCCCGCCGTGCAGAAGAGCACCGCTGAACAGGGCCCCGCCGTGCAGAAGACCACCGCTGAACAGGGCCCCGCCGTGCAGAAGAGCACCGCTGAAGAGGGCCCCGCCGTGCAGAAGAGCACCGCTGAACAGGGCCCCGCCGTGCAGAAGAGCACTGCTGAAGAGGGCCCCGCCGTGCAGAAGAGCACCGCTGAAGAGGGCCCCGCCGTCTCAAGCACCGCTCCGCTGGGCCCCGCAGTCTCAAGCACCGCTCCGCTGGGCTCTTCCTGTCAAGCACCGCTCCGCTGGGCCCCGCCGTCTCAAGCACCGCTCCGCTGGGCCCTTCCTGTCAAGCACCGCTCCGCTTGGCCCCGCCGTCTCAAGCACCGCTCCGCTGGGCCCTTCCTGTCAAGCACCGCTCCGCTGGGCCCCGCCGTCTCAAGCACCGCTCCGCTGGGCCCCGCCGTCTCAAGCACCGCTCCGCTGGGCCCCGCCGTCTCAAGCACCGCTCCGCTGGGCCCTTCCTGTCAAGCACCGCTCCGCTGGGCCCCGCCGTCTCAAGCACCGCTCCGCTGGGCCCTTCCTGTCAAGCACCGCTCCGCTTGGCCCCGCCGTCTCAAGCACCGCTCCGCTGGGCCCTTCCTGTCAAGCACCGCTCCGCTGGGCCCCGCCGTCTCAAGCACCGCTCCGCTGGGCCCTTCCTGTCAAGCACCGCTGAACAGGGCCCCGCCGTGCAGAAGAGCACCGCTGAACAGGGCCCCGCCGTGCAGAAGAGCACCGCTGAACAGGGCCCCGCCGTGCAGAAGAGCACCGCTGAACAGGGCCCCGCCGTGCAGAAGAGCACCGCTGAACAGGGCCCCGCCGTGCAGAAGAGCACCGCTGAAGAGAGCCCCGCCGTGCAGAAGAGCACCGCTGAACAGGGCCCCGCCGTGCAGAAGAGCACTGCTGAAGAGGGCCCCGCCGTGCAGAAGAGCACCGCTGAAGAGGGCCCCGCCGTCTCAAGCACCGCTCCGCTGGGCCCCGCAGTCTCAAGCACCGCTCCGCTGGGCTCTTCCTGTCAAGCACCGCTCCGCTGGGCCCCGCCGTCTCAAGCACCGCTCCGCTGGGCCCTTCCTGTCAAGCACCGCTCCGCTTGGCCCCGCCGTCTCAAGCACCGCTCCGCTGGGCCCTTCCTGTCAAGCACCGCACCGCTCCGCTGGGCCCCGCCGTCTCAAGCACCACTCCGCTGGGCCCCGCCGTCTCAAGCACCGCTCCGCTGGGCCCTTCCTGTCAAGCACCGCTCCGCTGGGCCCCGCCGTCTCAAGCACCGCTCCGCTGGGCCCTTCCTGTCAAGCACCGCTCCGCTGGGCCCTTCCTGTCAAGCACCGCTCCGCTGGGCCCTTCCTGTCAAGCACTGCTCCGCTGGGCCCCGCCGTCTCAAGCACCGCTCCGCTGGGCCCTTCCTGTCAAGCACCGCTCCGCTGGGCCCTTCCTGTCAAGCACCGCTCCGCTGGGCCCCGCCGTCTCAAGCACCGCTCCGCTGGGCCCTTCCTGTCAAGCACCGCTCCTCTGGGCCCTTCCTGTCAAGCACCGCTTCGCTGGGCCCCGCCGTCTCAAGCACCGCTCCGCTGGGCCCTTCCTGTCAACCACAGCTCCGCTGGGCCCCGCCGTCTCAAGCACCGCTCCGCTGGGCCCTTCCTGTCAAGCACCGCTCCGCTGGGCCCCGCCGTCTCAAGCACCGCTCCGCTGGGCCCTTCCTGTCAAGCACCGCTCCGCTGGGCCCCGCCGTCTCAAGCACCGCTCCGCTGGGCCCCGCCGTCTCAAGCACCGCTCCGCTGGGCCCTTCCTGCATGCACTGTTAACGGTTCACTGTGCCCACCATGCCTCCTCCTTGACCAGTGGAGACTGTAATCCACTTGAGAGACTGTGGCTTTGCACTCCCCAGGATGGCACAGTGGGCAACCCACCCACTTGTGAGACTTGAGAGACTGTGGCTTTGCACTCCCCAGGATGGCACAGTGGGCAACCCACCCACTTGTGAGACTTGAGAGACTGTGGCTTTGCACTCCCCAGGATGGAACAGTGGGCAACCCACCTACTGTAGAGACTTGAGAGACTGTGGCTTTGCACTCCCCAGGATGGCACAGTAGGCATGGTGGCCCCTTCGTGGTTCTGGCGTCGTGGACTCATGTGGCTGTGGTGCCCCCCCCTTCCCTTCCCCCTGAGGTGCCTGTAGTTTTTTCATCAGATGCCCCTGCAGTGTTCTCTCCAGAGGACTCAGGTCTCCTGTGTGGGCTTTGCCCTTGTGTTGTTACACTTTGGCCCACGGACACTTCGATTTTATTTTGATGTGCAGGACTAATTGCCTCGGTTATCCATTGCACTGTATATAGACTTATTTTGATATTGATTTTTTGGCTAGTTGACCATAACTTTTCAGAGCCTATTTTGTACATAAATTTTTATTCACAATTTAATTATGTCTTTGCATTTATCAGGGGGGTTTGGGTGGTGTCACTGTGACTTGTTGCTCTGCATTGGTGTGTACATAGTTTGGGGGGGTGGGGGATGCATATGTGTGTGCCCGTAAGCTTTCCTCCTCCCCCCTCCCGTGTGTCGTAGGTGCAGTACTCACCGTTGTCGTCTGCGCAAGCGTTCGTACTCGTGGTAGATGAGCAGGTAGACGAGAGCAGGTAGTATGTTTAATTCGGGTTCCATGCTGTCCTCCTTCCTCGTGGAGTGCGTAGAGGTGAGCGTTTTCCCGTTCGTAGTCTGTTTCCGTCGTGTTTTTATCGGCGGGGCTCCCGCCCCGGAAAAGGTGGCGGATTGGTGAGTTATGATACTGTGGGCGGTACATTGTCTGCCGCCTGCCTGTTGGCGGTGACCGGCGCGCTGTTTGTCTGTACCGTCGCGGCGGGCGGAGTGTTAATGTGGCGGGCTGTGTTGGCGGTTCCCGCCAGGGTCAGAATTCCATTTTTTGGACCGCCAGCCTGTTGGCGGGTTGGCCGCCGCTTTATCACCGACCGCCAGGGTTAGAATCACCCCCATAGTGTGATTCATCCTGGGTCTTTTGGTGAGGGAGAGAGTGTGTTAAAAATGGTCAAATACTCACTGCTGTTTTCTTTTCCTCTTTTCCTGGGAGGCCTCTGGAAGTCGCCACCGACAACGATCCTACGAAAGAAGGAAAAGAAGAAAGCAAGATTACAGACACATCCACCCTAGTCAAGAGAACCACAACCCTTTTGCAACAATAACGGAACAAACAGAACAAATATATAAAGGATAATCTCATTTCTAATTGTTTTCAATATCATTTTGGAAATAAAGGTGGCAGTATTTCCCGACCAACTAAGCTTCCGAAGCCATATTTCTGACCCTTTCTCCCCCAGCCTGTTTCTACGTACTCCTAAAGTTTACAGATAAGGGGCTAAAGGCATAAGGAGATTGCAAGGCCTGAGATTATTTTTCATTCCAATTCAACAATCAAACTACTTCCTTTGTACACTTTACTCACACAAAGTGGCACTAGGAAGCAGACATGGTTCACTCCAAGTTGCGTGCCGTAGAGGGATAGAGACTCAGATACAACATAATGAAGTATTGTCACAGCTATGACTCTACTAGAGACCAAGGGCTTAATTTAGAGGACAGTATGGAATAAAACCCTCCAAATAAGTCCATGACTCACTGTCCACACCATGTACATGCTTCTCTTCCCCTATTCCCACCTTACAGCCCATGACTACAATGTTCCTGACATCAATGTGGCCCTCAGTCACACCCCGGACCATATTTTTTGGCCTCTGAGCAAATGGTTGCGAGTACCCATGCTTTAGGTCCATCTACATCCACAATCAGTTTTCAGTCAGGACAACACGAACAGCACACAATAAACTTTACTAAACCTATTAACTTAGGGGCATATTTATACTCTGCTTGCGCCGGATTTGCGTCATATTTTTTTACACAAATTCAGCGCAAAACTAAGGCCATATTTATACTTTGGCGTTAGACCCCACTAACGTCAAAATTTATCAGTGTGCATCTTTTCTGGATGCATGAAACCGCCTTGCGTTAATGACATGCAAGGTAGGCGTTCCCGCCCAAAAAATGACTTAAACACCCATGTGCCATATTATCCAACTGGGCAAAAATGGTGCGCGGCTGGGAGGCGGAGCCGGAAAATGACATAAACCCCGATTTAACGCCTGGGTCAAGGCATGCGTTAAGGGATGTGTGGGCTCTTTTTCATTGTGGGAGACCATGGAAGCAGTCTACAGGTGCCCTTCCCTGCACCCAGGGACCCATCCATGGTGAGTGCAGGTAAGTATAATTTTTTATTTTTTTAAAGTGGCATGGGGGGGCCTAACTTGGGCCCCCCTACATGCCACTGTGCCCAGTGGCCATGCCCAGGGGACAAAAGTCCCCTGGGCATGGCCATTGGGCAGGGGGGCATGACTCCTGTCTTTGCTAAGACAGGAGTCATTTCCATGGGGGTTGTGCATCAAAAAATGGCACAGGTAAGGATGGAGCCAATATTTTTTACTCTAATCTGACTTGCACCATTCTTTGACGCACACCCCCATTCTTCCCTACGCGTCTGCTGCCCGGTTTGAGTCATTTATTTTGACGCAAGCCAGGCCGCAGCGCCGGCTAATGTCATTCCATAGATAAGGCGCCCGGTTGGTGCATTGGAATGGCGTTAGCCGGCGGTAAACTTTTTGACGCAAATCTGCCTTGGCGCTGATTTGTGTCAAAAAGTATATATATGGGCCCCAATATCACTTTAGTATAATGACATAGGGCATGGGTACTAGTGATCCGCTTACTCGTGCTTAAAGTATGCAGGTTTAGCGTGTGGCAGGCGGCTATGGGCATTTATATATATACATATTTTTGCAGGTTTATATAGCGCAAAGCCTTTAGGCATTCCTCTCCGGTTTTAAGTAGTATCATGGAGACCTGCAGGTGGTTTTGCCGTTTTAGAGGTTTATATTCCTAAACCGTGGGTTCCTTCAGAAGACGGAGCATTCCAAAGAAGCTAAAAAAAGGACGAAGTGCAGTTGTCATGGAAGATATGACAGATTAGGGCGTCCGGGGCTCGGGATCAATACAAATTGCCTTTACTCGCCTCGCCCAGTCTGCACGCTTCACAAGAGGGGGTTCACGCTGTGCACGAAGAGAACACAAGGGTCTTGTGCCATTTGTGTGCTGTGCTTCTGTGTTTCTTTTTGTAGTCTGCATAACAGACTAATAAAGTTTCTTTGAAACATGCGTTTAGTTGATTTGCTGGAACAGAGCCAGACTCTCAGTCACTTGTACCATTTGATCTCCCGGGTTTCCTTTGTAGTGTAAATAACACTGGCAGGAGAAGTACTTTCGCAGTAAGTGTGTAATTAAATTACAGACACAAATCATAAAACATGCAAATGGATGGAATGGCAATCCATTCCAAAGACATATGGATGTATATGTCGGAAACTTGCCTCAAAGACTGCGCAATACAGCAAATAATACTAACTGTGAGTAGTATTCCTAGGTGATTTTCAGGTAACAACCCTTTCTGTTTAGTCCTGGTCTGATAGCGTACTCCACCTGAAGGTGGCAAAATTTAAATGTATGCCATCTGCATCATTATGTGCCTTTTAATGACTTTTACTTTTAGCAGACAATCCCCAAACCCACGACTTATTTATTCAGTAATACAATGTATTTTCATTCTTTTCCCCTACATGCCTAAGAGGGTGTTTTGTGCAGGTTTATTTGTAAGATTTCGTTCTCTATGTAACTTTGCAAAACTTGGCGTAGGGTAATATTTGTGGTTCTGCATGTGAGCGCCTTGCAAAGGGGTGTGAGCACTGTACAAATGCTGCAATACAATATTCAATATCACAAAGAAGTAATGTTTTCTTCTAAAGTTTTACATCCTCGGGTGGCATGCTATCTCAAATAGCATCCTCCCACTTTGTTCTAAAAATCCTGCATGGTAAAACTGACCTTGGGGGGCATGTCCAAGATGGCGGCATGAGCGGACGTGCGTCCTGCGGCTCCGCTGCCCGGGCCTCTCCGGCACCGTTACGATCCTGGATCCTGCTGGCTGAGGCGTCCCCCAAGTCTTGGGGGGGCGCCGAGAAGAACTGGGGCCACTCCGAGCGGCCGGCCGGGGACTGATCGGGCCGACAGAGGCTGCCGGACATAGCGTCGGAGGGGCCAGACGCGCGCTCGCACTTGGAGGGCGCGACGGCCTGGGTCCACGGTCGGTGGATCGGCCTGGGGAGCGGAGATAGAGCTCCTGGTCCGGCACCACTGAGGAGAGGAGCGGCGGCTCTGGTTGGTGCGGTGGTGGCTGTCGGGCCACGGAGGTGCGGATCCGGAAGGGGGGCTGCGGCGGAGGCCGGTGATGCGTGGTCGAGGCTTCCCGGGCCAGGGGAGGGCCCGGCTGCCTTCAGGGAGGCCTGACTGAGGCAGTACAGGCTTGGAAGGGGAGAGATAGAGCGAGCCCCCCCCCCCCCCCCCCCCCCCCCCCCCATATCCCCCTGGAAACGGCAGAGCAGAAGGCCTGAGGTGAGTGGGGAGAGCACAGGTGCTGGGCTCGGCGGGACATTTCGGCCCGCGGCGTGAACGCGTAGAAGGCGGCTGTGGTGGGACATTAAGCACGGGATTGGGGCCCCGGAGGGCCCCACAGTGGAGCAGTAGCAGGATGGGCTGGCCCTAAGAGAGCAGCAGTGGTGAGGCGGTTCGCTCACCATTGGGCAGGTTCGAGGGCCCTGAGCAGGAGCTAGGGGCCCCAGTGGAGGGCAGAGGCCTGGCGGAGTGAGACAGACTGCTGTGAGGCTCCGAGGTGGGAGACAGGTGTTGTTCCCACTTTGGTAGCGGTTGATACTTGGGGCACAGATGGCGTCCTCCAAGCTGAAAAGGGACCAATCAGTGAGGGAGATGCTGACGAGATCTCACCCCTCACGGAGCAAGCCCGCCAGTGGGGCCCCGCAGGCAAGGAGGCCTGACGATCAGGGTGAAGAGGACAGTGGCGCTCCAGTGACGAAGGGCTTTCTTACCTCCTTATTTGAGTCCTTGTGGATGGACCTGCAGGAGCTGCGGAAGGACCTTTCCAAGGAGCTGCAGGACTTACGTACAGATGTTACCTCACTGGGAGAAAGGGTGTCGAATATGGAGGATAATGAGATCTCCCGAAGAGATTGAACAGTTACAGCAGGAGGTTCTGCGTCTCCGGGAGCAGCAGGAGCACCTGCGGATCGCGACGGAGGACCTGGAAAATCGCTCTCAGAGGCATAATATTCGTATTAGAGGTGCTCCGGCCGGGGCGGAAGGCGAAGATATTAGGGAGTTCGTTACAGCCTTGTTCCGTTCCATCCTGGGCTCAGACAGCACGCATGAAATAGCACTGGACCGGGTCCACAGAGCTGGTCAGCCGGGTGGGTCCAGCGCACGCCCCCCGGACATCCTGGCTTGTGTCCATAATTTTGTGACCAAAGAAAATATCTTGCAAAAGGCACGCAACCTTCCCCAGGTCCAGTTCAGAGGGCATACACTACAGTTGTTACACTACCTTGCGCTGCAGACACTGATGAGGCGTAGGGAACTTAAGCCTATCACGGAGCACCTCTGTGCTAATTCTACGCCTTATACCTGGGGTCACCCATTTCGTCTCATGTTTCGATGGGGGGAACAGATGAGGCATGTGAAGTCACTGCCAGAGGCACGTCGGATCCTGAATTTGGAGGAGGAGGAGCCGGGTTCCGGGCCTCCGGAGGAGGGCTTTGCCGAGAAACAGCCAAGATGGCGAAAGAGAGATAAGAAGCGGAGGCAGCCACGACCGTCGTCGTCCGAACGTGTGCTGGAGAGACAGTCTGTGTTGAGCAGTCTGGTGGCGGGGACCAGTTGCTAGATGTGAATGGTCCCTGGAATTGTTGCGGTCCGGGGCCGTTTTCAGAGCAAGCAGTGAAGACGCCGGGGGGGGGGGGCCCGGCCGGCAGGGTATCGGGACGTCGCGAGACAGCCTTGGGAGGCGTTGTCGACCCCTGTCTAGAGCTTACCTCTTGTTGGACTTCTGATGGAGGACTTGTCTGTGTTTGATGTGCACCTGTTGTGCTTTTTGGTTTTGTTCCTTTGTGCTCCCCCTAGTGGCCTTACTTGTTGTGGTCTTGGCCCTTCTTCCCTGGAGAGTGCGCTTCTTCTGGGGGCGTCCCCAGCTGCTGCCCCGCTGGGAGGGATACCACCCAGGGCTCCACTTACATAACTACCCATGTCATTAAAATGTCTAAGTCTTAACGTCAGAGGCCTTAACAGCCCAACAAAGAGGTTGGTGATCCTCTCTGCTCTAGAGAGATCTCAGAGCCATATTTGTCTGCTGCAGGAGACGCATTTGGTGGCTGCAGACACATATCGTATGCGTTCCAGATGGTTTCCCCGGCAGTTTTGGTCCTCCGCCCCAACGAAGCATGCGGGTGGCGATCTTGCTATCGAGAGCTTTCTCTGGGGAGGTTTCTAGCCCTTAGACTGCACGTAGAATCATTCCACTTTACAGGTGCTATGTTATATGCTCCCAATGTGCAGCAAGAAACATTCATGAGGCAGGCTATAACCCCGATGCTTACTACTCCGGGCAGAGCTATCCTTGTGGGCGGGGACTTCAATTTGGTCATGGATAATGAGCTAGACCAATCGGGACACCACTATGGGCAGGCTGGGGCGCTGACATCTGCGGGGCGACAGTGGTTGATTGACTGTGACCTTGATGATGTTTGGCGGAGGGCGCATCCGACCCTTCGTGACTATACGTTTTACTCAGCAGCGGCCAAGACTTGTATGCGCATAGACCTCTTTTTGACCTCCTCGGAGTTTGGTTCCTGAGTTAGGGAGACTTCGATTGAGCCTAGGGCTATGACAGATCATGCCCCCATAACCTTGGTGGCCTGTCTTGAAGCGGAGCAGGCCCGGGTCCCGGGATGGTGCTTCCAGGGCACAATGCTGCAGTCCCGGTCGGTGGAAGATGCGTTGCGGCAGGTGATCCTGGATTACCTCAGACACAATGATAGTGGGGAGACTAGCCTAGCGACACTTTGGGAGGTGCTGAAAGCAGTTGTACGTGGGGAGGTGATCTCACTCTCGGCCAAAGAAAATAAAACTAGAAGAGAGCTGAGGGCGGCGTTAGAGCAGAAAGTGTCAGCATTAGAATGCTCCCACAAACGCACGGGTGCCCCTAGAGTATGGAGGGAGCTGGAGAAGGTGCGTCATCAGTTGAAGAGACTGGATTGGGACCGAGCAGAGTATGCAGTAGCCCGGCTCGAACACAAATTCTACGTGGGGGGTAACCGATGTGGGAAACTTTTGGCTAACAAGCTGGGGGCTCAACGCTTTGCTAATGCTGTCAAAATGGTGCGCTCACCCGATCTGGGTGAAGCGCGGACTGATCAGCAAATCGCTGCGTTTTTTGTGGATGTTTATAGAGAGCTATATGCCGCAGATTTGGTATCTAGCGCAGACCCTTCCTCGTATCTTGAGGACTGTTGGGTTGTGCCGCTACGCAAACAAGATGCGGAGAGTCTTGACCAACCCATACGGGTAGAAGAGATGATCTCGGCGATCTCCCGTCTTAAGGTCAGGAAGTCTCCTGGCCCAGACGGCTTCACTGCGCTTCTTTATAAGACCTACTGTCCAGAACTGGTCCCAGTCCTTTTGCGGCTCTTTAACTCCTTCCTCACGATGAAGGCCCTCACTCCCAGCATGTTGGAGGCCATTATCACGGTCATCCATAAACCTGAGAAGAACCCGGAGGATTGCAGCTCATATAGACCCATCTCACTCCTGAATATAGATGCCAAGTTATTCACCGGCATCCTGGCGCAGCGTCTTAACCCTTTTATGCCTGGACTTATTGACCCGGACCAGGCGGGCTTCATACCCAATAGACAGTGTGGAGACAACACGAATAGGCTCTTACACATAATAGATAAAACAAACAGGTCCTGTGGGGAAGCCCTCCTTCTCTCCATAGATGCGGAGAAGGCGTTTGACAGGGTGCACTGGCCCTATCTCTTCCGGGTGTTGGAGCGCTTTGGGGTGGGACTAGCGCTTCTGACCTGGATTAAATGTATTTATCAGGAGCCTAAGGCAGCGGTCTGTGTCAATGGGACTCTGTCGTCGCTGATTCCGATATGACGGGGAACGCAGCAGGGGTGTCCGCTCTCCCCGCTTTTGTTCGCTCTGTACATGGAGCCTCAAGCGCAGCGCCTCCGGGATGACCCCTGTGTTACTGGGGTTAAATTTGGGGGGGAATCATCATCTCATTAGTCAATATGCAGATGATGTGATCCTCACTTTGGCAGAACCTATGGTTTAGTTACCGGCGCTTATGGATGCCCTGAATGCCTTTGGCAGGGTCTCAGGGTTTAAAGTGAACACACAGAAGTCACAGATCCTAAACTTGTCAGTCCTTCCATAGCATGCGGAGGCCCTTCGGTCTAGATATCCCTTCATATGGATGGCGACACATATCCCGTACTTAGATACAGAGTTGGCCATGTCAGCGACTAAGACGGTTAGCGTGAATTACGCCTCCCTCGCTAGGGAGATTTTGAAGGACCTAGGGCATTGGGGTAAACAAAAGCTGTCCTGGTTTGGCAGGGTTTCTGTGGTTAAGATGACGGTTTTGCCGCGCATACTTTATGTGTTCCAGACGCTTTCTCTGACGCCACCGCCTCATACTATTGCAATGCTTCAAACGGCGATTCTGAAGTTTATCTGGGTTGGGAGGTCAGCGTGGATCCCGTGCCGTACATTGTGTGGTTCTAAGGATGAAGGGGGATTGGCGGTCCCGTGTCTACTGAGGCATTACCAGGCAGCACAGTTGGGCTTTCTGCTGGAGTGGAGCCGGCCGCTTACAGAAAAGCATTGGTGCTTTATAGACCAGGCGGTGGCTGGGTCTCACATATGTAGGCACAGAGCGCAGGGGCTATATTCATCCCCGATCACGGGTGCGACCCTCCGAGTATGGGATGCAGTGGCGGTCAGGCAAGGGCTGACGACCTTCCCCTCTCCCTTGTCGCCGATTTGTGAGAACCCAGATTTCCCCCGGGCCTGCAGCCAGAGGGCTTCAGTCGTTGGTATGAGGGGGGTTGCAGAAGAGTGGGGAGATTATTTGATGTGGAGGGAATAATCCCTTTTGATCGGATGAGGGAGGATTATGGACTCACGGAGGCGGACAGGCTGACATATTATCAGGTTTGACATTGGGCCCCCCAGCCGGCGGTCAGGCCCTTGGTGGATAGAGTGCTAACGCCTTTTGAGAAATGGCTCCAGATGAAGAAAGATGATAAACGGGTGATATCGGAACTGTGTAGACTCTTGCAGGGAGTTGCACTTCCACCAAAAACTTTGGGACAGAAGTGATGGGAGGAGGAGTTGGGACGAGGGCTGACAGAGAAGGAATGGGAGCGTATCCACTATAGAGCACACCACACAGCGCACAAAACATCGGGGGCAGAGACAGCCTATAAGCTGGCAACACATTGGTACTATACCTGGGCCAGGGTGCATGCATGGGACCCTTTTAGATCGCAGCTCTGCTGGAGGGGATGCGGCAACACGGGCACACTTATACATCTGTTGTGGCACTGTCCCAAGTTAAATAGATTTTGGAAGGGCATACTTGACGATATGGACAAAGTATTTCATACAGAGATGCCTAGGCTCCCGGCATATGTTATATTGGGTTTACCCAACCCATGCACCTACCCTCTGCGCTCGTTGAGAGGCTGACAGATGGCCCTTGCCCTTAATGCAGCACATCAGGCGATCTTGGCTCTGTGGGGTTCGGACAGGGTCCCTACTTACACCTCCTGGCTTCATAGGCTGTGGTTCATCCTTGCGATGGAGAAACTAACATTGGCTTCTCAGCAGAGGAGGCCTCCGAGCTTCGGGGACCCTTCATTCAGAATCTTTCCACGGAATTTAACAAATTGACTTGCCCTGCCTATCTAAGGGTACTGGGGCGGCTGGAGGTGTCTGAGGGAGGGGGTCGACAGGCGGCTCGGGAGGGTGATGGGGCTGGAGGGCCTCCTAGGAGATCGCGGGGAGGGGGGGCGTTGGGATGGAGAGGCATTGCTGAAGGTTGGGAGCACTGTTTTGTTTCTGTGCTTTCCAGTTTAGTACGGGCTGGTTTTATGGACACGGGCAACGTGGGTGCCAGCGCCAATGGATGGGTTTGAGGGGACAGCAACTTCTGCATGCCTTGTCATTCGGCTCCTGCCGAGTTCGTCTTTTGCTATCCATGACAGCGGTACTGGTCTGTATTCATTGCTGCCGTCCGTTATGATTGTAGCACAGTGTTTTGTGTCTGGTTACTTTGCCTTTTATATACCAATAAACAGATTTGATCCATAAAACTGACCTTGTCATAAAAAAATAGATTGTTCTTTTTCTTTCCTTTCTGTTCAATGGCCCTACCCTTATTCTCCGTTCTCAGTTTTTCCAAAAAATTCATCTATTGAAGTTTTTTTTTCTTCTGCATACGAGGACTTACGTATTGAGTCATAAATATTAATATCGTCAGTACACTACAATAGTAAACACAGTATATCAGCCGGGTATGTATTTCATTTATAATCAAATTGAAATGATGTTGAGGCCAGTCAGCCGATAATAGTTATTGTGCATGGGGCTTACAATTGACCACATTGCATCATGGCCGCATACGTACAGCAGCAAAAATATATTATTTAATGCCACAGGAAAGGAAAGAGAAAAATCTAACTATCCCTGAAGGCTGAATCAGGCCCGCTCCTCCGCAGGGTTGCAAATAAATGACTATCCATGATGTAACGCCAACTTGAATAGTAGATATGTCCGGAGATGGAGCATCCAGGTTTGCGCATCTGCTGCGTTCCACTGCGAGCTGTCTGCCAGAGGGATGATCCGCGGGTGATCAGTGCTCCCCGGGGTCATCAGCGCCTGACAGGGCGGGTTGGAACGCAGTCAAGAGAGCATCCCAGTTATGCGAAATGGGATAAAAAGCAACGCTTTCAGCCTGTGCCCACGTTTTCATGGAGTACTCCCAAGCGCAGGAGTGGGTGGCTTCCATCTACAGGTGATTAGGCATTTGGCCAGTAGGATACCTAGCTGAAAGAACTGGGTGGTGACCCTCATTATTAGTCTGGGGTAGTGTAGGGTGCTCCCTGCGCATCTCATCAACTGTGAAGTGACGCCTCGCTAGTACTGATGAAGTGATGGGCAGGCCCAGAACATGTGAGATAATCTGCATTAGGTAAGCACCTTTCGGCAGATTGCGTCAGTGCTGTGGAAGTGGCGCTTATTCTTGCTAGGGGTGAGGAATGCCCTGTGTAGTATATAATATTGTATTAGTCGAAAGCGAGCCTTGTGCAGTACAAGGGTAGGGTCTTCCAGCAGAGTGCACCACTCATTATCCTTACCAGCACGGCCCGTTCTGTCTCACAATGGTCACGTGGGGATGTAAGTGATGTTGCTGCGTGTGTACACAGGGGGTCAGTGAGCCAGTGTGCCAAGTGACAGCGTGCTCCCATTATGTGTAGGCACTGAATCATGAGATGCATTGAGGGCTGTGGATGTAAATCTCCCCACTGGGCCCCTAGTGCCCTAATGAGTGAGTTGTAAAGCAAGAAATGACCAGGAGGGAGTCCCTCTACCTGAATCAGGTCGGCGAGGGGAATGAGAGCACTGTTGTGATACAAGGCTCCTAACGCGTGGGAAACTATTTCATGCCAGGGGGTCAGTTCTTATATCATCTTTATTGTTTAGTTAATAAAAACCATAACAATCATCTCATAATACAACATGCTTAAAGATAAAAAACATCTCTAAAATTCTATAAAATTCAGTAAATTCCTTGGCCGTGAAACCATGCGAGGATCTAAAACCAGTTTCTTAATTCTAAGATGCAAAAAAGTGCGTGATTAAGTATGCATCACGGATGGCAGGTTTACGTCTTTGGTGTGTGCAGTCAAGAATTTGATAAATTTGCATATTGATTGTGCATCATTTGGATCAAACATTGACATCACCGCTGACCGACAGGAACGCGTCCCATTTCTCATAAAAAGCGGTTTTAATAGTTGTCTGTGGGCTTCTTTTAAGGCTGGACAAATACAAATCAGGAGAACCATATCTTCTTTCGGGCCTTTGCATAGCCTGCAGGAAGTCTCTCCTCTATTCTTCCACGATGGTTGATCCGCTCTAGCAGGAAATGCTCCCAAACGCAGAGTCAAGAAGCGATGCTTGATGTGAAGTGCGAAGGTTTCGGCCAAGTATTGTGACGGGGCCATGATGGTATAAGTGTGCATTACCAGCCAGGCGTGTGAGCGTTGCGCAAGTTTAGCTTTATCATCTGGAAAAGATTGGATACTTATTTCCCTTTTTATCGCTCGACACAAAAGGGAATACGACATGTTGGAATCCCATAGGTACTTTGTTTTCGTCTCTTGCAAGGAGTTGTTCAGGTATCTATTGTATACTGAATTAGGATTGCCGTTTACTGACCTCCATAGTGCCGCTACTAGCGGGCTGACAGTGTTTTAACTTATTTTGTACCAGATCTTTATTGTGTGGGCCTTTCTGTCTAGCTGCTGTTGTGTTAGACCAAATTCCAGCCTTATCTGTGCAGGGGACGCAGAGCGAGGAAGGTTGAAGACTTGCTTATAGATTTTTATTTGCTGCCTTTCCAGGAGGCTAGCATCTTTCCCGTATTGGGCTGCGCTTCCGTATGTAATTGCTGGAAGGAATTTGGCCGACATAACCGCCATTAGTGGTTTATATGATGGGCCCGTTAATCTTTTAGCAAGAGTGCAGAAAGCGAACGTCAAGGCTTTGGACTTCTGTAGAATATACTGGTTTTGCGGCACAAAATTGATCTTATTGTCTACTGTAAATCCAAGATATTTGTAGCTGCAGATCGTATCGAGAGTGAAACCGTTTAATTTTATTTTGTTTGCAGGATTCAAAGAGCAGCCTATTGACATTGTTTTTGTCTTTGAAGTGTTAACCTCTAGTTTGTTTGTCTTTGCAAATTCTCCCAAGGCAGTGACCAGTCGTTGCAACCCTATTTTTGTGTGGCTTAACAGAACAATGTCATCAGCATATGACAGATGTGTTATAGCCAGACTTCCCATCCTTGGAGAATGTGAGTTGGTTGGGCCTAGTTTTGCAGAGAGATCTGCCATGAAGAGGTTAAAGAGGTGCGGGGCCAACACGCAGCCTTGCTTTAATCCTATATTTGTTGGTATCCTCCTGGAAACTTTTGAGCCGTCTGCTACCTTGATTCATACCCAGGTTCTGTCAAAAACAATTCTATACATCTCAAAATACTTTCTTGCAAACCCCAACTCCGTAGTTTGTTCCAGAGAATTGCTCTGTCCACACAATCAAAAGCACTTTTGAAGTCCACAAAACATATGTGTAAATTTTTCTTTAAGCACTTTGCTCGGTTGGCTATATCTCCAAGCGCAAGAATGTTAGTCACTGTGCCGTAGCCCTTCCGGAAACCAGTTTGATTCATAGGGTCCAAGTTATTTAAATTGGACCAGATGAGCAGGTCTGCTAGGATTAAAGAGGCAAAGTATTTGGCCTCACTGTCAATTAGAGCTATCAGCCTATAGGTAGCTGGGTTTGCCCTGCTGCCTCCTTTGTATATAGGATTAATGATGGATCCTTTCCAACTATCAGGAATGGTACTGTTACGTTTGACTTCGGAATATAAAATTGACAGAGTGGCTGACCAATAATCGAGATCCGCCTTAAATATAGCTTGGGGGAGACCATTAGGGCCGGGAGCCCCGTCCCTACGGCTCCTTCTGATCACCTGGGCTACTTTATTGGCACTGAATTTCATATCACTCTGAGGAACGTCTGTAGGTTTTAGTGAAGCCTTCAGTTGCTGATTTTCTACAGGGGGGGTTGGCTTAATAAAAATGTCTAACAGGTAATCCACCCATTTATCTTCTGAAATTGAAGTACAGTTTATTACTCTTGCTTTTCTGTCTATTTCATTCACTGACATCCAGAATTCTCTAGTATTAGCCTTTCTTAAGTTGAAAAGTAATTTGATCCAGAAATCCTCCTCCTTTTGGGTTCGTATTTGCCATAGCTGTTTCTTATAATTTTTCCGAAGGGTTTTTATTTGGGCACATAAAGATTCTGTAGGAGGTCTATCTTTTGTGGATCTGAGTTTACGTCTCAGATCCTTTCTTAATTCTAAGATATTTGTTGGCATAGTTAGTGGCCTCCGGTTATGATTTGGAGCTTGACGTCTGGCCGAGCCAAGTGATGGTACTAACTGTAGAAAGCTGGTCCACACTTCCCCCGCTGAGAGATCTTGGCATGCTGTTGATTGAAGCAGAGTTTTTATATTTTTGCACAGCTGTGGTAAAGAGGACTCCATCCAAAACAAGCGGTTTAGATTGACAGAGGTTACTGTTCCTAATTCATTTATGGCTGGAAGAAAACACGGAGCGTTCCAAGACAATTCTATCTGCTGAAGCGAATGGTCACTGTGAAGAGTAGGTATGATTCTGAATTTTTTAACATGTGCCAGCAGGGGAAGAGAGACGGCAGGATAGTCAATTGTAGTTGCAGATTTTGCACTATGATGAGTAAAGCTGGGCGGGACATCACCTTTCACCCTGCCGTTTAGCACCTTCATACTCAGATGTTCTAAGGCCTCGACCAATTGCTTGCCCCTTATATCCAGTTTCATCTGTAATGATGGTAACTGTGGTAGCACTGACCAAATTGCGTTTTCTGCTGCCAATTGCTCGTCCGGTTCTGGAGTAAATATCAGGTTGCTGTTAAAGTCGCCTGTTACTAAGATGTCCCATGCTAGATTAGCGCACCGTATCTCTTCTACCTTTTGTAGTAACGTCTCGAAGAGAAGTACTTTGCGATGTTTCCGCGGATGGGCGTAGACATTAAAGATAATAAGAGGAGCCTGACGATTGAAACTAAAATTGATTTTTATTGCCTGTAAGTCCGTTGATGAGAAGGCCAGCTGTTCTGTTGTGACCTGAAGAGCAGTAGAGATGTATGTGGCTAGACCACCGCTTGCCCTGCCTGATTTGTTTGATTTTTCAGCTCCAATGTGGTGTAGAGAATAGCCTCCTAGTTCTATTGGGTCTACCAGCCATGTTTCTTGCAGCACTATTATCGAGTAGTTACAACTGGACATTACTGTAAATCCTTCTGTAATAATTGCTTTTGCTCCCGCAATGTTCCAAGACATAATAGTAATGGTCGGTCTTTGATCTGTATCTGGTACATTACGTATGGTGGGTCAATTACTTCTCCTTGAATTTAGGGTACGTGCCATCCATCTCCATTCGTCTTGTGCTCCATTCCCTACAATTAGGGGGTCAATAGAGGTATTTGAATCTTTTTCCCCCCATTTGGATTGACGCTGTTCCGCTTCCCCGACGTCCGGGCCCCATCCGCGCTTGCGGGCCTGTGATTCAGTTTTTTGGATTGGTTCATTTTTCAGATTTAACAATAGGGGAAAAGGATAACGTGGGCTGGTTGGTTGTGATAGCCGTATACCCCAGATTTCAAACTGTTGCTTAACTGCCATAATAAAAGCCGAGATTTCGCTTGTTCTCCACATAGTCAGAGTTTGTTCCCGGTCATTCTGAGTGCCGTTGGAGAGGAATTTCAGTGATATTAAATCTGGGGACATAATTTTCTTAGTTGAAGGAAGCTCTGCCAAAAGCCTCAGAATGTTGCCCTGTTTAGGCTATCTTGTTGGCCGCGTGAGTCATAATCTGGGGTTAGAATGACCTGCCTTGATTCCCTATCATTTTCAATAACATGACTAGATTGGGAATGCTTTATAATTCTGTGTGGCATAGGCCTGTTCCGTTGACCATCCTCCGACTTGTTTCTACTTGGGGCCCTTTTGAGCGTGCCTGGTTGTTTGCTTAAAAAGGCTTTGTTTTCAAGGTCTGTTGCGGCTATTTGAGTATTTTGAATTGTTACTCTTGTCTTTATTCGTCCATCATGATGAGTAGTTGCGACCTCCCTAGAAGGATATTTGAGATTTAGGGTCGGTGACAGGTGTGTTTCTCTGGTGCGAGGATTGAGTCTGGACTGCGAGTCGTCTGCTAAAGGAGTGAATTTATTGTTCTTTGTGCCTGCGGGGATAACTATAACCTGCCCCGCATTGACCTGGGCAGACGATCTTTGCCTGGAAGATATTTTGAGACTCGACAAGATGCCCTGGGTCTTGTCCGGAAGGGTTATTGTAGATAGTGAGGAAGTGGCTGGAGCGACAGCTGCATAGGAGGGCGGCTCTGCTGGAATCTTCACTGATAATTGGGCATCTAAATGGATTTCAGATTTATCCTTGTAGATGCAATTTCCTGCCCTTAGGTCTGTTGGGTGTGGCATGTTATATTTGAGCGACACTGGCGAGTCAGCAGGTAGATGTTCTCCAGTGAATTGTTGTTCTGGACTGGTGACTACCCCCTCCCTTATGGCTTTGAAGCTTTTTGAGATTTGCATGCTACTTGCGGTTCCTAAAGCTCGATTTTGCGGTTGTCAAAGCGTTGAAAATATGGGATACAGATTGTCATTAATAGCTTTGGCACATGTTTGTTTCCTTGCCTCTCTTGTTCGCTTTTTTTGTCTCTTTGTTAGGGGTTTCAGTGCTGGAGCTGGCTGTTCAATTATACTCTCCAAATTGGTAGACGCTGTTTGTTTCCGACTGTGAAGATCTATCTGATCCGTCTGTGACCATTGGGTTAATGCACTGAATGTTTGCATCTTTTTTTGCTGGGCTGCTTACCCCAAAGGCTGGTGTCTTTTCAGATGTATCTTGGTTCCTGGAGATGGCCTCATTGGTTTTCCCTGCTTTAACTTCCTGCAGAATCTCTACTAAGACTTGTGGTATCGTACACAGTTTATCTAATATTGGGCCACAATTACAAGGAAGGTGCTGGAGGTTGGAATTTTGTTCAGTTGGACGAATGGCAAGTGAGTCCAGTTTTTTGATTGATGCCAGCTATGCATGTGGCCATTACCTTCATTAGATCCATTTGTAAGTCTAATTTATCTGATTGCATGTTAAGAACCACTGTTGAAGTATGTAGAGCATTCAGCAATGAGGTGTGTAGTCGTGTTAGATCTCCCATTTCGCAAGTAGAGTGGCCTGCGTGAGCGGGATTTTTGAATAGAGTTTCCCTGTTAATGGACTCTGAGGGGATATTATTGGAAGGTGAAGCAATCGAGTTGCTTTTTACCATTAATTCCTCAAGTGATTGTATTTTGGACATCTCGCTAGAAAGTTCAATAATCGGGTTGAAAGTTCCTTCTTGTTGGTGCGTAGTAATACTGTTTTTAATGCTTTCTACCACCAGAGGATAGCTCGACTGCTGGTCCTTAGGATTCACTAGATCAAAAGTTTTTAAGTCCAGCGCTTCTCCCAGGTCTTTGTTATTTGTTATAGAGAGCGACTGTAACCAGGAATCTTCCAACCCTGTAATTACTTCGGAACCAATGACCAGTCTCTCATTGTTCCCCTGGGTGTTGAAATTTGACTGCGGGATTGGGGTTGATTGTTGGTGGGTTTTCATATACCCAGTGTCATTATGTACCTCTGTCACATTACCCGTAGAGATTGGAAGCTCGGAGTTACTTGGGTTGCCCGTTAAAACCTGTAGATGCGCACCTGGAGAAGTTTCCCGCTCCTGGGCATGTACCTGAGCCATAGTCACGATTTTACCTGCTTGCGAGTTTTTGTGCGCTATTGGGCTACTTAAGTAACTGAAGTTGATTTGTTGCCCTTGGAGAAGGGGTTCACTAAGCTCTTCAGGAGCTTGGACCTTTGATGTTTCCTGACAGGGGAGGGCTACCCCTGATTGTTGTGTCGGGTTTGTTAACTGCCCGGGCCCCAGCTGCCCCGTGATGAGAGGTTGTGGAATCAGTGGGGTTGGAAGGCCCACGTCGGTGTCAGGGTTTGAGAAGAAAGTCGCCGCTGGATCTTTCAAAAAGTCTGCAGTGTTAGTGAGTTCTGTTTGTTTGAAGTAGAGCTGAAAAGGAGTGAGGGGCGCTACCAGCTGATCCTGTCTCCTACTTTACGGACATGGCGCTGAGTGCTTCGGTGAGCACTTTCCCTTCCCTTGCGTCCCCCTTTCGTGTTTTAAAGGTTTGACTTTGCCCTCTGCTAGAATCCTGAGTCGCCCCGATCTCATGGTGGCTCTCTCTTGGCCTGGATTGGTGAAAGAGAAGCGCAATTTGCTTTTTCCTGATGTTTAGGATTGCAGGATTACAGTGGCTGACCACGGCAGGTGAGCGGGGCACCCAGGGGATTCACAAGCTGCACCCAACCTAGCGGGCCGCCACCGTGTAACCCCGGTGCACTCTCTCTGCAGCAGTTTATGAAACTGCTGCGCTCACTGCGGCCTGTGGAGAATGGTGGGCCCTGGTAGACCCTGTGCACTACACCTTCTGCTTAGATAATAGTAGGTGAAGTAGTACACGCGACGACGTACAGCAGTGGGCTGGGAGTCCGAGGGCTGAATGTTCGTAGGTTCGTAGGTTTCGCAAGTGAGGAGGTAGGTGGGGAGCGAGGTGCAGTTGGGAGGTGCGGTGGGTAAGCGGGGCACCCAGGGCCCACAAGCTGCACCCAGACCTTGCTGGGCTGCTTCCGTGTGGCCCTGGTGCACTCACTCCGCTGCTGTGACTGACACAGCTGCGCTCACCCTGCCTCTCTCAGTAGCCTTCACGGCAACTGCACTGTCCGCAACGGCAGCGGCGCCCTTGTTAGCGCGTCGGCTCCGTCTCGCTCGCTCTGTCTTGTTACAATTGTAAAATACCAAAGGACAGCGGGTCCCCTCCTGTTGATGCTCCGCTGACCGCAAAGATGTTAACAGTCGGGTGCTCCTGAGGCTCTTGTTGTAACAAAGCAGCTAACCTCTTGAGTCAGTTCTGCCAAAAGAGGTGATGGTTCTGCCTCTCAGGTAGCCAGGAGAGGTAACGCTCGGGTGTACTGCTGAATCGCCTTTGTAAGGTAGACTGGAACAGCAGTGGGCCACATAATAGAGAGGGGTAGGGCGGCTCTCTATTTACAAGGGTGAAGCAGATGTAATATACTAGGCAAATCCCAGCCTGGGGAGGTGGTAGCTGTGTCTGCAGGTTGGAGACCCGAGAGTCACCGGGCCAGCCTTTGCAGCTGAGAGGCCAAGTAGTAGTGTTCAAATATTCAGAACTGCCAGGCCACCCCGGTCTGTACTAAAGTATAATTGAACAAGTGCTACCCTACAACATTCCAAAAGAATGTTCTGGTCAATCGCTCCAGTGACTGGAAAATAATTTTATAACTTGTAGGGAAAGGTTTGCAATGTAGTATAACAAGCCGGGTAGCATCAGCATTTTTGTGAGAGCTATAAGTACCGCCACTGATAACAGCAGTGACTTCCAAAACTCCATCTGCGCCTGCAACAAGGACACCACTGTATTAACGTTGTCATCCAAGAGGTCGACAGGTCTGTGATAGATTTGAATGCCCAGGTAGCGGAACATGACGGGCTGCCATGTCAGCTGTATGCGCTGAGGCTAAGCGGGATCAGGTGTCTGGATACTCAGTGGAAAAAGACAGGATTTGGTCCAATTAATTTAGAATCCAGAAAGTTGTACAAATGTGTTGAGGGTGTGAGCAATATTTACTGGGACATCATAGATGTGTCTAAGATAAAGGAGCAGATTGTCCATGCAGAGGGAGGCCGTATGTATACGGTCACCGGGTGGGATTCCCCATTCCTGCCCACACAGACGTAGGGCAAGTGCCAGTGTCTCAAAGGCCAGAGAAAAAAGGAGCGGGGAGGATAGCGGGCAGCCTTGGTGTGTGCCCCTGTGTATTGTGATGGGATCAGAAATAAGGATGCCCCTTTTCACTCTGGCCACTGGGGGGTGTAAAGCAGTTTGACCAGCCGAATGAATCAGGCCCACTATCCATATTGCAGTAACATCTCAAACAGAAAGGCCCATTTTAGGGAATCAAAAGCTTTTTCTAAATACTGCACTAAACAACCTGCTTGTGGCCAAAAGTGGTGTGCATGTTCCAAGATCAGGAGTCTGCGTAAATTGAGTGAAGTGCTCCAAGCCAGGACAAATCCAATTTGGTCCGGGTGCACCAGTAGTGGGACCAGGGGTCTGTCAGCTAGAGCCTTGGTTAAGTTTTTATAATCTATGTTGAGGAGCGTCAATAGATCTGGGTCTCGGTCAGGTTTTTTTGGAAGGAGATGAGCGGTGCCTCCCGAAGTGAGGCCTGCAGAAAGGGCATTGTCAGGGCTTTGCCAAATAATGTCTTCAGTCTGGGGTTAAGTGAGGAGCAAATGCCTTGAAGAATTCAGCTGGGAGCCCATTTAGTCCTCGGGTGAGTGCTCGGATGGCTTCCTGAATCTCGAAGGGTGGGATGGGAGTGGCTAAATCTTCTCTCCGTCCTAGCCACACACGAGGAAAGGAAATACCACACAGGAGTGATTCAATTCTTTCTGTTGACGCAGCTGCTACCGATGTGTATGCACATCGCAGTGTAATGGCATGTTAATTTTGCTTGGATATCTAGTTGAGTGTATAAAAGATCCCCAGATGGGGCTTTTACCTCCAGGATGGGATGCCTCGGGTGTTCTTGGAGGATGAGGGTGGCAAGCGGTGACCCTGATTTATCATTTTCAACATGTGTCTTGGAAAAGTGTGCTGTGTAGTTACGACAACGCAGTCTGTGCAGCAAAGAGGCGTGTTCTTGTTGCGCGTTTGCAAGGTGAGTTTTACCTTCTGGGTTGGACAGTGCATCTGACTCACACCCCGGCAACTTTTGCTCTACTTGTCTGGCTCGCACTGCATGTTCCAGGTACCTCACAGGCAGTGGCCCCCTAATGACTACTGTAAATGCATCCCACTCAATCAGGGGAAATGTAGCTAAGTTCTCATTATTGTCGAAGTGCTCTGCTATGGCAGTGCCAAGGGATGCAC
The DNA here is from genome assembly GCF_031143425.1 of Pleurodeles waltl. Lineage (NCBI taxonomy): Eukaryota > Metazoa > Chordata > Amphibia > Caudata > Salamandridae > Pleurodeles > Pleurodeles waltl. The sequence goes on along the minus strand of NC_090442.1, from coordinate 397,964,104 downwards.
GAAATGGGAGGTCATCCAGTGCTGCCAGTTGTAGCCTCCAGGTAGAGGCCGGGGGCTTCTGGGTCTCAACCCAACTGTAAATATTAGGGGTTGTGGTCTGAGTGTGTTCTGTCCATGTAGTCGATGTGGGTGATGTTCGGAAATAAACCTGGGATGCTCACCAGCCTTTCTATTCTTGCACGAAAGTTATGTGTGTTGTCGAGCAAAAGGAATACACCCTCGTACAAATATTATGCATGCACCAGATATTGGACAGCTGCCAGTGGTGCAGCCAGTCAGTTAGCATATGGGTGTTGGAGGTTGCAGGTGTATGGGGAAGAGGAGGGGAAAAAGAGATTCAGGTCAAACCTTAAGATACGATTAAAGTTTCCACCCAACAACCATTTGGGTCTATAACAGCCATGTCTGCTAGAAAAGGAACACCATATTTGATCCTCACTAGAATGCCTTGTGCATAGGTTGAGTAATTAGTGGAGTAGACCTGCCCTCACACTTCTGAATTCTCACACAGCTCTCTTGGGGATGAGATGTGATTCCTGCAAATAGGCTGTCTGTGGAACGGGGTTGCAAACAAGAGTAGACAGCATATCTGCAGGAGGGGGTATGCATTCCCTGAACATTTCAGGTCAGTATGTTTGCGTTAGTCATAGCAGAAGGTTGGTAGTAGGGGTCTGTAGTTTCTGCTGGATAGGCAGCGGTGTGCAAGTGGGCAGGTGCAGGCAGTAAATATGAAACCAACGTGAAACATGTGAATAAAACTAACAAAGCCATCGGGGGCAGAGGGACAACAGGCAGCCGTCCAAACTGAACTACATGTGCTAGATATGGCATATCCTTGAAGAAGAGCAAGCATGTGGACGAGGCATGCGTGCATATAAAACCCCCATATGGGCGGGTGTGCAGCTGCTGCAGAGTACGGTGTTGGCGCCCCCTCAGGACATGTGTGGGCAAGACCCAAACGGGGCAGCAGTAAACAGGGTTGTAAATCTAAAACAAGTGAGATTGAGGCTGCCAATTTAATGATAATTAGAGAAGACAGCATATAGTTGCATTAGCCACATTACATAACAGTTACTCAAGTGGTTGAATGGTGTTGCTTCAGCTGAGGTTCAAAGGATATCATCTGCTGTTTGAGGAGTTACACTGGGTGGGGTGGCGAAGTCCAGTCGGGAGGGGCCAGTTGTGGAAGAGTCATCTGCACTGGTGGATATGGTATCCTCTCTCTCTGAGTCTGATAACTGCGTTAAGTCAGTTTTGCTTCCGCCATCTGTGGAGCATGCTGCCTCTCCTGTATTGCCTGGTCCAAGATGGGTGGATGTCTGCAATTGAGAAAGATGTGCCTCCCAACAGCGGTGATGCTGGTCTTCCTTCAGGGTCCCAGAATTCACTGACGCTTGCCGAGGGGCAGCAGATGGCCTGGATCCATAGTGTTCAATCCCGTCCCAATAGTCTTTGGGATCTGTGAAGAATTAGGTTTTCCCTTCAGCAGCGACTCGGAGCCAGGCATGGAATAGAAGAGAGTAGCTCTACGTTCATCTGCAGCTGAAGAACCCCAATGGTTTGTTCTGCAGCATGAACTTTGTCCGCCAGTTTACAATGGTCCTCATATAGCAAGGTTAGGACAGCCACCCCAGGAGGGCATGGCTGGAGGTCACGCAAGATGGCCGCTGCTCTTTAGAGCTCCGTGAGGCTTCAGCACTTCCTGGAAAGAAGGAGATGTTTTCACATCAAAATTATTAATTTATTCAGCATTTTTTAGCATCAGTGCACTGCGGCTGCATAAATATGCCTTTATCTTACAGAGACATGAGTTTTTAAGTCATTTCAGAGACTTCATGTGAGGGCCTGAGGTAATTAATTATCTGCGTGTTTCACTCCATAAGCCTCTGCACAAACCTAAACTTTCACAGAAATGTTTCTATTTGAATTTTAACTGCTTGCCTGGGTGTGATTCTACAAATCTAGTTTCCTCTGCAATGGAATATTTAGTACCTTCTGACAGCCAGCTGAACTTTTGACCTCTCTCTTCAAACACATTTAGCAGAGGTTTTCAACTTCAGTATTCACTGGCAGCTCTTGTCAAGGAGCTCTTTCAAATTGCTCTTCATAACATGGTAAATGCTTTCCTTTGACGGAGGGGATTTGTTTCCTTTTCAGAAGGTTCCCTTAAAACTAGTCACCAATTGTTTGACTATGTGCAGTAAAGTGCTTTGCTCTTGTGGTATTCTGTCATGCCTGTTATGAGAGAATAATTTAGGATTTTCTATTTATATATTTTTTATTATATTTTGCTATGTTGTTGGAAACGTCTGGCAGCAGCTTCTCATTGTAATATAATTTCATCAACACTTCACATTGCTGGCTTCCTATTACCAAATTGCTGCTGGCTTTTATGGGGAGACCACATAATTCTCAGAGTTGCCAGTCATCATTTTTCTCCAAGTCTAATAATCCTCTTCGAGTGGTGCGCACACATATAACTAAATCTTCTCTACCATCAACTTTAACAATGGATAGTGCTGCAGTCTTTTTAAAGGATGGCGCCTCTTCATCTCATGCTGCTTGCGCAGTTGCGAAAAAAACATCTAACACCTCTTCCGTCAAGCGCCCAAAAAAAGACCTTGATTCTCCCTCAAAATCACCTACACATCTTACTCTAGATGATGTCATGGAGGAATTGCGTGCACTAAATCCCTTTATGATGGACACTAATGCCTCTTTGCAACGTATTGAGGAGCAATGGTCCCAACACGAACAACAAATTTGTACTCTGGAACAGAGAGTCAGTAGCCTTGAAGATTGTAACACTGTCAATCCTCAGATCTCTAAAGACATAGCTCAACTTAAAAGGCTTAGTGAAAGCTTAAAAAACAGAAATAGGAGAAATAATCTTCGCCTTTTTGGGATTCCAGAAGGTTCTGAAGGCTCTAACATGATTGCATTCCTTCAAAAAGCAATATCTTCAATTCTTCGCTGGCCTCCTACCTCTCCCCTCTCTATCCAACGGGCACATTGTTAGGTCCACAGACTTCAACTGGCCCTCGTGCACATCCTAGAGGAATTATTATTCTCTTTCTCCAATTTACTGACTTGATGCAAATACTCTCGAAAGCCAAAAAGATGGGCTCTTTGCTATGGTCAGGTCATAAAGTATTTTTCACACAAGACTTCTCTCCTGCTACAGCTGCACGTCGCAAACAGTTTTTGGACTTACGTCCACAACTCAAATCCTTGAATATTCAATATGGTCTTCTTCACCCATGCCTTTTCAAAATTTCATTCAAGGAAAAATCTTACTCGTTTGAGGAACCTTCAGCACTACAAACGTTTATTAACCAACACAAAACAGAAGCAATGGAACTAGGAGCATCTGCATTTACTTGAAGATATAATTTAATTTGTATTTAATGTCCTTTTTTTTTTTTGACAGTTTAGTAGTAATGGTTATGTTTAATATTTATATCCATGTTTTTCCATCTCTGCATCTTATTTTCTTATATACGTATATATTTTTTTTAGATAGTGTTCTTTGTGCAATCCTCATGTTCCTTTCCCAACCGTATCCCTTTCTCACCATCCAAACTGTTCTCCTACACGTTCCACTGTTAAGCTTTGATTTTTATTGTTTTTCATGTCACAGTCCTTTACCATAGTTATTACGTTATTTGGTCTCCTGAATGGTACATTTTTCGTTTGTATGTTTTTTTTTTTTTTCTTCCATGAAACTCGCCTTCATATGTTTTAATATCTAATATCACTTTTCTTGTGCTGAAGCCACTCTTGCTTGTCTTTTCAGGTTCTCCGCTGTCCCTCTAACTTTCGGGGTAATCACTTTCTATCTTGTTTTTTTTTAGCTTTCGTGGACTTTAGTCCCTGTATTGCCACATCCATGTATATACAACTTCTGGAGGTCATCTTCCTCCTTTTCTTTTTCTTTACTATCTTGTTTCTTCCTCTTCTCTTTGCTTTTGCAAAATTGATATGCCTAGTTTTTTCATTGTTACAGCAGTTGTTTATTAATACTTCTTGTTATGCAACTTAGAACTGTTACTTGGAATGTTAAGGGGCTTAAACACCCCATTAAACGTCAGCGTGTCTTATCTCACCTAGCTCGTTTGAAATGCCACATTTCTTTGTTGCAAGAGACTCACCTCAACGACTCTGAGGCAATTAAACTTAAAAGACAATGGGTGGGGGAAATTTTCTACTCCCCTTCCATCACAAACAAAAATGGGGTAATTATACTCTGTCATAAATCTCTCAAACCTACCATAATTTCACAGCATCAAGATACAGAAGGTCGCTGGGTACTTGTTACATTTACAATTGACAATATTTCTCTTACTATCCTTAATATATACGGCCCCACACATCCAGATCCAAATTTTTGGAAGAATCTTTCACATATTGTCTCTGAACATTCCTCAAAAATTTACTAATAGGTGATGACTGCAACCAAATTCTCGATCCATTTTTGGACAGACATTCCACGTCACGTTTCATTCCACATGCCTCCCACAAAGCTTTTAAAAACTTTATTTTACACCATTCTCTCTCTGATTCCTGGAGAGTATGCAATCCCAACCTCTTGGACTACTCTTTTTATTCTCCTACCCACCATTCCCATTCCAGGCTTGATTATATCTTTCTGAGTAAAGGTTTATTGCAACATATGGTCAACTCTGAAATCGGTGCTATTTTGATCTCAGATTACGCACCTGTGATTACTGACCTTGATCTTTTTCTTAATGGTTCTAAAACATCTTCATGGAGGTTTAATAACTCTCTACTTTCAGATGCTACTTTTATCGCTTCCTACAGTAAGTTTATAGAAGAATACTTTCACATCAACGATAGTGATCAACTATCATTTCATTTTGTGTGGGATGCATTCAAAGCAGCCTCTAGGGGTTTCATCATAAGTTACGCTCATTATGGTGGTAACAATAAAGCTGGTTCTCTTCTAGCTCGATATTTGAAACAAAGAAAAGAAAAAACAACTATTAAATCTATCACAGATAACAATGGTGTTAAACACTTTAGAGATAAAGATATAGCATTGTGTTTCGCTTCTTACTATAAGGACCTGTACACTCCAGAACACATACCAACAGTTGAATCTCTCAACCAATATTTCTCTAATCTCAAACCAAGGGACCCATTGCAGATTGATCTCTCATCTTTAGACCAACCCCTACAATTTACCGAACTATATACAGCTTTACAATCTCTCCCCAAGGGTAAGGCTCCATGCCCAGATGGCTTCACAGTAGAATTCTTTATTCAGTTTGCTAAGTCTCTTTTCCCCAAACTCTTTCAATTACATAATCATTTTATAATGTCAGGTTCTGCATCTGGCTCATTTACAGAGGCCATGATTTGTCTTATTCCCAAAAAAGATTGGGATGCGACTGACTGTAAAAATTATAGACCCATATCTTTAATTAATACTGATTGAAAACTCTATGCCAAAGTTTTAGCTCTCCGTTTACTCCCATATATACCAGACCTTATTGATTCTCATCAATCTGGTTTTATCCCTAATAGAAATGTAGCAGATAATTCCCGTACTTTTTAAAATATTATTAACAAGGCATCTAAACTTAAGATTCCTCTGGCAGCTTTATCATTGGATGCAGAAAAGGCCTTTGATAGGGTCTACTGGGGTTTCTTGTCGAAAGCATTGGAATGGCTAGGTACTAAATTCCGACATTTTATATCCATTCTTTATTCCTCACCATGTTCCTCGGTTATAACAAACGGTATCCGATCTCCTTTTTTCCCTCTTAAAAGGGGTACTCGTCAGGGATGCCCATTATCTCCTTTACTATTTATTTTGGCTCTCAAACCTTTTCTATACCAATTAAAAATGTCTGAACAATTTACTGGGTTTCAAATTAATAATGCACACATCAAATTTATGGCATATGCTGATGATATTCTTTTGTTCATGTCTCACCCTGACACTTCTCTTCCTGCATTCCTGCATGAGCTCAACTTATATTCTGATGTATCTGGCTATAAACTTAATATAGACAAAACAGTGGTCTCACCACTTAATGCTCATTGCACTGGCTCTGTATTCCTTGATGCAGGATTATCTTGACATTCTTCTAAGATTAAATGCCTGGGGGTATGGTACTGCACTACTCTCAAGGATACATTAAGGACTAATTTAGAAATCCTATCTGCAAAGCTTGTAGATCTCACACAGAAATGGTCTCTGTTATATCTCACGTGGTGGGGCCGCTTGGACACCATTAGGATGATGCTTCTCCCTATCATTAACTTCTTCCTTATGATGCTTCCTATTAAGATACCTAAACTATTTTTTAGTTCAATTGATAAAATTCTATCCAAGTTCCTGTGGAATGGTAAACAATCCCGAATCTCTCTCACGAAATTAAAACTTCCTAAAGTACAAGGTGGAGTTAATTTCCCTGACTTTATAACTTATCACAAATCTTTTGGCATTAAGCAAATACATCCTTATTTATCTACACTCGATGCCCCTAAAAAGCTATGGTTCTCTTTGGAAGAAACATTTATTTCTCCCTTTTCCCATAAACACATTATATTTATGTCTAACCCCCCAAAATTCTGGTTGCCCAGCACTATCTCCCATTCAGTCAACTTACTGAAACCTTTTTTTATTTCGCATCTTACCCCCATTAATCAATTCTTTAACAGTCCTATTTGGCACAATAGTTCGCTTAGGAAACAAGGTAAAACCTTGTGTTGGAAGGCTTGGATGACTAAAGGTATTCTTCTAATTTCCCAATTATATCATAAAGACTCTATCATCCCTTTTACTACTCTCTCAGCAATTTGTAATCTCCTTATTCGCATGAAATCCCAATATATCATTCTTTCTACTCTAGTCCAAGAAGCCCTCAATAAACGTATACATCATAATCATTCTTCTCTTGCATCATCACCACACCCGATTGTAACTTCTAATTATCCTAGGGCAGCTGGAATTTATAAACTTTTAAGAACGTCTGTTTCACCTAGACTCAAATCACCTATTGAGACATTGTGGGAATCAGATCTTGGTGTTGTTTGGCCAACTTCTTTATGGGATAGAATATGGTATAAGATACATTCCACTGCACGCACTGCAAGCCTCACACAGACCCTATATTTTTTTTATAATAGACTTTTCTACACTCCTGTACGCCTTTACAAATTCAAACTTGCACAAAATGACAATTGTTGGCGCTGCACCACTCAGCAGGGCACTGACTTTCACATGTTTTTTTCCTGTCCATCCCTATCTACTTTTTGGTCCTCATTATTGTCTCGCATTTCAGCAATAGCTCAGATCTCCTTACCAATGTCATATGAATTACTGTTTTTGGGAGGCGTACACGATATCTGGAGTTCATTCAGGCCTCTTGGAAAATTGGTGGACCTTTTGCTTTCTATTGCAATCTGTATTATTACTTCTAACTGGAAATCTTCGGAGAACATTACTCTCAGACAGTGGTGGAATTCTGTATGTTATCATCATAGACTTGACAGCTACAAGCTTGATTCAACAGGAACTTTCTTCAAGTGTCATCAGCTATGGTTGCCATTAAGTAACTATCTCTCACGCACTGCGAAGGAAATTGATTTTTCTCCTCCTTTTAAAAAAATGTCAATATATTTCCTGTTTTTCTTCTTATATATACTTATTTCATCTTACATTCGCTGTAACTAATGCCTATTACCTCTCTCTCCACATGGCTATCACTTGATTCCCTTTTCTATCCCTAAAGCTCTTCTCCCTCTCCCTCTCTCTTTCTTCTTTCTTTATTCAAACTTGGAGTCTTTGATACTATATTGCTGTATATGCCTAATTCATGTACATGTTTAAATATCCATTTACAAGTACAATATTCCTTATGCATATATATTCACAACTGCATATCTCTGTCCTGGCAATGTTAAGTCAATGTTCTTGTATTTGACTCAATAAAAAACATCTTTAAAAAAAAAACAAAAAAAAAAAAACAGCCACCACAGCATCAATTTTGCTTTCTAAGGAGACCCTAGATTTGTCTATGGCTGCCAGTATGACTGCATATTTGTCTTCGATTTTAGGGGGTTCAACAGTGTGGCCCAATAAGCTGGCCATCTTAAAAGGTGGTGCAGATGAGGCCACTGGGTGTGGAGAGTGCACTCTTAATTCCAGAGTGGAAGCACCCATAAAAAGTGAAGATGTGCAGTTGTCCAGAGCATGGTCGGTATTATGTGAGGGCCTGCTCTCTACCAGATAATTCATTCCTGAAGGTAAGTAACTTGTTCATCTGATAGAGACTTCTAGTTGCAGATTCCTTACCTTAGAATAGATACCAAAGCAATTCTATTCTCAGCGGTGGGCTGCAAACCAAAATCATACTAGAAAGTCCTGCAGGTCCAAACAGCCAAAGTAGCCATCTCTGCGGACCTGACTGTTCAGGCAGTAATGTTTTGTGAACGTGTGCAGAGATGCCCGTGTTGCTGCCTGGCAGATGTCCAGGACAGGAACTCCGCACGCTAACACTGTAGAGGCAGCAGTTGCTCTGGTGTAGGGAGCACACAAGCCTCAAGGGGTTGCTTCTTTGCCAAAGCATAGCACATCTAGATGCAAAGCACTACCCATCACGAGATGGTCGGCTTCTGCAACGCCCATCCTTTCTTCACACCTACATATTCTACAAGGAGTTGATTGTCCACCCGGAAATCTTTGGTATGATTGATGTAGAACGCCAAACCTCTTTTTGGATCCAGACGGTGGAGTCTCTCCTCTTCATGAGAAGGATGTGGAGGTGCATAAAAGTAGGCAAGGTGATGTATTGGCCTACATGGAAAGGTGTAACCACCTTAGGAAGGATGGAGGCGCTCGTACGAAGCACCACTTTGTCAGGATGGACAGATAAAAATGGTGGCTTTGAAGAAAGAGCTTGAAGCTCACTCAATCTGAAAGCAGAGGTGATGGCAATGAGCAAAGCAGTTTTTAGTATGAGGAGACACAAAAAACAATTATGGAGTGGCTCAAAAGGGGCACACATTAGATAGGCAAGGTCCAGGTTCATAACCCACTGGGGCATTATGAAAGGGGTAGGTGGGAACAAATGGGTGAGTCCCTTCAGGAACCGCTCAGCAATGGGCGTCTTGAACAAGGAAGGTTGATTTGGCAGTCTGAGAAAGGCCAAGATGCCAGATACGTAGGCTTTAAGGGTGCCCAAAGCAGAGCCCTGCTCTGCAAGAGAGAAGATGAACAGTAGGACCTCAGACAGAGGTGCTGAATTTGGCAGACTTGTTGGTACACCATGCCACAAGTTTGTGCCAGCGCAGGCGCATACCGTTTTGGTGGCGGTAAGCCTGGCTGCCAAGATAACATTGCAGACTTCGGGTGGAAGTTTAAAAGCTATCAACTGTCACTGCTCAATGCCCACCCAAGAAGGCGGAGACTGGGCAGGTTTGGGTGAAGAACCGTCCCCTGTTGCTGCGACAGAAGATCCTCCCAAAGGGGCAGTCTGATCGGAGGATCGGTTTTCATGCTCAGGAGCTCAGGATACCAAACTCTCTATGCACAGTCAGGAGCCACAAGAATTACTTGGTCCCGGTCATTCTTGATCTAATTCAGAACTCTGGGTAGAAGTGATATTGGTGGGAAGGCGTAAAGGAGGCCTGAGTTCCACTCGAGATGAAAAGCATTGCAGAGCGAGTGCCGCTTTGGAAACTCAAGAGTGCAAAACAGCTGACATTATATGTTCTCTGCAGAGGTGAACAGATCTAACCAAGGCTCTCCCCATTGCTGATAGAGACCTTGCGCCATCTCCGGATCGAGACGCCATTCATGATCAACCATGCATCGACTGCTGAGTTTGTCTGCTCGGGTGTTCAGAGAACCTGCCAGATGTTGAACCACTAGGTATGTGCCCTGGTGTTCCAGCCATGTCCAGAGGTGCAGATCCGCTTGATAAAGGGTCCACGACCCCACTCTGCCCTGCTTGTTGCAGTACTACATGGCAGTGGTGTTGTTCGTGAACTCCTGCACCACTTTCGTTTTGAGAGATGGAAGGAATGCTTTCAATGCAAGCCTGATCGCCAGGAGCTCCAAAAGATTGATCTTGAGCCCTGATTCCGCCTGAGAAAGAGTCCTCTGATCTCCGCCTCTCCCATATGGCTGCCACATCCCAGAAGTGACGCATCTGTCACTACTGTTATTTCTGTCTGGGGAAGGGATCTGCTGTTGACCCAATCTCAAATCAGAAGCCACAACTGGAGCTCTTGCGCAGTTCCCTCCGAGATCTGGACCATGTCGGAGAGGTTTCCCTGATGCTGTGCCCACTGGAGCTCCAGGTCCCACTCCAGAGCTCGCATATGCCATCTGGTGTGTGTGAATAGCATGATGCAGGAAGCAATGAGGCCTCGCAGACTCAAAGTCATTCTTACCGAAATACAGAATAGAGGTTGTTACATCTGTATCATAGCTGAATATCCTGGACTCGCTTTTCAGGAGGAATAGCCCAAAACTACACTGTGTCCAGAACAGCTCCGATAACCGGGAATCTCTGAGAGGGACTCAGTGTGACTCCGGCATGTTTATGGTGATCCACAGCTAATACAGAAGGTTCGCCATAGTCAGAAGGTGGGAGATGACAGTCTGGGGTGTTCTCAACTTCAACAGCCAGTCGTCAAGGTAGGGGAAGACTGAAACCCATAACCTGCGCAGATGAGCTGGGACCACCACAATCATTTTCGTGAACAACCGAGGGGCACAGATAAGGCAGAAGGGGAGCACAGTAAATTGAAAGTGCTTGTGACCTACCACAGATCGCAAGTAACATCTGTGGGCAGGCAGGACAGGTATATGGAAGTAGGAATCCTGCAAGTCCAATGCTACCATCCAGTCTCCAGGGTCTAAGGCAGTTAGGACCTGAGCCAGGGTGAGCATTTTGAACTTCTCCTTTCTGAGGAAGAGATTGAGGGCCCGGAGGTCTAGGATAGGACGAAGGCCCCTGCCCTTCTTGGGTACCAGAAAGTAGTATGAATAACTACCACAACCTACTTCTGCCCATTCAGACTATTTGGAAAACCCACCTGTCCGACAGTATGGATTCCCAGTGGGGCTGGTGATGGCGGATCCTGCCTCTGACTGGTCCGGGATGGTGTGATGGACTAGGAGAGTTTGGAGGCTGCAGCGGGGGTGGTGGTGGAGTCAGCAGACCTCTGGCCAACGAGCCCACGGGTAGCTCTCTCTGGGTCTGCACTTAAGCTAGCGCGGAAAGAAGATTACTGACGTCAGCGTACCAGGATGGCACCTATATACGACCGCGATGTAATCACGGCGACCACAATGACTGACGCAGCATCGACCGATGCCACCTGTTGGCAAGCAAGGGTACTGCTCGAAGAAAAATCTCCAGATCCATTCTGAAGCCTGGAGAAAATTCTAAGGTAAGGAATCTGAAACTAGAAGTCTCTATCAGATTAGATTGTACTGTATTGCATCATTTATAAAGTACTTACTACCCCTATGTGGGGCACAGAAGCACTTGTCTTCATCAGAAGCATGCAACACTGTGTGGAGTTTACAGTGTGTGGTTGAAAGGATGCTGAAGCATGGATAGTACCTTGCACTGTGTAAGGTGTGTGTTTGGAGGGATAATGTTTTTGTTTTGATCCCAAACAAGAAGCGTTTCCATGCGTGAGGACCACCAAGGTGTGGTTATTGTGTTATTTGACACAGCCCATAGCAGAGTGGTGGATGATGAAGTGCAAGAGATAGACACATAGTTTTATGGTAGTCAGGATAGTGGTAGTTTTGAACAGCTTTGCAGGCTCCTTTATTGCATTTCTTAGGGTAGATTTTGCTTAGCTGGTTTCTGCACTGAGTTGCCAATCTGAGATTGTGTGCATAGTTGTGGTCCTGAGTTGGCATTATTGGCATGGTTGGTGGCATGGTTGGAGGGAGAGAGAAGTGAAGATATCTGTTGTAATGGGCATTGTTATTACCATCCAATATCAGAGTGCCCTTGTGAGATGTAGAGAAGCATCCAGAGAGTATATATATTTGGGACCTGCAGTTGTAGACTATATTGAAATCCTTGAAATGCGTCAGCAGTGTGCAATAGATCTCTTTAGTTATTCCATGCCTGTTCATTTAGTGATATCTGTTTTGTTTTTTACTGTACCGTGCGGTTGCTAGACCATTGTAGCAGATATCCTTTATGTATATATGGGATGTATAAGTTGAAATTTGCTACTGACCTCTGCCTATTATGGTCTTAGTATTATTGTGGTCCATATCTAATATATATGCAACGACATAACTATATAATGCCACAGCAAACCATGGGTCAGCTTTTTTATAGCTTGCCTGCATATCGAAGCAGTTTGCTGGTTGGGCTGTTTTCAATCTGTAGGTTGTAAGCTGAGGATTGCGGTACAGGATGCAGCTGTTTTCTGGGCTTAGTTGCAAGGATGTAGGGTGGTGCAGGTATCTCAGAAATCACCATGTTTTCAACTGTCTTCGGAAGTGTATATGCGACTGGGTGCTTTTAATACTAGCTGGTAGTGAGTTCTAGAGCTTGTCGGCTTGTACATGAACACAATTAATAATTAATAATAGAACATTTCATTAAAAAAGTAAATAGGAATTGTTTTTCACCTCTTGCTAAGGGCTGTTTGAAGCATCATCCTGCCTCTGATGGAGTGTTTGCATTCCAATGCAAGAAGAACTATTTTGCTTCTCAAAAGCTCAAACTCTGAATCATCATGCATTACTTTGTCGTCTAGATGCAGTGTGTGCATAAAGCAATTGGTTTGTGTCTACTGGAGCAGGTTATTTTAAAGTATGAGTCAGAACTTAAATGTACTACTAATGATCACAACTATCTCCTATAAATGTAGTCTACCACAAAAAAGGTTAATATACAGAAAGTTTGATTGATAGCACAAGATTAATTCCATAACCAATATCGCCGTACCAACTACTATTCGTGGGTTCCACGCGTAGAGTGCTACTCGTTCACCGTAAAGTGCTTCAACGCCTTGTCAAAGGTAGTAAATGCTATACAAATGCAATTACAATAGAATAGATTACAATAGAATAGATAGTGGTTTGGCGGCAAGTGCCTTAGAATATGTGCTGGTTTTCTGCCAGCAGCATGATGGTACAATATTCTGTCTGGCCCCTCTATGCAGTAATTGGGATTGGGAATTGTCACCAGCACAACAGGCTGGGCTAGTTTAGGAGCTTCCTCTCGGGAAGGTGGCACAAACTGAGAACAGGGTAGTGTTTCAAGAAAACATTACGTTTCTGGAGACGGTTCCAGATGCCATGGCTTAAACTTATTACACCTAACGGACACCGCATAATTTTCTGAACTGCCAGTCCTGGAGTGATCCAGTTGAATGCCTGCAACTGTCCAGATCTGCCTTTTCAAATGCGATTCCTGTGAGTATTTTTTCAACTGTTTTTATTTGGATGGAACAAGTTGCTTGTTATTTGCTGGTGCTGGAACGTTTCAGAGTAAAGTCTAATTCTGAGCAATGTATGCTATTGTTAGCAGTAATCGGAAAGATGATGCATTATTTTTTCCCCATTGCCTCTCTTCAGCACTGGTAGTGGTGGCTGGGACACAGTGTAGTAGGGGATCGCGCAGATGAACCAACCGGATACTTTGTAGAAATAACAAGTGTGGTTTATTTCATATAAACCCACAACACAGAGCAACTGGCAGGTAAGTCTTCCTTGGTCCACAGCCCAATGACAAACCCAGCCACTGACCATGGCAGCCCCAACCTTCCAGAATGCCCGCATGTCATGAAACATTACACATTAAAGAACCACTACTCTTAAATACAAATGTAAACATGTGCATATACTATAGACCTCCCTTCTTTAAAAAAAAAAAAAAAGAAAGTTGTTAATTACACCTTTAAAGATATGTAAGCTCATAGTCCAAAAATCTAGATGGTGATATAATAGGACGTTGAAAGTGAGAAACTCTGTCAACATTCATTGTTCTTGCCATAGTTGGATCATGAATAACCACGTGTTTTGTAGTACAGATTTGACTTAAAATATTTTCCTTTTCTCTTCTTACAGATACATCCACATCTGTACTCAACATGAATCATCATTTTCTCTTGCATTAGAACATGTATCTAAATAAATCTTTGCTTGTTGTGCAGTAATAGGTGTTACTCGATTCTTATTCTACCACCCTTTACCGGAAAGCAACACTGCACTCTTCCCCAGTCTAACTATTTTGATTGGATTATAAAATGTAGAATCCCCTTTCAATGTCTTCATGGGTTTCTTTATTATTATTACACACCCTCTTTCAAGAAATTGAGGCCCATATTTATACTTTTTAGCGCCGCATTTGCGTTGTTTTTTTACGCAAAATCGGCGCAAACTTACAAAATACAATTGTATACCTGCTTCTGAAATCAAATGACCCAAATATTCCACTTCTTTAACTAAAATCTTGCACGTCTCCGGTCTTACTGTCATACCTCTCTCTCTCTCAAAATGTTTAATACTGTTTCTAAATTCATTATGTGTTCTTCTTTTCCTTTTGTGAATATTAAAATGTCATCTTGGCTCACTTGTACACACTCTAAATCACCGAAACAAATGATCCATCATCCTTTGAAAGATGCTGGCCGCTGATGCCAGCCCAAAAGGTAGCCTCAAATATTTCTATGCCCCATAAGGTGTCACAAATGTAGTGAGATCTTGTGAACATTTATCTAAAGGGATCAGATGATAAGCTGAATGCAGATCAATTATTGAGAAGTACTTTGCTCCACTAATATTTGTCAACATATCCTGTACATCCTCCCTAGAGGATGGTAATCTACCACTGCATTTTTGTTAAGTGACCTTAAGTCAACACACAGTCTGAACTCTCCTGATTTCCTTTTTGTGACCACAATCGGGGAAACCCACTCCGAAGCTCCTTTAGGTTGTATTACCCCTTCTTTGCATAACTTATCAAGTAACTCTTTCAGTCAATGCAAATACTTAATGGAATGGGATGTACTTATGCACTACTGGTGGGTTGGACTTCAATTTAATATGATGTTCAAATGCTAAGACTTTTTCTATGTCTTTCCTGAAAACTGCTGAAAATGATTCTACCGTGTTACATAAAAATAATTTGTTATCCACAAAAGAGTACACTGGTAAGTCACTTAACGTGACTGGTTCTATGTGACCTGGTCTCAATATAATCCCTAGTTTAGGCAGATCTCTCCAACCCATAATATCTCGTCCTCTGACAGCTACATACATTTTTGTTGATATTTTTCTACCTACGCCCTCCATTGTACCTTCAAAGTAACCCAACATAGCAATATCAAACTCTCCAAAAGTTTTAGGTCTGATGTCAGTCTGTGTTAACTCAAATCCCTGTGGCCACCTTTTAAAGAAAGTATGATCTGCCAAAATGATGACTGGGGCTCCGGCTCTGCCATTACCAAAATGTCCCTCTTATCTATATTTGCTTGAAGTAGAGGACCTCTAATTGTAGGCACATCTTTGTTATCCCCAATAGTTAGTAAAACCTTTTCGAACTTCTGTGCACAAACATCCACAACATTAATCTCTACACTACTTATTTTGACTCTCCCACTGTTCCCTTTATACATTTGACCTCCTGCTCTGCATATGGCTCTACAGTGTCCTATCTTCCTGCAATTATTACACATTTTATTGATAGCTGGGCATAATGTCAAGTTACTAAAATGCAATTGCGAACCACAACAAAAAACACACTATTTTGCTTCCCCCTTTACGTTTGATCTTAGTGTTCAGTGCACACACCACATCCTCTTCTACACATGCCACTGAGTAGTTATTCTCATTTCCTTCTAAAGCCTTCAACAAAGGAATAGATTGTTCAATACTTTTTGCTATAGCAAGAACCTCAGATAATGTAGGATTTCTGCAAGTTAGTAGTCTTTCCTGAATTTTGTTTGAGAAACAGTTAAAGACATATTGATCGCGAATATAAATATCCACATTATTTTCAAACTTGCAGGTTGATGTTAATACATGCAGATCTATGATTAACTCTTCTACAGTTTCATCACTTCCTTGTTTTCTTTTAGAAAAGTTATGTCTCTCCAATGGAACGCTTGTCTCCTCTGAATACTTTTCTGCATTCTTTCCTTTGCTTCTTCATATCTATCCCACCTGACATTATCTCCAAATGGTGCAGGTACTATAGGCAGATTGTCAAAAAAACCTTGACCGGCTATTCCCAAATGATTAAATAGCAAAGCAGTTTTCCGTTCTGCTTCATTCCTAGCCGTTCCAATTGCCACCAAATAATTTTCAAATATATATAGCCATTGTTTCCATTTCATTGTTGGTTTTCCAGGGCTTTGTAAGAAAGGTGGTGGCTGAATAACGTTTTTGATGGTAGCCATATCAAATGTTAAATTGTATAAACGTGAGAACAGAAAAAATGTTTAAAAATATGAAGCACAGGTATTTTTTTTTTTTTAACTTGTAGCTCCAAAACTAATTTCCAACCTGCAATAGTTTAACACATTTTCAGAAATGCATATAGATCTTAAAGCTTGCAATTCAATTTATGCCCAATCCAAAATGGCAATCATCAACCTGGCATGTGGGTTCACACAGATCGCGTAACCACGTAAACACAAATGCCTCAGTTGTCTTAAAAACAGAGCATTTGTAACCAAGGATCGTTATTATGGTTTCCACTCACACAATATACAATATACATATAAATATGACGCCCTAAATCCCAAAATGCTTCAAATGTTCCTGCTGTGCTCCCCAATGCTGCACAGCCACGGATTGGATTAACAATCTAAAATAGAATCAACACACACTGTTCCTGACAGTTACGCGCTGTAACGATTTAAACAGAGGACAGCGATTCTCATAGTAACGCTTCTGGTAATAAAATTTCTCTTTCCTCAGTCCAGATCAGCCGCAATTCCTTCTCTGACATCTGTGGGTTTTTCCTTTGCTGTTTTTTTCCGTTGAGATAAGACCTTCCAGTACAAGAACTGTTCACAGCATAAATGTGCAGTCTCTCCTTTCAACCCACTCCTGGTACCAAATAATGTATTAGGGGATCGTGCTCATGAACCAACTGGAAACCTTGTAGAAATACCAAGGGCCTGATTTATGAAAAGTTAGCCTTTACGTAATGTTTTTACACAAAAGCGGCGTAAACGTACAAAATATAATGATATTTTGTACGTTTGTGCCACTTTTGCATCAAACAATGATGCAAAGGCGGCGCTAACTTTTCATAAATCAGGCCCCAAGTGTGGTTTATTTCATATAAACCCATGACACGGAGAAACTGGCAGGTAAGTCTTGCCTAGTCCACAGCCCAACGATGAACCCAGCCACTGACCATGGCAACCCCAACCTTCCAGAATGCCCGCATATCATGGAACATTACACATTAAAAAACACTACTCTTAAATACAAATGTAAATATGTGCATATACTACACAGAGGCCATTATCTTGTCATTAGGCTGCGGGAGATTATTGATTCAGGAACTCCTGGATTAACTACTGAGCCCCAACACTAGGTTCAGACATGAAAAGGGAACAGTTGATGGCTAAGAAATATGGAGGCATTTGCTTGAACAAATACTCATAATTGTTATCCAAGTGTGAAGGGGGGGCTGCACATTATCTGATTTTGTTTTGAGACAAATTATTAACACAAACTTCATCTTGATAAAATTCTTTATAAAAGCAAAATCCTCTTTAATGTATGCTTGTGCAATCCCACAGTTGTCTCATTTTGTGCCCAACATGGCTCTGGTTACAGTCTGTATTACAATTAAATGGAGTGGCACCTTTGGCGTCTAAAGCAAAAAAAAAAAAAGTGGTGGGACGGGAGTGGGTGGGAATAATAATAAAAAGGAATTTACCTGATGCTGGTGCTGCCAGCCACCTTGGTGCTCCTCTGCTCCTGGATGTCCATGGGCCACACAGCACAATCTCCCAGAGTCCCTACCCATTCCAGACACACGGTGCTCTCATGCTATTACCAAGCACGAGAGAAGCATCAGGATTGGCCTGTGTGGGCTGGTTTGATGCTTTCTGAGGGACAGGGAGTCTGTCTTTTCTTCTCCCGGCTGTGCAACACAGCTGGGTTGGAGACATATAAGTGCACATGTCTCTTTGGCCACCCCCCCCCCCCCAAGACTCGCGTCAGCTGTCAGTGAAAAGTAAAATGATAATAACATTTTTTTATTATCATTTTATTTTTCATCTGCTGGGTTTGAGCAGGAGGGTGATGCTCCTTCACCATTACAGAGGAGCTGCCCCTGGATGGTACATGTTTGGTTCACAGGATGTGACCCTACAGCTGGCTGTCCACCTAGAGAAGAAACTGTTCTGGGAAGGATGGGAAGGTGCTTGCATCAGCTAGGAGTATGCCCTATATGAAGAACAGACATACTGGACATCAAAGAACAGTGCCCATGGTTGGTGTATTGCAGCTTTTATAGAGCTTACTACTCCTTTGGGGATGCTGAAGCATGGGTAGTACCTTGCACCGTGTAGGGTGTGTGGTTGGAAGGATAATGTCTTTGTTTTGATCATATGTGATAAAGGTTTCCATGTTGTGCTGATGACCACCGAGGTGCGGTTATCATGTTATGTAATGCATAGCATAGAAGCGTGGTGGTTGTAGAATTGTGAGAGACAGAGGTGCAGTTGTATGGTTTTCAGTGTGCTGTGGCTTTGAATAGCTCTGTAGGTCCCTTTATGGTATTTCTCATTATATAGTCTGCTTACCTGTTTACTGCACTGGGTTGCCCAATCTAATGTTTTGTGCGTAATTGTACCTAATCTGGCATGGCTGTAGGGAGAAAGAAGTGGAGAGATCTGTTGGAATGGGAATTGTTAATATCATCTCCTGCCTGAGTGTCTTTGTGAGATGAAAAGAAGCAGTGAGGTTGTATAGATCTTCAAGACTTGCTGTGATGGACTATATTAAAGTCCTCTAAATTGTCCAGCAATGTATGACAGATACATTGTATGAACCACACTCTCAAAAAGGTGAAAATACCAGGAGCATCTCTCCATCTTATACTGACAGTGGAGCAGCAGAAAAATATAGTATCAGAAATAGTAATTATTTGAAACTACTAAAGAAACTCCAATCATTTTTCACAATAAATCCAGGATTTGTAGAGCGTAGCAAATCACCTGTGATGGTCTCAAGGCATGGACTTGTAGGCATGGGGAAATTAAGTGATTTGCCCAGAATCACAGAACGTTGAGCTGACGCCGATGCTTGAATCTGGTTCACCCTGCTTCGAAGTCGGCAGATCAGGCAGTCACATCGAGCAAATGGTGCCTGGTGATAGCCATCATTAGTGTACACCTTGATTATTATAATGCACATCGCAAAAGTTGCTCAATACACCAAATCTCTTATGTCATAACGCTTAACAGTATCTTTTCTAATCTTCATATCATGCTTACATTTCATTGGTTTGAGGTGGCAGGATGGCCAAAAAAATGATTGACTGGGATGCGGCCTTGGTAATTACCAGAGGCTGAGATTAACTCAAGCATTCTACCTGTCATTTTTTGCTTCTTTCAGTACATGTTGGTGGCACAGGCAACAGATGTAAAATCAGTAAAGTAAGAGTGTCAACTATTAATTATAGAGCAACATGGGCCATTTGTTCATTGTTTAGGAAAACATTTTTTAAGAGCTATACCCCAAATAGGACACTAAGATTAGCTAAGTAGGGCCTTTTAATAATACGTTGCTTCTACCTTTTGTAGCAGAGGCTTGTTGGCCAACAAGCCTAAACTCTGGAATAACCTTCCTGTAGGATTATGGAAGGAAGAAATGTTTCATAAAAAATTAAGCCACTTTTATTTTCATATGTGTCTATCCTAATAAAGCAGATTTTTTTAAGGGCTTGATTTAGTGTTTGGCAAATGAAATACTCCATCACAAGCATGGTGAATATTCCGCCCGTCGTATTACAAGTCCCATAGAATATAGTGCACTTATAATACAGCAGACTGGATATCTGTCACATTTGTGACGGAATATCCCAACCACAAACTCTAAATCAATCCATAATTGCTTGTACGGTAGAAGTGATTTTAGAACTATGCAACTAATAATAGAAGTGAACAGACTGAAACAGGAAGGAGGAGCCACGTCTTAGTTTGATAGTAGGAGTTCCTGTCCAGGGGAAGTACATTTCACATGAAATTTTGAAATATATTTTATGAATAATTAGTACTTGACAGTTTCTCTCCATCAATGCATCACCATCAACAAGCACAATCTCTCCTCAGTGGTTACTCGCTATAAACTATGAATTCTTGAATTATCGTTACCCTTATGTAGTGGCTCATTGGATGTTTTAATCCTGGTGTAAGCATGTTACTTATTTCAAATTCCACAGTTAATCCTTTATGAAACTTGTAGATGCAAACAATCACAGTGATCATTGGTACGAATGAAAGACCACTTTCTGAATAAATAATAATCGGGCTAAAAGGCAGAATGTAGGTAAAAAGAGGGGTGTCAGAGTCTTAAAAAAAATATTGTCATATTCACATTCCAGATGATGGCCCTCATTATTACTTTGGCGGTCTTTTCAGAAGATCGCCAAAAGCCACGGGTGCCAGAAGATCACCGCTGCTGGTGGTCTTCTGACCACCATTTTACGAGAACTGAAGGATTTCTGCCACAATTTGGGTGAAAATACTCCAGTAGTGGTGCTGGCAGTCGGAGGCGCAAGGGCGGTTCCACCACCTGCCCAACCTGACAAAAGGACTCCACCAGCCGTATTCCGACCTGTAATACGGTCTGGCAGTGTCCTGATGGCGGGGGCAACGCGGTGGAAGTGCCTGTTCCTGTCCCCTGCCGGACGACCTTCTTGCCGGACAAGGTAAGTTGACCGTCCAACAGGGGAGGGGGATAGCCGGGTGCGGGGTGTTGTGTGTGCTTGTGTGAGTGGGTGTTGTCTGCGTGTGTGAATATAAGTGTGTTTGCGTGTGTGTATGGGTGTTTGAATGCATGTTTGACTGCATGTGTGTATAAGTGTTTGAATGCATGTGTGTATAGGTGCTTGAATGCGTGTATGATTGTTCAAAAGTGAGTGCGTGTTGGAATGTTTGTGTGAATATGATTATGGATGCGTGTGAGTGAATGCGTGTATGGATGTGTGTAAGTGTTGGTGAATGAGTGTATGCGGGGTGCGTGTGGGTGTGTGTGTGCGTGTATGTGGGGAGGGGGGCTGGGGAGTGGAGGGTGGAGGGTGCTGTACTGGAAGGGCGTGGGGGTGCTGTACTGGAAGGGGGTTGATCGGTTCTGGCATGGAAATGGGGAATATTGGGATTGCAGGGGAGGTTGGAGGAGTCGTCTGCCAGTGACAGGAAAGAAATTTCCTGTCACTGGTAGCCTTTCTGCCAGGGATTTCGTGGCAGTGCTACCACCGCAGAAACCCTGGTGGAAAGCCGACTCGTGATACCGCCGGTGGTCTTCAGTGGACCTCTGGGTCAGAGATGCTAATCTTTGGCCTGGATGTCCAACCTACCTTGCGGTACAGGTGGGGATATGTGGCGGTCTTCACCGCCAGCCCGTCGGTGGTGAGACCGCCACCGTGGCCGCAAGGGTCATAATGAGGGCCGATATTCGTAAATTTAATTTTAAATGTTTTTCTATTTAGACTACCAAGATTCAAGAGGTTAATCATATCTATTAATAAGGATTACATACCTGCATCCCATATTTTCAGGAGCATTGCATTTCTCAATCAATAATTGTTGAACTGAACACAAAGATTACAGCAGGGAACAACCGCTGTAGATTGTAAAGTTTATGTGTGTAATAGCTTTACACCAAGTAAGAGGAAGTACAACAAAAGTGGGCTACAGCCTTGTGTGGAAATCAAAGAATAAGCATAGGTCCTCAACCAACCACTGCTAAGGTTTTTTTTTTAGCACCGACCCTTAGCACCTCAGAACTGGACTAAAAAAGATAAAATAGGAAAAACCTCCTGTCTGTATGCGGGAGAGGGTAGATGCCTGGCCTAATTTCCCAAGAGCCATAGATTTAGAAGGGTCTCTAGGCACAGACCAGCTGGCCTCCCTTGGTCCCTGCTAGACAGGCCATAGTGAGCATCAGGTATTTTCCCGGGATGCTGGAAGGGTGGGGGCCAATTTTGCATCAGTGGGGGCCGGTGCTGCAATATCACTCCCTAATAACAAGAGCAGCAGTGCTTCACACTTGGAACCCCCACAATGAAGGCTGGTCTGACAAAGTTGCCAAGGCTGCTTTGTGTTCCCAGTCGAGCCCTGGATCCCTATGGACAAGAAGGACAGAAGAAGCTGCTGACCAGTGGAGTAGACTATGCTTGGGCCTTGTTGAAGTCAGTGGTGGAGCTTGCTTCCCACTGCTGACTATGTACTGGTACACTAGAAGCTATCTGTTCCAAGTGGGGAGCTTTAGTAGTTACCAATAGAAGAATTCAGAAAGGTGTGGCAATGGGAGGACTAGGACGAGGTGCTGAGATCTCCAGAGAAAAACAGAACCTTAGAGGGCAATAATTTCTCATTCTTCTTGCTCAAAGCTTTTGTGGGTGAAGTTTGAGTCTTTGGCAAGATCAAAGACTCCATATATCTGGCCTTAAGGAGCCCAGCCTGGCTACGGCTCTCAGCCACATCCACTAAAGGATTCTAAGCACCAAAATAGTCACAACGTATGAAGGTAGCAGGTGGAAGCAGATGAGGGAAGCAACTTGGTCCCACCTATAAGAGAACTTAAGCAGCTACGATTTCTAACTTAGCCAGCTCAGAAGTTTTGGTGGCAAAACTGAACGCTTCATCAGTACCTTGCATCCAGAATATTTGGCCTTGTGGATGCCTTGCTAACCTCAGCAACATGCCTGACAGACAGATAATGAGCTCTAAAGAAAGGACTAATGGATTGATGTACAAAGCCCTTTTGAGATCACAAACACTGCAGTTCACAAAATCACATTTTGCACCAGCATATAGGATTTTTAAATGAACAAATATCCATTTACATCACTGAAAATACTTTCAGACTCATAAAAGGGCTTTTGAGATCATTTCCAACTAGCAGGGGGCATGAAATGGACGTCCCCTCCTATTTCCAATTTGGAAAGGAATGTATCAATATTTTACAACCACATTTGCAAAGGCAATCCATTGATGAGTACCAACCCCATTTAGGATGCTAGCTAATTTGCTAAGGGGAAGGTATTCCCTTTTGAACATTCTCCTTTGTGAATAATGTCAGCAGCCCCTGGGGGAGCAATCAGTAGTTCAGGTGACCACTGCCTGCTCCCATTGATGTTTTCCAAACAGGATTATTTTCAGAGAGCAGCACTCATATTTTAAATAAACAAGGCTGTTTTAACAAACAAAAGAGTTGCAGGTTTAGGAATGAAGTGCAGGGTCTGCTCTTCCTTGCAGGACTCCATAGCTGCATTTGCAGCCAATCACATGAGGTCACTAACTATGACCTGACTAAATAAGAATGTGTGAGGCAGGTCATTTTGTAACTGCTTGAAAATATGTTATTTTCAATACAATCTTTTAGTACACAGGTCACATTGCAAATTACGTTCACATTCACAAGCCAGTCAGGGTGCAAATGTGTCCTGGTTGCCAATGGAGATAACTTCACCATGGATGGACCCAAGCCAAGCTGCGAAAGGAGGAGGGTTATGTTTGGGGCTGGTTACCTCACCATGAAAAAACACACCTAGGTACAGAAATGTCAACCAAAAGACCAAAGACATCCTGGCCTTGGTGAAAGAGGAATCTCCTTAAATGAGAGCTATGATGCCTTGTGATGAAAGTCAAAAATCTTTGGAAGCCACAAAGCCGATCCACCTGCTTTCAATCAAGACCATCACCAATGGGACATGGAAAGTGAAGACCATCTACGAGACAGGCAAGGTAGCCCAAGTGACAGCGGAGATGAATAAATTCAACCTTGACCTGCTTGGCATCATTGAGACCTGCTGGACACAGTCCAGACAAAAAAAGAGTAGCACCAGAAGGAATGCTGCTGTATTCTGCACACAAGGAAGAGAATGTCCCACACACTCAGGGAGTAGCACTGAAGCTAACACCAGCAGTCAACACAGCTCTGATTGGATGGATAAACATGAAAGTTATCCAGTGCTATGCACCTACAAATGACAGCAAAGAAAAGGACAAAGAACAGTTTTACAACAGACTTCAGTCCATCCTGGAGAAATGCCTTAATAGAGACATCACCATACTGATAGAGGACTTCAATGCCATGACTGGGAGGGGCTATACTGGCTACGAAGAAGTCATGGGCAACCATGGCCTTGGCGACATGAACAAGAATGGTAAAAGACTTGCAGATCTCTGTGCCCTGAACATTCTGGTGATAGGTGGTAGGGTATTCCCACAAAAAAGAATACACAAGGCAACCTGGGTGTCAGATCAACCATGTCTGCATTGCTAAAAAGTTCTGGAGGTCCCTGCGTGATGTGAGAGTGATGAGAGGAGCGGACTTGGTGTCAGGCCATCACCTTTTCATGGCTAGGCTATAGATAAAGTAGAAGAAAGCATGTATGGAACCGAAAAACCAACACCAGCGATACAACACCATTAGCCTCAAAGATGCACAGAAATGGAGTGTATACTGAGTCACCCTCAGTAACAAGTTTCAAAAAGAAAGCTGTGGTCAACATCAGTTAAACAAGAGCAGAAAAAATGAAAAACCAATGTGACTACACCAAAACCAACCAGGAAGCAATTAAAATCTTAAGAGCAGACAAATGCAGGTTCATCAGTGGCCTTTCCGCAGAAGCCCAGTAATCAGCAAACCATCAAAACTTAAAAGGAACTGTACAACATAATAAGGAAATTTTCCTGCAGATAGAGCAACCCAGAAAGCCCCGTTAAAGACAAAGCTGGGAAGATAACCATGGGTAACGAAGGCAAACAAAAAAGGTGAGTGGAGCACTTTGAAAAACTGCTGAACCAGCCCATGCCGCAGTCTCCACCAGACATACTGCCAGCTAACAAATGCGGCAAGCCAGCAAACATCTGAGAAATGGGAAGGCAGCAGGACCCGACAGCATTCCTGCAGATGCACTAAAGGCATACATTGAAACATCAGTAGATATATTCTACCCAATGTTTGGAAGGATCTGGGAAGAGGAAAAGGTTTCATCAAACTGGAATGAGGGATATCTCCCCAAGATCCCCAAGAAAGATGACCTGAGTAACTCTGCAAACTATAGAGGGATATCTCTTCTATCAACCTCAGGCAAAGTGTTCAATAGAGTCATCCTGAACAGAATGCAGGAAGAAGTGGATGCTCAATTGCGAGACCAGCAAGCTGTGTTCTGCAAAGTTATATCTTGCACAGAACTGATTGCAACACTGTGCATCATTAGTGAGCAGTCGCTGGAATGGAGCCCCCAGCCCCCTCACCCACTATGTTACATTCATCAGCCATGAGAAGGCATGTGACAGCGTGGGCACAGAGTCCATTTAGAAACTCCTCTGCCGCTATGGTATGCCAGATAAACTTCATCAGGAACTTTTAGGAGGGAATGACATGCAAGCTAGTCTATAGGAGACAACTCACGGAAGCCTTGGAAGTGAGGTCTGGAGTCTGGCAGGGTTGTTTGGTCTCACCTTTCTTCTTCCTGTTGTTACAGACTGGATCAAGAAGACAGCCACAGCAAGGAGAGAAAATGGGCACCTTGGATGTAGCTTGATGACCTGGACTTTGCAGAAGACCTGACCCTACTCTCATACCCACCTGCAGATGTAAGAGAAGACCGACAATGTAGAAGCCACATCAGTACATCTTGGCCCCAACATCCACAGAGGAAAAACTATGTTTCTAAAGGGTGACTTGGCCAGCAGAATTGCAGTCACTCTAGCAGTCGATGCACTGGAAGAGATTGAGGCCTTCACCTACCTTGGCAGTGACACAGACGAGCAGGGCAGCACAGATACCAACGTCAAGGCAAGAATCGGCAAAGCAAGGGCTGCTTTCATTCAGCTAAAGAAGAGGTCGAGCTTCAAGGACCTAATGCTGCAAACCAAGGTCAGGCTTTTTAATAACAATGTAAAATCAGTCCTTCTGTATGGAGCAGAAACTTGGAGGATAACAGTGACCACCACCAACAAAGCCCAGGCCTTCATCAACACCTGCCTGAGGAAAATCTTTCAAATTCACTGGCTGAACCCCATCAGCAACAGCGATTCATGGAAGCAGACTTTCCAAATCCCTGCTCATGAAGAAATCCTGAAAAGGCGCTGGAGCTGAATAGGTCACACCCTCTGCAAGCCTGCATCAAACATTACTAGGAATCTTCATGGTAAAAGGAAAAGAGGAAGTCCAAGAAACACCTGGCACTGAGGCCTTGAGGCTGACTGCAAGGAGATGGGTTGCACCTGGAGTCAGATTGAAATAAAAACCCAGTACAGACATGGTTAGAGAGTCCTAGTTCATGACATCTAATCCAGGAGGGGTAGTAGGCATACGTAAGTAAGCCAATGGAGCTCTTAAGGCTTCTTTCTCCAGCAGTCAGGCTGAATTGGTGGTAATGATTCTTATGTTGTGCACTAGTCAGTTAATCCCACTGCCCAATCCTGGCAAAGTCCGCCACAAAACCCATGCTCCTTTTGCGACACTTCATCTTTCACTTTACTGTCAAAAAAGTGTCTCATTTAAGATGACGCCAGTAAAGCTTTGCTGTCTGGAGCTCAATGTCCTATCCCAGGTCCACCACTGTGGAAATGAGAATGCATCTCCTCTCCTATTTCCCTTCCCTGATATGGAAAGAGAGGAATGTCTGAGACATCGCTTTAGTTAAGAAGATTTCTGTTACTCTAGGATTTTTATGTGAAAGAGAAGACTGTTGCTGAAATTTCTTTGGGGAACCATCTGTTTCTGGTCCTCCCATATTGCACATTCTTGGCTTCAGAATTGACTGTGTTTCTCACTAGCAGGCCAGCACTTCACAACTAATAGGGATCCAAATTACGGTCACTGGAGGCACACCAGCCAGCAGAAATTATTTAGTTCCAATTGGCTTTTAGGCAACAATCAGTACAGATTTTAAGTTATGATTCCACTATTGATTCCAATAATCTACTTTCGCCACTGAAATAGATTTTAGATAAACCAAAATGGAAAATAACTTTCGAGCAAATGTCGCCCACTTTCTTTGGCTGAATTTTGGAAATAAGCTTTTATTCACAGTTAGGTGTCCTCAGGGGGACGTATAATTTTGCCTACATCGAAAAAACAATTTGTAGCAGCTTTTCACTGTGGGCTAAGGCCATGTAGTATGTCCCACTTTTGTACATTGAGCACCCAGCTTTATGCGCTGATGAGGCACACTTAGAGCGTAGCTTATGCAATGATAAACAAGGCTTCCTACACGACAGAACACTTTTCTCTGCCACATAATACTACAGTAGTTTTAAAACTACAGCCAACCAGGACACAACGCTGTACTCTTGAGCTGTGCATTTTAGTCATGTATGCAAATATACCCTGCCATCCACATGTGGCATGTACATGCTATTGGGGCTAATTTAATATGCTATTACTGAAAAGTTAAATAAGCAAATTAGGCACACCAAATTGTACCTTACAATTAGAGGGACAGAGGACAAGCCCTGTGGCACGTAACAGGAGTACCACAATGCACAGAGCCATGATTCTAACAAAAATAACTGTAGAAAAATGCAAAATAACTGGAATACCAAGCACAGAAAGGCAATTTGCTCCATCTGCTTTGAGGTGTCTAACAGGTAGAAAAGTGCCTCATTAAACTGGACATTACTGCTGTTTGAATGAACATTTTATTGTTCCAATAGTTCTCCCCATGCCCTTCGACGGTGACATAGCCAAATCTTCAACTCCATGGCCATTCATTTCTGACCACATTTCTCTTTCAATTGACAATCTCAAACTTCTTTTATCACAAAAGGTCGTAATCTTCTGGGTCACGTTAGGTCCCTATAGTCTGTTGTGAAGTAACCCATTACTGGGTCCCAAATCCAGCTGAGTTGTTTATCATCCCCTCTGCTTAAGGCACACATGATCTTTTCCATGCCCAAGATGTGCCATAGTCTTTCATGGCAGTCTCTGGAGGAAAGTAGTAATGTGTTGCCAGAATCTGTTATGTAAATATATTAATAATGTAACTTGCTTCACAGTCAGCATTTAATTGTTCAACAAGTTTCCCTGGTTCCCCTACTTTACCCAGTCATCCAGCCTGTCATATGGATCATGTCTTCCAGCACAGAGGCCCCTTTTTCACTCGAGTTTGAAGACGTGTTATTGAACTTTTATTTTATTATATTTGATTGTGCTTTTATTTAGGGGTAGCATAATATTTTGTTCTGCCCAAGGAATTGGCGAGATAATGGTCACTCTACATTTTCCTTCAGCACAGAGTTCTGGCCAAATTCCACCAAAATCTGTGTGGTGGAATCTTTCTCCTTGGAGACTCCGGAAAATGTGAGTGAGATTTAGCATCTCCTTGCACGATGTTTTACTGCAGGCCACCGTGAACGGTTGCGGTCCGAGGGCTGCTGTCGCTGAAGCAGAATTTCCACTCGAGCGCCAGCAAAATCAACTTGAATGGCCATGTGCTCTTGTACAACGCAGTGCTAAATTGCAGTGTGCGCTGCACATTTTCCACCTATTGACAAAATCTTTTAGAGTTTCTATGTCACTCAGTGGAATTCCACTGAGTGAAAGTCCACAAGTTCCGCCCACCCCTACTTTTAGCCTGTAAATGTACAATGAATATGGCTGATAAGCAAGATCGTCAAAAACACATTCAGTGAAAATTTAGTGACTATTTGCTTTAGAAATTATTCCAGGAATTTCGTAAATTACGGCTGTTTCCTCCATAATTCTAATATCTAATGTAATCACTTGCTATTAGGCTTATTTTTTTTAGTTTTAAATTCTTCAATATAAACTTGACAGGTTCCATTTACAGTCTCCATTTTAGTTAGCCTGTCCAGCTTGTTTCTGTTTGGCCCAGATACTTCATGTCATTATGACGTAAACTATAACTGACTATGAGGTGCAACTCCATTTTAAGTCAGCCAGGGCTCCCTGTTCTGTATTTCTGATCAATCATCAACATGTCAGCCTTTGATGCAGGTGTCCTCTGTGCCTATCTGTCCAGGAACCGTGAACGTGTTAAGTCATTTAGATATAGACATCAACAAAACACCCGATGCAACATAAGTCTGTAACAAGTGCCCTGTTATCTCAATTTTAAGCATCAAACAAAGAACAATAGTCAAAACAGTGTAGTCCGAATTGTCAAACTTTTACCTTATATGTTTAAAGGAAAGCGTCTTAGACTAGCATCTTGATGCTCATTTTAAAAAATATTACCTATTTTTCTAAACTGGTGTGGTGTCCATTTTGTAGTGTTTTCACTGTATTACTGTGTGTGTTGGTACAAATGCTTTACACATTGCCTTTGAGATAAGCCTGGCTGCTTGTGCCAAGCTACCAAGGGGGTGAGCAGGGGTTATCTTAAGTGTGTATCTCCATTGCCCTGGCTAGAGTGAGGGTCCCTGCTTGGGCAGAGTGCAAACTGACTGCCAACCAGAGACCCCATTTCTAACACACTGTTAAATAATCAAAAGGTCAAAAAATGGAACCAATCACTCAGCTTTTCAGGCCATTCACACACTTACCATTCGTGACACACACAAGACCATTCACACCGCCAGACACAGGCCCAGCACATTACAACACTCACATCAACAGACAGCGCTATTCAAGGGCCCATCATTTTCATATGCCCACATGACTGACACAGCAATCACACTGGCTGGTGGCTGACAGAGTATGTGGACTAGCGTTTGGCTAGTAGTGTGTGTAGTGAACAGCAGCAACTCACTACTCGCCAATCAAATACCAGGTCACACACACCGCCAGCCAAGCACCAGCTCTCACACACCACCAGCCAAGCTTCAGGCGACACACATCACCAGCCAAGAGCCAGTCCACTTACACTGCCATTCAAGTGCCAGTCCACGCACATTTTTTAACAAAAAAGAAAACACAAACCAATTGGAAGTAGTAGAAACTATAACCACAAACACAAGGGCTCAACCTAAATACATCACACTAACGCCAACTGTGAAACTGAACAAAAAAATATAAAACCATACAGACCAGTCAGTTTACTTTTACGCTCATGGTTGCTCCCAAAATGGGGGCACACACAGTCCAGGTTTTGAAGGAGACTCAGGGCAGTACATACGACTCTCCTTCCGCACGCCTCTTTGCATACAGACTCTACATCTCCTAAAGGGATTGTTTTTTTGTGCGCCAGAGGAATGTAATAGGGAAAGCGGCATTTTTTTAATTTAGCCGCATCCTCCACCACTCCAGCTCTAGGAACACTGTAATTTTTGACTCTGGAGAACAATCCTTGAATATGACAAAAGCATTGAAGGTTGCAAGATTAAACAAATGGATAGCCACCTTCTTATACCAAATGTAAGCCTTATGAACAACAGTGTAAGGTTCCAACCTCTGATCTACTCTATCTACACCACCCATGTGCTTATTGTAGTCTAACGTGCACTTCAGAAACGTGACCCCAAACAGTCAAAGGTGAAGTACTTTCTTCATGAATGGTAGTCAGCAAGTAGACATCTATCCTGTCTGCAAATTTCACAGCTAGCAATTCATCACTATGCAAGGCACTGCACTGTCCTCTCTCTGTTTTTTTTTTAACAAACAAGCTCCCTGTTTACGGTTAGAGCAGACTGTGCCACAAGCAACAGTTTTTACTTTGAACAATTCCCTGGACATTTGGACACCAGTGTAGAGGTTATTTAGGTATAAATGGTGACCTTTGTTAAAAAGTCCTCTACCAAGTTCCCACACAAGTTTTCTCACTAA
This sequence comes from Pleurodeles waltl, assembly GCF_031143425.1. NCBI lineage: Eukaryota > Metazoa > Chordata > Amphibia > Caudata > Salamandridae > Pleurodeles > Pleurodeles waltl. The sequence goes on along the minus strand of NC_090442.1, from coordinate 397,933,146 downwards.
CTCCAAAAGTGGCTGGACAACCAGGGGGTCAACAGTGAAATCCCTATCAGTGTACACCCTGAAATTATAGACGTATCCTGTACTATTCTCAGACAGCATATTCACAGTGCTTAATTTGAACCAGTGGTTCTGGCACTCAGCACCAGCACTTAATTGCCAACACTGGTACTCATGGCAGTCTGCCACAGTTGTTCATTAATTAAATATTTAAAAGGACTAATACTTGCCACTCAAGCAATTCTCATAGTTTGGGGGCTTGGAATAGTCTGAATTGTCACTCTTGTAGGATTGCGATGGTTAGTAGTTGTGTTGGTACTGGCTTTGGCTGGACTGACAGGGGCAACGGGTGGTGCAAGCTGCAGTGGCGTACCGACAAGGGCCCGACACTTCAGTTTTCATAAATGAAGCATGGCATATATATCTTAATTCTACACCGTGCCTTCTTGCTGGAAATGTACTGCCTAAAAATCATCCACAGTTATTTCTTTGCCATTTCTTACCCTGGAACATAGATCTCTGAAAATCGATCTACTAAGTGATCCAGGACAGGTTGAATCTTAAAAAGACTAACAATCAGAGTGATCTTGTGGCAGCGCTGGAACATTATCAACAAAATGCAGCAGCCGAAGCAGAAGCAGATACCGGTCACGACTCATGATTGCAGGAAATACGACTGTTGCGATCAAAGTACTGGTAGACCAATATGAAGAAAGTGACGGCTTCTTTATCAAGCCCATCAAAAAAGTTAAACCCAAGTATTTCTTCAACTCATTCAGATTTGTGGGAGTCCACTGGGTAGCTCTAGAGCAAGTCTTGAGTCTGGCACTGTTGTCCCTCAAATACTATTCAGCACAAAAATTAGTCTGGTCAACAATCTCATCCAAAACTACATCATCCATAAACAACTGAAATACATTAATAGGCAAATCGTTTTCAGTACTCACTCTACATTTTGCAACACCATTAAAGGCAGGCAACGCTGGCTGCACCATGATTGGGGCAACCCAGAATTCAGCTCTTCCAATGGGAAGTCTTACAGTCCCAGGCTGAAATCCAGATGCATCTTGCTGCATTAGAGGCACATCATTGTCCTCCTCTATAACAGGCACTTCCTCTACACTGAGAGTGGCTTCATCATCAGATGATTCCTCTCGGACAGAGTCTTGCACTTCCTCGTCCTCCTCAGATGCAGAGTCAGATTCATATTCATGGACAGAGGAAGATTAAAAAAACATACACACAATCTGCTGAATGGTAATCCTGCGGCAAGCCATAATCCTTACTAATAAAATTATCTTGATAAATAAGTCAACAATACCCAACACTGTGTAAAAGAAGTAATAAACAAAGTGTGGCTTTATCAAAAAGAAAGTGAAACTACTGGCATATTGTTAGAAATGGGGTCTCTAGTTGGCAGTCTGTTTGCACCCTGTCCAAGTAGGGACCCTTGTTCTAGTTAGGATAAGGGAGATACCCGCTCAGAAAACCCCTGCTCACCCCCTTGGTAGCTTGTCACAAGCAGTCAGGCTCATCTCAGAAGCAATGTGTAAAGCATTTGCACATAACACACAGTAATACAGTGAAAACACTACAAAAGGACACCACACCAGTTTTAGACAAATAGCCAATATTTATCTATGTAAAACAAGACCAAAATTATAAAAATCTGACATACAGTAATAAAGATATGAATTTTGTAAGATTTGACTTACAAATACAGTTCCTTGAAGTCAATAGCTTCACCTGGGGCTATCATGGCGTCATAATCAACAAAACCAACATTTCAGGCCGGCCGTGGCGTCGTGGGCCAGCTACGGTGTCGGGAAGACCTGCAAACAGTACCTTTGGATTTGCGGGGCGTTGTGATCCTCGTGGTGAGCTCCGGAGAGTGGTGTCTCTGCCGTCGCGGTGTCGGTTCCGGAGTCGGTGTGGGAGTTGTCAGGCCCTTGAAGTCACATGCGTTGCGGATCGAACTCCGGGCTGATGAAGGTAGGAGCGCTGTGATGGATGGCATCGGGGCTGCAGTGCATAGAGTGATGATGCGAAGAGCGGTGCCCACAGGTCATGGTGCAGCCAGCAGCTCGGTGACGGCGTCCAGTGGCATCGGTGAGACCAGGACTGTGGTGTGAAGCCGGGTTGCTGCGATGTGCGGTGTCCACAAGTCACGGTGCAGGCGGCGGCGGCGTTGCTGAAGCGCTGTCGTCGGTAGGCCCAAACCATCGGTGCAGGACTGGAACAGTGCTTTGTCACCCTCATAAGCAGTGTGCACAGGCCACGGTGCTGGCAGGGATGCCTGGTGATGACAATGGAGTCAATGGTGCTGGCGTCGTTGGACCAGGGCTGCGGTGCGGGACAGGATGGTGCTTTGTGCTCCTCACGAGCGGTGTCCACAGGCCATGGTGCAGACAGTGGCGTCTTAGTCAGCAGGAGCAGCGGCATCGGGGATGCCCAGGCTTAAGTGTGAGCAGGCGATGCCGGAGTGCGGGGCCCACAGGTCACGGTGCAAGCAGCGGCTCGGTGAAGTCATTCGATGACAGCGTCGGTGAGACCAGGGTCGCAGTGCGAAGCAGGACAATGCAACTCTATACGGCGTTGGCAGGTCACAGTGCAGGCCAGCTGCGTTGTTGGCGGTGTTGCAGTGGTTTTTCTTCTGTTACAGCACAAAACACACAGTTCCCAGTGCTGTAGGCAAATGAAGCTGAAGTCTTTGATATCCCTGAGACTTCCAACAGGAGGCAAACTCTACTCCAAGCCCTTGGAGAACTTTCTCAAGCAGGATACACGTCAAAGTTCACCCTTTGCACTCTTTTCAGGCAGAAGCAGCAACTGCAGGCTAGTCCAGCAAAGCTACACAGCAAAGGGACAGTACTCCTCCTCTAGCTCTTCAGCCCTTCTCCTTGCAGAGGTCCTTCTTGATTCCAGAAAGATTCTAAAAGTCTGGGGTTTTGGGTCTTCTTCTTTTACCCCTTTCTGCCTTTGAAGTTGGCAAACTTCAAAGCAAAGTCTCAAGTGTTTGTTAGATCCTTCCTTGTCCAGGCCAGGCCCCAAATATACACCAGGGGATTGGAGATGCATTGTGTGAGGGCAGGCAAAGTCCTTTCAGGTGTGAACGACCACTCCTCCCTCCCCTCTAGCTCAGATGGCTTATCAGGATATGCAGGATACATCCCCACCCTCTCTGTGTCACTGTCTAGAGAAGAGGTGTGAAGAGCCCAACTGTCAAACTGACCCATACGGGGAATCCACAAACAGGCTGAGTCACAGAATGGTTTAAGCAAGAAATGCCTGCTTTCTAAAAGTGGCATTTTCAAATTCACAATCTAAAAAACAACTTCACTAAAAGATGCATTTTTAAATTGTGGGTTCAGAGATCCCAAACTCCACATTTCTATCTGCCCTCAAATGGAGTCTGCGCTTTAAAGTTATTTAAAGGCAGCCCCCAGGTTAACCTATGAGAGAGATAGGCCTTGCAACAGTGAAACCCGAATTTGACAGTATTTCACTGTTTGGACATGTAAAACGCACCAATACATGTCCTACCTTTTAAATACACTGCACCCTGCCCATGGGGCTACCTATTGCCTACCTTATGGGTGCCTTACATGTACCAAAAGGGAAGGCTTGGGCCTGGCACGTGGGTACACTCGCGAGGTCGAATTGGCAGTTTAAAACTGCACACAGACACTGCAGTGACAGGTCTGAGCCATGTCTACAGGGCTACTAATGTGGATGGCATAACCAGTGCTGCAGGCCCACTAGTAGCATTTGATTTACAGGCCCTAGGCACCTCTAGTGCGCTTTACTAACCAATCAACAATATCATTTACACAGAAAGCAAATGCACTTTAGCACTGATTAGCAGTCGTAAAGTGCCCCGAGCCCTAAAGCCAACAAAAACTGGTCAGAATAATTAGGAGGAAGGAGGCAAAAAGATTGGGGATGACCCTGCAAAAAGGGCCAGGTGCAACACATACAGCACCCTGGAAGGAAAAGTCAATCAATACAAAAGCACACATAAACTTATATACTCAAATACAATACACTTGCCAGGGACAGCTAGACTCAGGATTATGTGCACCTACTCCTGTGCACCTACGCAGCAACAATATCCCACTAGAAAGTAAAAACAAAAGAAAAGTGCATACAAGACAACAGAGTACACATCATGCACTAATCCAAGGAGAATTTAACACACAATAAAACTGAATCTAAATATGCTGCTATTTTTACAACATTTACAAACATCGTTTATGCAGGGCAATGATACTCATTTGGAGTGAACAGTGCAAAAAAGTTTCTCTTACCAAACACATGGAATTACAAAAACTCCAGATCCACCAGTTCCAAAACCGCAGGCAGGAGTCACAGCAAAGGAAATCAAACGCTTTGCACTACTAACACCCTCCCTTAAGGCCATATATATATACGCAAAGCTGCATTTGTGTATTTCTCCTTCCCCCCACCACCTACCTGACTATTCCACCTCTACTCTCACTGTGTGTTTCTGCATCTATTCCTCCCTCCCCTCCTTCACCCCCCCAGTCGTCCTTCACCCTTCTTTATCTTCGCCTTCTTCACACTCTTCTCCTCCAACATGATACTGGACACAAGCACCTTGCATTGATCATGCCCGACCCCATCCTTCAGCATCACTATTGCCCCACCTCTATTCCTCCCCCTTCACTCTAAGACAACCATCTACCTGCAACCGAATGTTAACCTGGGGTCCTTTCCGAAAGATATGTCCTTTACTTCTGTCCTTTAGCCTTAGCCCTCCCACATGTATGGACCTCAGTGTTACAATGGCGCATGAAACTCTATGACTTGCATCTACCTATCATTCCGGTCTCTGATGCTGTGCCAAATTTCTCTACAATTGTCCTTTGATGACCTTTGCTGTTTTCTTAATGGAGTTTTTTTTCCCTTCTTCTGTATTGTGATGTATTAGTTAACCAATAAAGAATTGCAAAACAAAAAAAGCTTTGCATTGCGGTGAAAAAGTAAAATGAGAAATTATGATCACAAATGCAAATGATGACAAGAAATAAAAGACTATGACCATCCAAATGCCAGCTACACACCGCCAGCCAGAAGCCAGTCAATACACAAAGTCCGCCAGATGCCAGTCCACATTCACCACCAGCCATGTGCAAGCCCACACACACGGCCAGCCAAGTGCTTGTACACACACACACACACACAAACACACACACAACCCCCACCCCCTCCCCACAGCCAAACACCAGTGCAAGCAGACCATCAGCCGGACTCCAGTTCATACACAGAGAAACCTTTCCTGGATGACAGATGGGCCTAAAAATATGGCCAATCTACCCCTCAGTGGATAGAAACGTCTAAAACATTCACCCCCAAAAGGTGAGTAACCCTTGCCCAAGAGGTCGCTCCCCAAACAACAAGAAGTAGACAAATCCCTGGTGTCTACTGGCTTCTTCTCATCTTGGTCTTAATGATATATGGCCGACCTGCCCCCAGGGGGTTCAGAAATGGCCAAAATATTTACCCCCAAAAGGGGAGCAACACTTGCCCAAGTGGCCCCTCCTCTAACAACAACAACAACATATAGAAAAAGAAAATCCCTGGTGTCTAGTGGCTTCTGCCCCCGTTGGAGGCAGATGGGCCTAATATTATATGGCCAATCTGTGCCCAAGGAGGACAGAAAGGGCCAAAATATTCACCCCCAAAAGGCGAGTAACCCTTGTCCAAAGGGCTGCTTCCCAAACAACAAGAATATATAGACTGGTTCTGCCTTCCATAAGGGCAAATTGCCTAATATTATATGGCTGATCTGCACACAAGGGGGGCACAAACGGCCAAAATATTGATCCACAAATGGGAAGCGACCCTTGTCCAGGGGTCTGCTCCCCAAACATACAAAAAACATATCCAAAAAGAAATCCCTCATGTCTAGTGGGCATTCCTGCTGCACAGTTGTGGCCCCATGTGCGATTGTGCAACAAGAAGCCCTTTTCTTTCCCCCTATGCCTCTTTGTTCTTTCTGAGCCCCCTCCCCAAGGAATAACTCACCACTTGCTCCGCTGATGGGCTGGAAGCGCTGATGTCATCAGATGCTGCATGGGAGGTCAGGGTGGCAGTGGAAGCGCTTCTGCTGCCATCACTGTTGGAGGTCGAGAGGGCTGCCCCATGGGGGGAGCGCCAGTGCTTCCTCCGAGGGTAGGTGCAAGGAAGACTAGGAGACGTCCTACACAAAACACCCACTGTGGCGTTGGACGGCTCCCAGTTAAAGATGTATTTCTTCTGATGGTCACCTGGTAATATAACTTCATGAACTGTAATTAAATATCTCCATTAGGACTCTGTCATTTTTGCTCTTGCACACAGACTCTCTATGGGGTGTAAGTCTTTCCTGTCATTTGTGAGATTCCTCTGAGAGCTCATCCAAACACCCACAGCCTCGCCTTGTCATCGTTTAACCTGTACATAGAGAACTGGTTTATTCTGCTAAGTGTCCGACCACTGAACTCAATTACTATAAAAATAAGTTCAGAATCAAAGACCGGAGAATCTAGAACCAATATTTTAAATGTTTTGGGGTACTGTGCTATTACCCACCTCAGTGTTTTAATCAAGCTCAGTCTCACCTTTACAAAACAAAAATCAGTTTTTATGAATTTGTGGAATGAGACAAGATGTATAAACCGTGTTTGTGTGAAGTCTGATTGTATCTGCTAATGAACTCAAGTGGGGCAATGATTTTATCAGCATAGATGGGTCCATGCTGGGTGGTAGAAATTTTGTGGATTCCTGTGGATTCCAGAAGTTTCAATCACAGAAATGTAAGGAAAACATGATTTCAGGCAAGGTTTAGCAACAAAAGGGTTAAGGTGATCTAGCAGGAAGAGGGTGTAGAACGGGGAGTGCCATTTCAGACAGCAACAGTCTGTTCGAAGGGAAGGATTTGCCCCCCCTCCCAGTAACTGAAACTTGACCATGCGATGCGGAGCTTCTGGGCAAAAGGGTAGGGATGGCTTCTGCCAACTACCAGGGAAACGATGCACCATTTGCACTCACCAACTATTACAGCACAGCTAGAGACATCTCATTAGGAAAAGGTTTAAGGGCTTGCTCTTGAGTTCAATAAAGAGCCCAGGCAGTCTCACCTAAGCCCACCATTTAGGGTAACCACACATGCAAAGGAATCTCAAGATTGATTCCTGTGACGAGTCATTAAAGCATTAATTCTCATTCTCTCCTTCTCCAGCCTCTTCTCCAAACCCTATTAGTACAAACAGTACACGTACTCCCAGGGCAAACTCTAGGGTGGTGCGACTGGTGCCATCGCACTGGGTGGTGAATTCGAGGTGTTTTGGGGGGAAGGGTTATGGGGCGCCATTTTTTTCAAATATATAATGAAGTTAAAAGCACCTCCTGCAGTGTTCCTTCCAGCAATTAATTTTATGGCAACATAAAATGTGTAAAGATAACTAGTGATTAATGGACCACCTGGAGACAGGTGGAGATTTGTCTAGTGAACGTTTTGACTCATTATAAAGTAGCGCTTAGGGTTAATATGCGTGCTGCAAAGAGCGTGTACCGTGCACCTCACAGAAGTGCATATAATGTAAATTGTTCAGTGGGTTACTGCTTTTGTCAGAGATATCCTTTTGTTATTTCCTGTTAATAAGTTAATTTACTAATATAGAACACTGAGCTACCTGTCATCAAAGGGCTGCATGCAAACTGCATGGAATAGGAGTGTGTTATGATTTTTCCCGCAGTCTTTCAATATCGCTATGTTGCAAAACGAATTAATTTGGGCAAAAATCAATTCTTAGTAAACATAACCCCCGACCGTGGTGTTACTTCTTAGATTCTGAGTTTGTGCTTCTACAGACCACAGACCAAGCACTCTTAAACTATATTGCCTACCAGGGTGGATGACATGTGACTCCTACGCTCTGTAGTCCTCTGTCTTATGTAACATTTCCTATACACTGATTTACACAGGTATGATTCACTGTCTGAAAAATGTGCGTGGTGAAAAGGGCTCCGAAGCCCTAAACTGGTATAAATAGCGCTATGAAACAAAACTTGAGGGGCACTTTGGGAGGGAATCTGTGATCATTGGGGACACCAACATGCAATGGCCCTGCGCACTCCCCATCCATGTCCGACACACAGAGTGTAGAAATGGAAAGGGAGACCATAAGACTTTAATAGGAGGGGTCAAGAAGACGTCTATCTCTCTTTCCCTTCCACTAGGATTCAATGCTGCCCAGTGCTTAATTTGTAAATAAAATGTGCGCGCATGGAATACTGAGGCAGCATAATCCCGATGCCATCTCTGACCTCTTCAATCCATTTAAAGCCACTCCAGCTTTGTGCTTTTTCTCATCGTGACGCTTTTCCTTTTTCTCTTCCTCAGTCATTCCCAAATGTGTCTTTTGCTCGCAGCAAATGCTTGAGGCAGAAGAATAAGCCCCGGCCCTCAAAAATAAGTGCAGGTGCTCAGCACCGGAAACAACAAGCACAAATTAAGCATTAATGCTGCCGGTCCTGTCAGCCCGGGGAGAGGACAGTAATCACTCTCCTCTAAAGGGATGCTACAATTTGAGTGCAGCTCCTGATTTCAGAGCCTCAATCAGTTAACACGAGTGGTCGTCAGTGAACAAATGTGACGGCTGTGTTCACCTGTGCATCATTCTGTTACTTTACCAGCAGTCTAACAAAGGGCAGGGGAGAACGCTTTCCAGAGCAATTTCAGGCATAACGCAGGAATGCAAACTAATTCATGGGGAGTATTAACAAGTGAGCTGTATGCATTTTAGGCCAGACGTGCTATCTTGTAGCAACATACTAAATTTGATAATATACTTGTACCTGCTCACGTATCTAGTTACTCTGCAGGCAGGCGCTAAAAGTTTAAAATACTATCTAACCAGTAAAATGTCCATGTGTTTCTGAAGATTTTTCTAAACGTCCGTGTTTGTGATGTATGGCACACGCATCACAAATACGGACTTTTAGCATATCACTAATTCTCATTCAGCAGTATTATAAATGAGGCGTAAGGCTTTCTAAACGCTACAAAATGTGAAGACGCTTTAGCTGCAATCCTTTGCCACAAACGTGTTATTAGTTACAGTTAACCCCTTCGCTGCCAGGCCTTTTGCCCCTCAGGTGGCAGGCCTTTGTTTTGTTTGTTTGGGGCAGTTCGTGCTTAGGCCCTCCTAACTTTTTGTCCACATAAGCTACCAACGCCAAATTTGCGTCCTTTTTCCCAACATCCTAGGGATTGTAGAGGTACCCAGACTTCGTGGGCTCCCCTGAAGGGGACTAAGAAATTAGCCAAAATACAGCGAAAGTTTCGTTTTTAAAAAAAAGTGGGGGATAAAGGGCTGCAGAAGAAGGCTTGTGTTTTTCCCCCCTGAAAACGGCACCAATAAAGGGGTTACAGTGCTAAAATCACCAGCTTCCCAGCTTTCAGTAACAGGCAGACTTGAATCAGAAAACCCAATTTTTCAACACAATTTTGGCATTTTACTGGGATATACTCAATTTTTACTATTTTTTGTGCTTTCAGCCTCCTTCTAGTTAGAGACATAAATGTGTGTGAAACCAATGCTGGATCCCAGAAAGCTAAACATTTCTGAAAAGTAGACAACATTCTGAATTCAGCAAGGGGTAATTTGTGTAGATCCTACAAGGGTTTCCTACAGAAAATAACAACTGAAATAAAAAAAAAATTGAAATTGAGGTGAAAAAAACAGCCATTTTTCTCCATGTTTTACTCTGTAACTTTTCCTGCAATGTCAGATTTTTTAAAGCAATATACCGTTACGTCTTCTGGACTCTTCTGGTTGCGGAGATATATAGGGCTTGTAGGTTCTCATCAAGAACCTTAGGTCCCCAGAGCCAATAAAGAAGCTGTACCTTGCAATGGGTTTTTATTCCATACCGGGTATACAGCAATTCATTTGCTAAAATATAAAGAGTGAAAAATAGGTATCAGGAAAGCCTTTGTATTTCCAAAATGGACACAAGATAAGGTGTTGAGAAGCAGTGGTTATCTGCACATCTCTGAATTCCGGTGTGCCCATACTAGTATGTGAGTTACAGGGCATTTCTCAAATAGACATCTTTTTTACACACTGTCTTACATTTGGAAGGAACAAATGTAGAGATAGACAAGGGTCAATAACACTTGTTTTGCTATTCTGTGTTCCCCCAAGTCTACTGTTAAAAATGAAATGGTACCTCACTTGCGTAGGTAGGCCTAATGCTCGCGACAGGAAACACAACATGGACACATCACATTTTTACATTGAAATCTGATGTGTTTTTTGCAAAGTGCCTAGCTGTAGATTTTGGACTCTAGCTCAGCCGGCACCTAGGGAAACCTACCAAACCTGCGCATTTTTTAAAACTAGACACCTAGGGGAGTCAAAGATGGGGTGACTTGTGGGGCTCTCACCAGGTTCTGTTACCCAGGCTCCTTTGCAAACCTCAAAATTTGGCCAAAAAAACACTTTTTCCTCACGTTTCGGTGACAGAAAGTTCTGGAATCTGAGAGTTTCCCCAAGTCTCCAGATAAAAATGGTACCTCACTTGTGTGGGTAGGCCTAGCGCCCCTGACAGGATATGCCCCAAAACACCATCTGGACACATCAAAATTATCAAGGGGGAGAGGGGCACCTGCTTTTTTGGTCCTAAGCTCAGCAGACATCTAGGAAAAGCTACCAAACCCAGACATTTCTGAAAACTAGACACCCGAGGGAGTCCAGGGAGGTGTGACTTGTGTAGATCCCCCAATGTTCTCTTACCCAGAATCCTTAGCAAACCTCAAATTTAGCTAATAATCAAATTTTTCCCACATTTCTGTGTAGGATCACCGCACTGGGACAAATGTCCTACCACCCAACGTTCCTCTCAGTCTCCCGGTAAAAATGATACTTCACTTGTGTAGGTGGGCCAAGTGCCTGTGACAGGGAAGAGCCAAAAACATGTCGAAATTGAGGAGGAACCAAAGCGGGTCCAAAAGGGCAGTTTGAAGGAAAACTTTTTTAGGCTGATAAGTGCAACAACATTTTTATCAGTATATTTATGAGACAATGCTGAGTGGTAGGAATTTTTGGGATTCTTGCAGATTCCAGAAGGTTCAGTCACAAAAATATGGGAAAAATGTGTGATTTCCAGCAAAGTTGGAGGTTTGCAGGGCATTGTGAATAAGAAAATGGTGCGGGTGCATGTGAAGCATGCCACCCTGGAATCAACCAGATGTTTAGTTTTCAGATGTGTATAGGTCTTGTAGATTTTTCTACATGGTAGCGTCCAAAGAGTGCAGCCCTCACCATTCCAAGTGGGATGATTTTGAGAGTTAGCCAAGCTCTCATGGCCCAAATGTTAAACCAAAACCCCAAATAATCAAATTTCCTCTTGCTTGCCAAAACCCAAAATAATCAAATGTATTCTTGCTTGATGTTTTAGTGTGCGGGGGAAGAGCTGAAAGACTGTTACCCCTTTCAGTTGGGGTAAGGGCATAACCAGGCCCATACTGGTAGATAGCCACCACCCCCCCCGGGAGCAGATCGGCCGGAATAGGTCTAATAAAATTATTGCCCCCAGGGGAGTGACCCTTGCCTAAGGGGTCGCTCCCCTTATGACATAAAACAAAAAAAAGCAACACAAAAAACAATCCCTGGTGTCTAGTGGATTCTGGCCCCCTGGGGGCAGATCGCCCTAATCAATATAGGACAATCTGCCCGAGGGGGTGCAGAAAAGGCATAATTATTATTTGTCCCCCAGGGAGCTGCCCTTGTCCAAGGGGCTGCTCCCCTTATCACATAAATGAAAAAAAACAAAATCCCTGGTTAGAAATGCTCAGAATGACATCAAATGAAAGGAAAAGGCTTTCCTTTCTTTGATGTCTCTCTCTGAGCTGAGCATTTCTCTTCGGCATCGCGCTGGAAGCATGCTTCCAGCGTGATGGGAGGTGACCTCTGATGAGATCAGCACACAATTGCATGCTGACGTCATCAGATGTCACTGGGGGGATCGGGGTGGAAGGGGAAGCGATTCCCATTCCAGCCCTGCCCTGGGGGGTGGAGGGGCGGCCCTCGGGGGGAGTGCCAGCACTTCCCCCGAGGGCCGGTAACAGGACGTAATGGTTACATCTGTGGCGCCTCATCGCTGCAGCCGCGGACGTAACTATTACGTCCATGGCGGGGAAGGGGATAAAGAATTCTACATTTTGATGTCTTTTGTCTAATGGCTAAAATGTGAACTGAATAGGAGACTCGTGCTATTTTGGTCTCAGTTACTAATATTTCAATTAAATCACACCCCTTCACAATACTGTTTTTACTGACACGATGTTTGGTTTGATGTCGACATAACCTCAACTAAATTTCTTGTCAGTTGTTATTTTTTTGGTAGACAGGAACTGACTTCGTTTTTTTTCGATGTAGTTGTTTAGTCCTCAAGTCTATCAAATGTGAGCCGGTTTAACCTTTCATTAGGGAACAGGTTGAATATTCTTCTGCATTCAGGTAGAATTAAGAAAAACAAAGGGGGATATTTATACTTTTTGATACAAAACTGCACTAACACAGTTTTAGATCAAAACGTTTAGCACCAGCTTGCGCCATTCCTGAGCGCCAGCCGGGTGCCATATTTATGGAATGGCACAAGCCAGTGCAAAGGGTGGACTGGCGTAAAAGAAAAATGACATTAGCCGGGTGAGGGTGGCGGAATGGGAGAAGGGGGGTTTGCACCAAAAAATGATAGGTTGGTTAGAGGCAACAAAAAAAAGCCTCTAATCAACCTAGCGTCACTTTCTGACGCAAAACCATCCATTCCACATGACTCCTGTCTTAGCAAAAACAGGAGTCTTGCCCACAATCCCAATGGCCAGCACAGGGGACTGGGCTTGTCCATTGCACCTTGTGCCATGCAGAGGACTCCAAGTTGGGCCCCCAATGGCACTTTTATTTAAAAAAAAAAAAATACTTACCTGGGATGGGGTCCCCCATCCTCCAGTGTCCCTCTGGTGTGTGTGGGGGTGTTCCTAGCTAGGGCTTCAGGAGGGCATCTGTGGACCCATTTCATGGTGTTTAACCATGGAAATGGGTCCACAGGTCCCCTAACGCCTTGTCTGACCCAGGATAGTAAAACAAAGCTACAAATCAGTTGCCCAATCTTCATTGGGCTGAAAGGGCTTTAACCAATCCCCAAATCCCCCCATCCCCATTGTAAGCTTTAGCTCTTGCTTAAGCTGTGTTGATTTTTTTTGTGAACACATTGTATTAGGTTTTTATGCAACATGTACAATGCAATCCACACCTTTGATTAAGATATTGCTGGGGGTCTTTAATTATTTAGTGAGCAGGAAAATGGCTGCACATTAATAAGGTGAACAGCATCTTTACTATTTTAATCCTATGCCTTCACCCCTAGAGTCGCAGCCAACAGGGCAATGAGTGTGGTGGGAGTTTCTTATTTCTGGAACCTTCTAATTGTGTATTATCACAGTGCGTGACCAGTGGAAGTTTCCTGTGTTGGTGAGTGGAATTCTTGATGGAGTGGGATCAAATCCTAATAGGGTCAGGGGGCAGCTTGCACAGGGGCATCAGGAAGTTGTTGGGGTCTCTAAGGCTATCTCCCAGGGCCTCCCATGCTTGTGCTGTCTTGCTGGTCACAATGCCGTTGCCCGCCTCCCTTAGCAGGAGCCTTCCCTTGCAGCTTGCACACTTCTCTAGTTCTCTACGCCATGTAACTGTCCTAGGGCCTCTGGGAGACATCCAACACCGGGTGATTTCTCTTTTAGCTAAAAAAAAAAAAAAAACACAAGATCTTGGAATTTGCTGGTGGTTGTAGTCTTGGAAGTATGAGGAAACCAACCCAGAAGACAGTGGCCCAGGGTACAGGGAATCTTTGTCTAAAATGATCGTAAGTGCCCTAGTAATCTCTTTCCAATACTTGCGCATCTGTGGGCATGACCATAGCATGTGGAGCAGATCTGCTCGGATCTCTCCACATCGCGGACATGCCACATTGGCCATCTGGAAATATTTGTGGAGGTGCGCTGGTGTGAGGTGGGCCCAGTGTAGGATAGAGAAATGTATACGTGTAAAACGAGAGTTCCTTGACACTTTGGTGGTTCTACTCATTATCATGTCCCAGTCTTTTTCACTTATCGGGATGCCCAAATCTAACCCCTAGCTGTCTCTTAGTCTCTCTAGAGCATGGATACTCAAAGTACGGCCTCGGGCCTCATGCGGCCCCTCTGACCTTTACATGCGGCCCTTCAAGCAACAGGAGCACTGGGCAGCTGTTTGCTCGACTCTGCACTAACAATAAATATATGAAAAACACGCACAGTCATTTATTTCAAGCTCAATTGGTGTTAAAGAAAGGAAGTAACTGGGGACTCCTGCACTTAACTTTAGAAACGCCTTCATTTTTAAAGACATCTTGCAACACAAGTGTAAACCTAAGACAGCCTCTTCAAAATTAAAAAAGTGTATTTAGTTAGCATGCAGAACCTTTTCGCCTTAGTACAATTTATTTTATCAGTGCATTGAGATGTAGCCATTTAAAAGTGATAGTTTTCAAACATAAATTTGGAAACATTAATTATTTCCCTTACCCTGAGAACACCACCAATAGTAAATTAAAGAGACAAGTCACTTGGTGTGTGATGTTTATGGGTGGCCTGGGTTCCTATCATACATGAACAACATTACACTTTAATAAATCAAACATAGAAGCAGGTTTTGTGCAGCGCACACCATGAATCATATATTTCGAGGTCATCTTAAATGTGATAATGCAGAAAAAGGAGGGAAAGTGAGACTAAACAATTGCCTAGGATCACACAATTTGGAAAAGTGGGTAAGCCGGGATTAGTTCCAGGTTTTCTGGTTTCCCATTGTTTATTTCAGCCACTAGATGTATATAATTTGCTCCTCCTACACCTACCTTGCCACCAATCCCCCCAGCCACCTCACTCGACCGCCACTGCCCTGGCCTGAATGCGGCCCCCATGCACGTCACAGACCAAACTTTTTGGCCCCTGGGAAAATGTTTGCGAGTTCCCATGCTCTAGAGGATTGTGTGTGTCTGCTCCTATGGCTCTGTAAAGGCATGTAACCGTTTTAAAGGTGCCGGATGAAAGAGCTGTATATCAACAGCTCGTATGTGGTGGATGTTCAACAGTGCTGGTTTGCCAATGTTTTCTGATCGCTGCTGTAATCGCCCTGTGTAACAAGAAATGCCCCTGGGGAAGTTCGAATTCTGCTCACAACTCCTCAAAGGATAGGAGTTCCCCGGTTGGATATAGGTCACCAACAGTGGTCACCCTGCAGCCACCCAGTCCTCCAGTCTTCGCCATGCAGGAGTTCCGTCAACACTGTGAGAGGCAGGTCAGGCAAGTAAGGGGCTTTGGTACGCATTTTTCGCAGGCAGCGTCACCAACACTGTGTGACCACTCTGAGTTTTGTGGGCCCTGTTGTCAAGGGTTGTTTCACTTGGAGCAAGACTTGCAAGAGATCCTCATGCAATGGCACAAAACGGCCCACTTCTCTTTCAGGTATTTGCCTGCACGCAAGCCAAGCCACAAGCCACTGGAGATGCGCTGCTAGATAATATGAATCAAAATCTGGCACTGCCAGACCATCCTCCAGCATTGGGCGTCTCAGGGTGGAGAGGGTGATCATGCGGCAACTCGATCTCCAAATTAAGGCAGTGACCAAGGTGTCAAGATCCCTAAACACCACCCGGTGGATCCAGATGGGGAATGTCACATAAAAATATAGCAACCGTGGTAGTGGGATCATCTTCAGCAGGGCTATTCTCCCCATCATTGACATTGGCAGCCTTTTCCAAAAGTCCATGCATGATCGCTAGGAGCGGATTGCTGTTCCTTCATTCCATTCCAAGATGTCTAGTCTTTCATGGTAGTTTTTTAGTCCAAGGTAGGGCAGGCATCTGGGCTCCCATTGTAGTAGTGGCAACTCTTCAGGAGGACGGCCCTCCACTGCCAGGGGGAAAAGGTGGGACTTCTTCCTGTTTACTCAGAGCCCCGATAGGGAGTCAAAATGCTCCAGCATCGCCTTGCCTCTTTTAATCTGCGTGCGTGTTCTGGAGGAAGACCAAAAGGCCATCTGCATACAGGGAGATTCTATGTCAGTGCTCACCAACCTTGAGACCATGGAAATATGTCCCCGTGCTCGCCCCTGCAGCAAGGGGCTCCATGGCCAGGGCATAGAGCAGAGGGGACAAATGACAACCTTGTAGGGTGCCCCAGGCCACCCCATAGCTGTTTGATATAGTACGACCTGTCCAAACGCATGCCGTATGGTCAGTATGGAGCAGTTTGGTGGTCCATTTCAGAAAGTTCCACCCAAGCTGCATTTGGTGCAATACTTCATATAGGCACCCCCACTCCAGGCTATCAAATGTCTTCTCGATGTCCATACCAAACAGTGCTGCTGTGGTTGGGTTATACTCTCCCGTCTCCATGAGGGACAATAGCGGCCTGATATTTAGGGCTGTGTTGTGGCCGGGGATAAAGCCGGCTTGATCAGTGTGAACAAGCTTCTTCATATATGAAAGAAGCCCAGTCACCAGAATCCTGCTCACGATTTTATAATCCACGTTCAGCATTGAGAGTGGTCTGTATGCAGTACAGTCATGGGCTGGTCTCCCTGGTTTTAGCAAAGGGATAACTATTGCTGCTTTCGTTGTGGACGGTAGGGCTTCTGAAGCCCTGGAAGTGTTATATTTGGTCTTTAGCTTAGGGGCTAGTTCGTCTCAATTGGTAAAATAGAATTCAGCCGAAAAGCCATTCGTCCCCGGGGTCTTGTCCCGTGCTAGTGTTTTAATTGCTACTTCAATCTCTTGTGCAGTGATGTCCCCGCCGAGCCTTTTGGCTTCTTCCAGGGATAGGCTTGGTAGTGGCAGGTGGGATAGAAATACCTTAAACTGTGGCAGCTCGTGCTGTATTGTGCTTTCATATAGCCTTGAATAGTATTTGTTAGACTTTTCATCCTTGGCGTGGTCTCCCTTAACTTTTTGCCTCTGTTCCCCCGGTTGTTGATGTGTGCTGGACTCTGATTTTACTGTTTTTGGTACTCTGAGCACTTTACCACTGCTAGCCAGTGCTAAAGTGCAAGTGCTTCTTTACAAAATGTGTATGTAATTGGCTTATCCATGATTGGCATATTTGATTTACTAGTAAGTCTCTAGTAAAGTGCAAGGCCTGTCCCTCTCATAGGTTAACATGGGAGCTACCTTTAAACCTGATTAAGGTGTAGATTCCCTTTGGGAGCGGATGGACATGTGGAGTTTGGGGTCTCTGAGCTCACAATTTAAAAATACATATTTTAGTAAAGTTGATTTTAAGATTGTGTGTTTGAAAATGGCACTTTTAGAAAGTGAGCATTTTCTTGCTTATACCATTTCTGTGACTCTGCCTGTTTGTGGATTCCCTGTCTGGGTCAGTTTGACAGTTGGACTGGTAGCACCTCACACTAGACAGTGACACAATGGGAGCTGGGGTATAGCCTGCATATCCTGATGAGCCATCTGTGCTAGGAGGGAGGGGAGGAGTGGTCACTAACACCTGAAAGGGCTGTGCCTGCCCTTACACAATGCAGTCTCCAACCCCCTGGTGAGTGTCTGGGGCCTGGCCTGGGCAAGGCAGGATTTCACATTCAAAAGAGACTTTACTTTGAAGTAGGTCTACTTCAAAGGAGAAATTGGGTACAAGAAGGGCACCCAAAACCACAGACTTTAGAACACTTCTGGAAACAAGAGGAACCTCTGTCTGGAGAAAAGCTGAAGACCTGAGGAAGAAGAGCTACCCTGCCTGTGACTGTGCTTTGTGGAGCTATCCTGCAGTTGCTGCTTCTGCCAGAGTAAGAGGGCAAAGACTGGACTTTGTGTGCCTTCCATCTTAAGAAGAAATCTCCAAGGGCTTGATTTAGAGCTTGCCTCCTGTTGTTTGAAGTCTCAGGGACAGCAAAGACTTTTCTCTGCCAGCACCTGGAGTCTCTGGAGAGACTCTTACTCTGCCCTGTGGTGCCCATCCAGTTCCTGGGACCCTGAAAGGAGAAGCTGGCAGTCCAAGAGTGAGAAATCCATGCATAGAGTGCCGTGCGGGGTAAAAGACCAAACCGACTCCGGTCTGCGGCTGAAGAAACGACGCGCCGCCGGCTCTGCGGCTGAAAATCGACATTCGTCGGAAACGCGACCGAAGAATCCACGCACGGAGCTGGAGAAACTACGCACAGCATCGCTGACGGAGACCCGGAGATCGAAACCCGCGCTGCGTGGTTTTTGGATCATCGTGCAGCAGGATTTCCAACGCAAGTACCACTGGGTGTGTAAAAACAATGCAATGCCTGCGCAGACCCGAGAGTGCTGACTGGATCGACACATCACTCTCCTGCGGAGAGAAGAAACGTCACGCCCGACTCAACGAAAGGAGAAACGACACAAGGTCCCGCTCGTGAGTGGAATCGATGCATCGCAAGCCCTTTTTGACGCACACTCGCCCGTGCGGGGTTATTTTTGACGAACCCAAGGTACATTTTCATGCTAACAGTGTTAGTGTCTGTTTTAAACTACATAAAGACTTTTTTTTGCTTTTTAATTGATAACCTGACTTGTGTATTGTCGATTTTTGTCATTTTGGTCTAATTTTGTTTAGATAAATATTTCCTATTTTTCTAAACCTGTGTTGTGTGATTTTGTAGTGCTTTCATTAAGTTACTGTGTGTGTTGGTACAAATACTTTACACCTAGCACTCTGAAGTTAAGCCTACTGCTCTGCAAAGCTACCAAGGGGGTAAGCAGGGGTTAGCTAAGGGTGATTCTCTTTTACCCTGACTAGAGTGAGCATCCTTGCTTGAACAGGGGGTAACCTGTCAACCAAAGACCCCATTTCTAACAGTATTGATAAAAACAGTTGTCACCCCCTTCCTGACTATAAATTTGATTCCCCCCATCCACGTCCACCTCTAGACTGGGAATCCTGCACTTTGTAAGGTTGGGCAGTCAGGCCAGCAATGGGACTGCTCGGTCCCGCTCGGCATGTGTGCACTCCATTTAGCCCCGGTAGTCAAAGCAACGCAGTCTCTCAACTCGGACCGCCACATCCTCCCTCTGTTCCAGAAGGGTCTGGTGTAAGTCAGGGTGGTCAGGAAAGCACTTCTCTAGATCTTGGAGGGCTGTCTCTGCTGTGAATATTTTGCTCAGTAAGGTCTCCCTTACTCTAATGGAGGTCGCCATGCAATGTCTTCGTATCACTGTCTTAAAAGCGTCCCACTCCACTTGGAGGGAGGAAGCTGGTCCCAGAGTTTTCCTCAAAATATTGCACTATCTTCATTCGTACGCCTTCTCTGAAAGCCGGATCTCCTAGGGACAACGGTTTTAACCGCCATGTGGGGATCCAGGCTGGAGACTGACTCCAAATCAAGTGCAGTAGAATCGGATTATGTTCAGAGATCTGGCTGTGCACATCAGAGGTACAAAAGAATGTATCCAGTCTCATGTGCAATTTGTGTACCCCAGAAAAAAGGAGTAATCTTGTGCCCATGGGTGTGTTTGTCTCCATGTGTCCACCAGTGCCCATTGCGTCTGCCAGTCTGAGAATGCCTGGCCACTTTAAGTGTTGTGAGTTAGGCAGTGGGGGGTGTGGTTCTGCTACGCGGTTAAAGTTCCCACCTATAAGTATTGAGTGTGTGATGTATGGAACCAGGGTGCCTGATAGGCTTGCTTGGACAGACCTTTGATCAGAGTTAGGTGTGTATATATTAAGGCCCGTATTTATACTCCGTTTGCGCCGAATTTGCGTCGTTTTTTTCGACGCAAATTCGGCGCAAAACTAACGCCATATTTATACTTTGGCGTTAGACGCGTCTAGCGCCAAAGTATTGGCAAATAGCGTCATTTTTTTGCGTGAACGCCTTCCTTGCGTTAATGAGATGCAAGGAAGGCGTTCCCGTCTAAAAAAATGACGGCGACGCAAATGCGTTGTATTTATACTCCCGGGCAAAAATCACGCCCGGGAGTTGGCGGGTCAAAAAACCCCGCATTTGCGCCACTATTTAACGCCTGGGTCAGGGTAGGCGTTAAGGGGCCTGTGGGCTCAAAATGAGCCCACAGGTGCCCTCCCCTGCCCCCAGGGACCCCCCCTGCCACCCCTGCCCACCCCAGGAGGACACCCAAGGATGGAGGGACCCACCCCAGGGACATTCAGGTAAGTTCAGGTAAGTATTATTTTTTATATTTTTTTACTTTTTTTTGGGTGGCATAGGGGGGCCTTATTTGTGCCCCCCTACATGCCACTATGCCCAATGACCATGCCCAGGGGACACAAGTCCCCTGGGCATGGCCATTGGGCAAGGGGGCATGACTCCTGTCTTTACTAAGACAGGAGTCATGAAATGGCGTCTGGGCGTCGTAAAAAAATGGCGCAAATCGGGTTGAGGCGATTTTTTTGCCTCAACCTGACTTGCCCCATTTTAAGACGCCCTAACGTCATTTTTTCCCAACGCCGCCGCGGCCTGGTCTACGTGGTTTTTTTCCACGCAAACCAGGCAGCGCCGGTCTGCTTGCGCCGGCTAACGCCATTCCATAAATACGGCGCCCGCATGGCGCTTCAGAATGGCGTTAAACGGCGCTAAATTTTTTTACGCTAAACTGCGTTAGCGCAGTTTAGCGTCAAAAAGTATAAATATGGGCCTAAGTATGGTAATGTCTCGCCCTTCTAACCTGCCCGTTATGAGGACATAGCGGCCTCCTGGGTCTATCAGCTGTTTGGTCAATTGGAAGGGTACTCCCGCTCTTACCCAGATTATGGCCTGCCTGCCCCCCCATCTCACAGCGAAGGCCAAATAGGTGGTGTAATAGAGCTGGCCTCTCCATCTCCTCTGGAGGGCCTGCCCCTCTTTTTCTGTAAGGTGGATTTCCTGAAAGTGTGTCACTTGCATTTTCCGTCTGTTTGAGTATGCAAACACATTACATCTTTTAGACATGGTATGCATTCCCCTGATGTTCCACGAGAGGAATCTATATGGTGTAGGTGTCATCATTAGTGGTGTCCCATAGTCTGTAGCTCCCCCCCCTCTTATCTTTACGCCAGGCCTCCAGTAAGAATTGTGGGTATGACACAGGAGTGGCTGCAACTCCCTAATTCCCAATAATAACAGAACCTAACTTTAACCCAACTCCCAGTCCTCAGGAGAAGTAGGGGTTGACCCTTAATGCAAACAATAAGAACAAACATTATCTGTAGGGTTCCCATAGATTATACAACAATTAGGGGTAATACAGGTGGTGAGAAATCCCACGCCCTCAGGCCTCCCCATCCAGAGCTCTAACTGACTCTGGTACACAGGTTGCCGTGGCAGCAACTACCAACTCTCTTCTCAGTCATCCCAAAACCTGCGGCGTATATTAAACCAGTTGCGTCTCCTTTTCCAGGGCCCTTCACCCTGGTCCCCCACCATTCAAATAATGTCATCTGACATGCCAGGTGTGATGTGTGGCAACTTCAGGCTGGAAGTTTCTCACAAACATACATATATACATAGTGATATAACATTTTTGTTTTACTTACCTTTCTTATTTAACTGGCAACTTGGAGGGTTCATGGCAGCAGCAAAGCAGGAATCTGGTGCGGGGCACTGGAACCAGCAATGATTCTCAACGAGGAGCCAGACGGAGCAGCAAGGACCGGAGGGAAAAGAGGAAGATCCACTCCTCTTCCAGCTCTTGATAGGGCTGGATGCACAGGCCTAAAAGAAGCTGGGACAGTGTTTGGAATCCTGCCCTTGATGCACTGTGTGACCGTCCATTTGCTTCAGGAATGCACTGATGTGCACCATGAAAGCACCATTTAGCAAATATACTGTGCTGCCTCGGACATGGGCAGTATGTCTACTTAATAAAAATGGGTTGTGCCTATGTGAGAGAACAGTAGTTGAACTATGCCCCTCAGACATGCACAATCCAGACACCCATCTACACAGTGTTTTATTTTCAAACAACACTTGGTAGTGGGATCATGCCTCAGATGCCCCTTCCTCCTTCTGTCATCAGGAGCCCGGAAAGGAGGCAGATGGAGCTTACCTGAGCAATGACAGTATTCACGATAACATGAAACTCATGTTTTCATGAACACTGCTAAATCTTCAAATGCACAGGGTTAGGAGGCAGAGGGACTGTGCCGAGAAGGCTCTGATAAGGAGCTGCTCCTCATTGGCATCAAGGTGGTGGTTTCACTATGATGTCACGTCACACAGTTACTCTAACAGGCCATACGCATGCAGCGGAGCACCTCACTGTGCTCATCTGCCTCAAACTCGCTCTTTCGCTCGGTTTGGTAGGGCTGGACATGCGTAGCACAGCAGGGGCATACAATACAATGTTTTCCTAAGAGACATCCTTCTATGGTTCTCGACCATAGAGTTCGGAGGGTGCACATATGTTAGACTGAAGAGACAGATCAGAAAGTGTGGATAGACAGCACCTATCACTTCTGCTCCTACAAGCTATGTGCCGCAGCAGCACAGTGTTCCCAGTCTGCTCTGCTGTCATGTTTTCTACTTCTTGATAATCCCTACTATCGCTGCAAGTGGAAGTAGGTGGTTAGAAAACATTAAGCCAAATTGAGAACTGCGCCTTCCTCAAATCAAAGACACATTCACCTTTCAAAGGATCCAAACCAGTAAGTGTAGACCCATGTGTTGCACCTATTTTAGAGTCATGGTCCACCTGACTCCCTTCTTTTCAGAGTCGGCCTGTTTTATAGCTCAAATTTGGTGCTCAGAGAGAAGAGTTAAAATGTTATGTTTTTTCTCTAACTTTTCTTTTTTGTTCAGGCCCACTCTTTATTTCACAATTGCTGCAGTACATTTTAACTTCTATTACATTGCACATAGGTAATCACCTGGCCATTAGCACTGTTCATTATGCCCTATGTCCCTCTTGTCACTCTCTCCACATGCCTCTGCCTTCTCTTCTGTTCCCTGTCATTCCCCCCTTTCATTTTTCTCAACCTGCTCTTCCCCACCACATACATTTGCCTTTTTTCTTGTTTCATACTTAACATTGCCTCCTTGACAGCATGATCTTTCCTGCTGTTCTAAATTTCCTCACTAAAAATGTAGACCAGAAGGACATACTAATATGACATAAAAGCAATGGGCAAAGCGTACACTGGGAAGCAACAGGGTGTACCATTGGGAGGGGATACGAAGATAAGGTAAATAGAGATCAGAAGTGCAATTGTGGAACAAAGCAGGTGTCTAAACTCTTGCAGCCCAAAGTACCATTCAAAAGGGTGACGCCTGCTCGGTATCAAGAAGCTCATTTCATTGCCTCTTTCATTAAGGACAGGAGGATGGTTGTTCCTCTGGAGATGACTTAGAATACATAACTGAGTTCTCACACAGAGGGAAGTAGGTCCTTGTGCCTACAGAGACAGTGGAGCTCTGCAACAAAAATACCTAATCCTCTTGTGGAGCTGAACTCACTCCTATGCAGACAGAGCTGAGCTCAAGCACAGATGCAGCCAAGTCCCGGCATACATAGTGCAGAACCCATGCACGGATAGAGTACACACACCTACACACAGATAATTTATTTTATTGAGCTGGAGCTTAGTTCCTGCATACATCACGCTTCAGCCCTCAGCAGAAAGAACTGAGCTCTTCCAAGTATGCAGCTGAACTCCAGTGCAGACAGTGCTGAGCCCCTGTGCAGACAAAGATCAAGGTGAACAAGTGCAGAGCTGAGCTCTTTCAGCATTCATTCCTATAATGTAAAACTGGAGGTTCTGTGGAGGCTGATAATCCAG
Source organism: Pleurodeles waltl (assembly GCF_031143425.1). Classification (NCBI taxonomy): domain Eukaryota; kingdom Metazoa; phylum Chordata; class Amphibia; order Caudata; family Salamandridae; genus Pleurodeles; species Pleurodeles waltl. Next base: position 397,909,301 of record NC_090442.1, on the reverse strand, counting down.
GCCCAGCTAATATTCAGTGGGAGTATCACACGAGTGAATCACCTGAGTTAATCTTCCACATGGCCTGTTTCTGATAGGGAGTGAGGAGAAGGGAGGATGAAAGTGGTAGAGAGAGATTGACAGAAGCAATTGAAGAGAGAGAGACAAGGTAAATAGTAGGGAAAGTGAATTAAGCATGTGTGAGAATATGGACAGAAAGGTGTGAAAGAGAGGAAAAAATGAGAGTGACTGAGATGGAAATGAACAGAGACTAAGTGTGAACAGGAGACACCAGAGTGAGAGACATACGAATAACACCACAACAACAGTACTAAGGCAAAATTTGTTATATTAAGGATATTTGTGAAGTGCAGAGCTCACGTCAGAGAATATCCTGGTGCTGAGAAAACAGGTTATGTTGGCAGTGACTGAGTCATTGCCAGGTGAAGAAGTATGTTTTCAGTGTTTTGTGGCGCTCAGGTAATGAGGAAGCAGCTCTAATGTGTAGCAGTAGGTTGTTCCAGGCTTTGGGCACAAGGTAGAAGAAAGCATGATAGCCGACTCTGGTTCTTTGTTTTAAGGGATGTGTGTGAGCAGGAGTCTGTCTGAGGAGCAATGTCTTGTGGCTGTAATATAGATGATGTAGCAATTAAGGGAGGTGGGATAGAGGTTGTTTAGGACTTTGTATCTGTGTGTAAGCAGTTTAAAAATTGTGGGTTCGTGAGTAGGGAGCCAGTGGAGGTCTTTGAGGGGCAGAGTGATGTGAACATGGGGATAACCCTGAGTGTGATTTTGGCCACTGGGTTTTTTATGGTCTGAAGTCTTCTAGCAGTTAGCCATTGATTCTGCCACAAACAGACATCATCCTGCAGAGTTGAACTCACTCCTCTGCAGATCGAGCTCAGCTCCAGCACAGATGCAGCCAAGCTGGCATACTCCAGCGTGCTAGTGCTGAGAGTTTGGGTGACCATTCTGCATGTGTTGGCTGGAAGGCATTGAATAAGTCATTGAGAATTTTGAGGGTGGGGAAGCAGGAGATGGTAACTACATTGACTAAAGCAAACTTTACAGCACATTTCACAGATCATTTTTTGCTTCCTTCATCAGAAGCCTGCCTTTCACTGTGTCATTGGGCAGTGCTGGTGCTGGCTATGGATGATGCCAATACCCATCTCAAAGAAACATTTTGGTTACCAGCACACTTTTTTTTGGTTAGCAAATTAAGCATTGTTGAAATGAAGGTGTTGCACAAGTGACAGATTCACTTGGCTGCTATGTTTTAGAATTGTAAAAAGTGGTTTAGTCCATTTTGAAATTATGTTTCATGTGGACCAACACACCTAAAAACTTGAGATACTAAAGGAGTTTACATTTTTTATATTCACTTCCCTGGCTTGGTTGAAGCAGGCAAACCCCAAAGTGAGCGAATTGAGAAGTGAAGCATAAAGCTTGTGAGGGCAGCTCAACTTCAAGGGTGCAATAGGAGGGATTTTTTGGAGGAGCCTCTGTTAGTGCATGTGCGCTAATCATTAATGGTGGCACCACAATCAAAGAGAAGGACTCCAGTCGTGGTGCGCCCAAGTCCTGGTACCCTCGGCGGACAAAAGCTCTGCATACTGCCCTATACTGCTAGCCATATGTTCTATCTTCCTTCGAGGGAGCACCCGGCATCTGTTCAGATAAAGGAACATGAGCTCCTCACTGGCTGAGGGTGCAGGTGTTGTGCACTGGTGGGAGCTATAGGAGTCCATTGAGAGTGTTGCAAGATGGTTATGGGTCTACTTACAAATCTCCTTCTGGCTATCTCAATCTAATCATGCAGAAGTGTCATATTCTGTTGATGCTCACCATAAAAAGAATAAATTACATGTTTACATGGCTTCAGCTCCTTCACTAATATGGCTGCCAACACTACTTCCCATGGCAAATTTCTGTTGCAACATGCACACATTTAAGTGTGTGCATCTATGTCCAACCTTCTTTCACTTGGAGAGAAAACAACAGTGACTAGTTTGGCTAAGGTGTAAGTGTGTGTTTTTAAAAGAAAATTAACCTAGAGCTAACAAAATGGGAAGTGGTGGTGTAGTTGTAATTTACAATACTACCTCATTGCTCTCACAGCAGTGCTAAGCAATTTTAATGAAGTATTGCAGGGCGGAAAACTGAAAAAAGTTTGAACACTAACTTAGATGACAGAAAATATGACGTTAAGAAAGATACTCCTTCCCACCTTTATTGCTGCTCCACATGGATGGGTACAATTGAGACTATTGAGAAGGCATTACACCTTCAAGTAAAAATATGTATTACATGTTTTGGTGCATTTATTGCACAAAAGGCAGTGGAATCAAACCCATGTATTTTTAAGGAACCATGGAAAATATTTCACGGTTACATGTGAATTTCATATTTTGCCTTCATAGCGGTTGTCCCCAAACCACTGTGTATATGTTTTACACTGTCCAAGCTTCTAGGATCATGCAGCTTGAATGACCAAGGTTATCTTAACATTATGCAACAAAAAATGCACATTTTGTGGCACTTTGTCTGGAGGGTAATATTTTCAACTGTTTGAGTTAGAAACAGCAATTGTGGTGACATCTGCATATTTTGCAAAGTATGTGGTAAATTTAGTAAATCCATAACTATGCTGTAAACTATGCAGCCACAGATTCACATAAATCCTCTGATCTCACCATTGCCTATTGTCTTATCAAGAACTTATTTGTGACAGGTAAACAGAATCTCAGCATTTTAATTCCAGTCAATTGTCCATTGTTAGCTCCACTTTGAATAAAATAGCTTGCAATATAGAAAATACATAACAGATACCTTGTCATTGCCTTCTCAGGCTTCTGGTGAGACTTGCAAACCACAGAGCCAAAGATATCACCAGAACCCTTCAATGATAGTGTTGGGCCAGATTACACAGTTTCCCGTTATGCATGTTCTGTATGCACTTATCTTAAGACCACTGTGTATATGCAAATAGATAAACCTCAACCTTAAACAAAAGGCAACTCAATTAGGTGCTACAAATGAATAACACATAAATACCAAAATAATTTGTATTTGATCTACACACTAGGCAGCTTGAGGAATGTAACCTAATGGCTCTGTTTAAACATCAACAGAACACGCATATTGACAAAAAGTGGTCAAACAAAATGTTTGCAGATTTTTTTAACATTTTCTATTACATCAGCTAAGAAAGGACATGTGGCCTTGAGCTGTTGGTGAGCTCCCTTCATTTGTGCGACAGCCAGATAGAAGCCCTCCACAATTTTCTTTATCCCAGTTTATTCTTCACATCGAGTCTACTTCTCAATGTCTGTAGGGGCACTTTCTTGGGCACATTGGGAGATTCGCCCCACACACACCTTGTTCCATGGAAGCATTAATAATTATGCATTTCGTGCTACTTTTAATCAGAAAATACACTTTTCCAGTGAGCTTTCAGTGCTTTCATTTCTGTGTGTCAGACTTGTAAAGGACTAGCGTGGTGCCAACCATCTTGGAGACATCTGAAGCCTGCAGGTCTTGCAGACACTCTCAGCTTCAGCAGTGCTCAGTGTCTCAGGAAAATGCACCGGAAAAGACAAAAGAAGTGTCTTTAATGTACTAATGCATGAAAGAACAAGCAGGCATATATATGCCTTTTCCACCCGTTAGCACATTAAAAGGATTTATTGGACTTTCAAATATGAGTTCTAATACTATCACACCTGCCAGTGTGCCAAATGGTACTCCACCACCACTATTTAATGCTAGCCCCCACCCCCACCAAAGTTCAGGTCTAGTTGCACCCCTGCTACAAATAGCAAGAGGTACAAAAAGGACAACAGAGAAGAAGAAGAAATAAAAGTAGTACCTCAATCACAGCATAACCAGCAGAAGGACAGCAATCAAGCTTGGTCTATGTTCAAGGCAAAAAAAGAGGAAGTGAAGCTAGCATGCGCTGTCAATTCGAAGGCAGCAAATAAGAGTGACAATGAAGCCAACAAATGTTAAGCAATGGGCAGGCTGCAAGCCCCTTGTTTTATACGATATCTCTCACATGCAAGAGCACATGCAGTGCATACTCTGTCACAGGTGAGACCTAAAAATAACCTGCTTACGCACAGACTTTAGAACAGATGTGCCCGAGATTCCCTGTGTGTCATTATTTATATATCTGCACGTAGGGTAGGGTATATACTGTATAATTGATCTTTCTTTTGAGGCTATTAACTTTGCCATTACCTTCAGTCTGTTCTGGACAGCATGGGCAGTGTCAATAATCCACTCATTCTTGCCTACGAATGAAGGATGCAAAATAAGGGTAAAATTAAATACTAAAGGGGCTCTTCCATACCACTGGGATGGTGGCACAATTACGTGATTTGACAAATCACACAGGAGAGAAGCAATTGTACAAATGAAGTAGATTTAATCCAAAGGCAGAACACAGGACCATGCAACACCGGCCAGTTCCTAGGCATCCAGCGAGTGCCTCGCAGATTGCATAGATGCTCGGGAACACTCACCAAGTTCTCTAGAGACTGGATTGGCTGAAACAAATACAAACATAGTGCAAGTCCAAGTAAAGAATACAGTACATAAACTAAACAATACTACTCAAATTAAGCTTCCTGCCAATGACACATTTATCCTGACAAAAAGGTGGCCTCATTTACAGGATCAGGGTCTGAATGCAAACTGTCTGTAACTGGCATATTAGATTAGTAAGACTTTGAGTGCCTTTGGAGGGTAGCACAGTAGGCCAGGAGCCTGTTTTCCTGAAACCCATTCATAGCAGTGTGAGGTAAATCTTCCTACCTACTAGCTACCACAGTTGCAGTCAATTCAAATGGCACAAAGAATATTCCTTCTTCGTCCACTGCAAGAGATTCCCTGCATTGAATTACAGCCACTCGACTGGCTCAAGGAAGGATCATGTGCCCATCTACCTGAAAGACAAGACCACAGCATATTTTCTGGTATTCAAATTAGCTGACTGAGCGGATTTAATTAAATTTCTAGATATGGGGGGCGGGGGAATTATGTTGAAAGGACATTACCTGTGTTACCTCTTGTTCTGTGAAAAGCTTTTACACTACAGATTCCTACCCATCCAAAATGAAAGCCACTTAGGACATGCAGTGAAAACATTTGATTACTAAATGTGCCCTTCTGTACAGAGTGCTAGCACCTGATGGTGTTATAGTAATTGTGTTACACAAATCTGATTTTATATGTGCCATATAAAAGGGCTGGGCAAATGACGGTCTACACTGGCCTACGAGAACGTACATCAGCAGATGACGCTGTTGGAGTGTAAACATTATTAATAAAATTGTGTCACTAAAACATAATGTGAAATAACGCGAGTTAAAATGCCTAACTGAAAAACGTGTGTTTTGGGAAATGTGATCACTCTGGTGTCAGCCACAATGAAGTTCGACATGAAATTAAATAATGACTAATGAAAATATATTTTGTTTAAATATAATTAAATATACTGACAAGATGATTATTAAGACGTACTGAAAGATTTATGGTTTAAATTTACTATGAAATGTTTAATTCCTCATGTTTAGCACTATTTAAAAGGTCTCATAGATTAGTAATTTTCCAGAGGCACAATGTTTAAAAGAATGTTAACTCTGCAAAATGTTTCTTCAAACATCCTGTGTGACTTGCACAGTGGAAATTTCTATCCTGCTTTGACTGCTGCTGTCACATATTTCCTTGTGATAAAAACTGTTAGCTAATTAAAGAGCCTCAGTGCTCAGTGTCGTGTTTTTCATGGTGCTTTTTGCCCTGCTTGAGTTTCATTGTTTGGAAGGAAGTACATGTAATATTTCTACATAGTTTTAAGTGTAACTTTTGTACGGAAGCTAATGTCAGAGGAAGAAAGAGGAGTGACAGCATAATCCAATTCTGCCTGCAGAAAATCTGAAGAGATACATCTGATGTGCAGATGATATTTTATTGGCTGAAAACTAAACCACCCCATAGTCTGTCCAATAGAGGCTTAGCTAGTAACTTTTGGGACTTTAATATAGCAAAGTTTTAGGTGATGTATGTCAGATTCCATTTAGCTTCAGTTCTGTTCAGATGCTGCTTAGTTCTTGCATATGATTCTAAGAGTTCAGAGATATTAGAACCAATTTTACTGAACTTCCCTTTCATGTCTTGATGCTGACTAATGAAGCACTCTGCTAATGAAGATACTACTGATTGCTGATCCACTTAGCAGAGGTATAATCAATATGCATTTGTGTTTTCTTTGCAGATTTTCTCTTTAGAAATTCCAACCGCTTGCATTGGTTAGCAACATAGTTGGATGTTTTCAAAATGAATTCTGGTCTTATTTTTCTTTTTGCATGAAGTGCACACATGCTTTCTAATTAGTGTTAGTTAGGGATGCCTGACCGAATGTCTAAATTCGACTGTTTATTAATTAATATTGTTTCTTTCAACTGCATAAACTAAATGTATGCTGGTTCTATATATCACTTAATTTTGTTGCTATTCTGCATTGTTCTCTTGAAGTGTCCAATGTTAAATGTCTTCATTAGATTGAGACTCTTCAGGCATTTTGGATAGCCTGGGATGTTTCTGTATTTCTATCATTTGGTCTTTTGCATGATTTACGTGATCTTAGCATTGCTAATTTGAGGGCAATAACTGGTGGGGTGATTCATGGCCATATAGGTCATTGTGTGTTTAAATTACTGACTAGATTATGTTGACTATTTGATGTCAATCATATTTGAAGATTATTGGTTCATGTTGTCTGGTTGGATGATTTCACACTCATGTCTTAGTCAGAAGTTCCGTGTCGACCTCTGAGGGTAATAGACAACTTACCCTTTACATGTCACCTCATCATAATAATATAAAAGCAAATAAGGTCTGACACGCCCACAAAGCTAAACCTGGGCATCAGATATTGGGAGAGGCCCATGAGGCTACTCACAAAGGAGAGGCTGTATGGGTCCACAGGTGGCATCACAGAAGATGTTAATGAAAATAAATTGCTGTTACTGGTTGGACAAAACATATTTTTCAGTTAATTAAAAACTGAAATCTGGGAAGAAATGAGATTCACAAGCAAGAAAAAACTGAACTTTGGGAACAAAATTAGCATTTAAAAACATAAAATACTATGATTTGCTGATACAAAATACGGAATAAAAAATGGCTGGTATTTTGGTCAAAAAGAACAAGTTACTTTTCTTTGCTGACAATTGTAAATACTCTGTGTAACCACAGATTCCTCTGCTTGTGAATGTCCCCTTGTGCTAGACTGGTTCCAGAATACATTCTGCAGTCGCTGCCGCATGCTTGTAGGTAGCACCATCAGCCTCTGCCATGACTCTATCCACCCTCTAGACATAACGACATGGAACCACAAATGGTTGGCACACCTGTGTGTAGTGCTGTCAGTTTTTACTTGGATGTTTTTCCGCACCCTTACACTTGAAGCATCACTGTCAAACTGAAGATGTTAATAGCATGCATTATCCAGCGTTGAACCTTATTACTGCTTAAAGGTCCACTCCATAGAATGAGGCAGAAGGTAGGGAATTAGGAAAACATAGCTGGATAGAGCATACCCCAGACAGAATGTTCCTGAAGATTTTACTGTTTCTTCTGATGGAATCTTCTAACTGGATTCCTCACTTTTTGAGTTGACACTGTAGTGAATCCTAGTTTGTTTTAATGGGATAACAGGAGTTAGCTTAGCCGTAGGCTTGTAAACTCGTGCCCCCGTCACCTAGTGACTTTTAACCTACTTAGCTTGCTCTGTCTTAGCTCATTTAATTATTTACTTCCTTTAAGATGGCTGCCTTGTTTATAGTTCGGCCACTTGTTATGAGTTTTATTATCAGTGTCACTGCGCCAAGGCGTCAAGATCAAGCACAAAAGACAAACAAACAGTATGTGTTCACACATGGGGATTTTCCCTCTCTCTACTTTCAAGGGATGTTGATATTTATTGCCGTCCCAAGCATGCCTGTTATCTATTGTTTTGGAATACACCTACATCAGGGGACCTTGTAGATCTGTATAAATACATCACACTTCAGACAGATAGTCAGAGGGATTCCGACCAGAGGGCATCGCCACCATCGCTGATACCGATGCTGCAGTCGTCTTGACACTGACCCAGTCTTCGTGTCCCTACGGAGTCTGAGATAGAGACCTCATTCCAAGGTAACGAAGGTTGGGGGCTCTTCTCATGGACATGGCTTTGGCAGATTAGGTTTAGCAAACCCAGCTCTCCTTTAGGTAGGCGGTTAGGCTTATTCTCATTAGGGTATTAGAGCATATTCCATCTTGTACGTATATATATATATTTCTTTCATATATTGCAAAAATGGTGGGGGTCTTTATAACCATGACTCTCTTCTTCACAATACTGTTGCTTGGTATATTCATTATCCTAATCATTGCAGTTCACGCAAATGGCAGTTATGTTAAATAAAAACTATTATAACTTCACTGCATCTGTGTTATTGCCTTTGTTTGTATGAGACATAATAAATCTGTGAGAAAAGGGTAATTTCCGTTTAACCATGACAACCCTGAGATATCTTACTTTGAGTCCATGCGTAAGCGACTGCTACAAATCACCTTTTACTATTGTGTTTCTGGTGAGGTACTGCTAGTGAGCCGGTAAGGTTTGGACAACAGTTACAACTAGTTGTAGGAAGAGACTTAGTCACCTACAAACGAAAGTACTGTCATCCTGAGACCAGCAGTCTTGCTCAGAGCAAGAGTACAAACTACGACATGGCGCCACCAACGATGGTGTTTAGGCACTACTTTACGGATACCCTGACTATCACTGTCTCACAGACAACAGGTACTCTTAGTACCATTATACGGAGACATCCGTGGTCTTTGGGAGAATCCTCCTCAGCTGAACAGGTAACACCTAATTAAGCTGTAGGTTGTTCGAGCTCGAACTCATAAAAAGGAAAAACTTCCCCTATTTTTGGTGTTCCGTTTCTCTAAACTAATATGGCTAATACCATAGATATTACTGCAAATGCTAGACATGCACTTACGCAACATTTATTAGCGCATGGCCTTACAGAAGAGGGCGGGGATGTTACGCTGATAATAGAGGCAACTGAAGCATACCAAACAGAAACGTTGTACTGTTGGGTCACCGTTCCTGAGGCTGACCAAAGAACGCACACATTTCACACATATGACATTGCGAACGTACCTGTACGGTACGAAGCATACCAGTATCATGAAATATCGCTCACATATCAAGAGCATCAGAACTGGTTTGAAGGCGCCCTACCACATGTATTACGAAGAGTGAGGCTAGGTCCTTTAAGTAATGAGGGACCTACATGGCCTATGTTTGCCACGTATACACCTCACCCAGGCATACAGAATATGCCGATCGCAGATTTACGAGTACTATATAATGAATTAGTGGCATTATATAGACGATTGGTTCAGTTTGTAATGCGAACATTGAACACAACACCAGCGCGTCCAGCACCGCCAGTAGCTGGTGGATATCAATTGGCTACTGGGAATAATCCACAGACAGTGCATACTATTATGGGTAAAGTGCCCACGGAACGGGAAAAAATACCGTTCTGGATTGCCCAGAAAACAAATCAGCTGGAAGCTGTGTTCCCCCATACGGGGCCACAGGAAAAACATAGACTGCTCACTATGTGCTTGCCGTTTGGGATGGTTCCCTCAGTGGATGAATGTGCCACATGGGGTACAGTCTTCGCTGCTGTTTATACTACCACACATGGTACCCCTACACTTGCACATTTACCGGAAGTGTTGAAACAAATACAAAATGAGCATGGGGCTGCACCGGCCCTGGATCTAGGGATGAAATTGATGCATAACTTTGACGCCGTCTCCTCGATAATATTAAGTAATATTAAAGGGGAATCGGTGGCACTGGCAATACGCCAGCGTCTCCGGGAAACTCCAAATATGGAACAAGAGAGACAGCTGCTGAAAATAATTTCCGATACTTATACTAGTATAGGACGGGACAGTTTGGGAGCCAAGCCTAAAAAATTTGAATTACCAAGTACCACCCATAAGGAAGGTACAAAGCAGTCACAAGAGGGCTCTAAAAAGCACTGGGACAAACAAAAAGATTTCAAGGACAGGAGAAATAAACGAGCTGATTCTCAACATCCGGAGTACTCCGAAAGGAGGTATAATCTCAGAAATAGGGATAACATAAGAACTCCAGACAGATATACTGATTCACGTCCTTCTCGTTCCTTTCAGGACGCACCGGATAAACGTAGCGAGAGAGGGGGCCGTCAAGATCGACGTCCGGAATACGTGAAAGAAAAGAAAGACTCGCCACAGTCTACCATTAAAAAAGAAGAAAAGACTCCCCAGCAAAAGCTGCAGTTTAAAAAGAAAAAAGTGGCAGCACTGACAGTTAAAAATGCCAGTAGTATTGAGAACGCTGCTGAGGAACAAGAAGTGGGCCGTGACTCTGTGTGGACAGCGCGGCAGAGGTCACGATATGTCGCCAGAGTCTGAAAGATCATCTGGAGGCGACAGCAACTTGCGATTACATCGCGGTTGAGACAGCGGATGGCCGCGTTCTCCCACCCGATCGGGTTTATGATTTAACAATTCAGATAGAGGGAGACGTGGAACGCATTATTAGTGTGGTATTTTGGGATGAACTTACTAGTGATATCCTGTTGGCCGAGAGAGACTGGCCACGTGAACATGTCCGCAAACTCCCACATGGGGAAGATGTAATTTTGCCTTCTTTTTCCGATCTTGTTCCGGAGGCAGACAAAAAAGCCTATGCTGCTGAATGGGCTTTAGCGCAGGCACCTGCACTATACCGTAATCATGTAGGGTGGGACAAGGACTCTCCTTATCATGTTATTCCTGTTAGGTCTACACCCCACCCGCAGCCACAATACCCTGTTAAGCATGAAGCAAAAGCTCCGGTGACGGAGATACTGTCACAACTTGAGTACCAGGGAGTGATTGAGCCCTGTACATCAGCAATGAATAATCCATTATTTCCCGTTGCAAAACCAGATCATTCATATAGAAGTGGTTGATTATAGACACTTAAATAGTCATACACGCACATACGCTATACAAAATTCACACAGCACAGCACTGATAAACAATATAGTGCGTAAAAAATATAAAACTACATTGGATATCTCTAATGGATTTTTCTGCCAGAATTTAGCACATGAGAGTAGGGACCTAAGTGCATTTTCATTTGGCTCTCAGAAACGCTTTTGTCGTTTACCCCAAGGCTATAAAAATAGCCCAGGCCTGTTTTCAGCCCGTGTGACATCAATTTTGCACGAGCTTGATTCCGATGCATTGTCCTATGTGGATGATATCTATCTCACTGACGACGCCCTCGACATTCATCTTGCGAGGGTCGATCGGATCATTTTAGGATTTGCAGACCTCGGTTATAAATTTAATTTTATGAAAAGCAAGATAGACTTTCTTAGTGTATTGTTCCTGGGATATGAACTATCAAACGAGGGGAAGAGCCTGGCCCCGCACTTCCTAGAAAAGTGTGCTCAGCTACAGCCTCCGAACACGCTTAAGAAATTACATTCATTACTGGGTTTCTTTAATTTTGGCAGAACATACATTTCAGATTATGCAGAACGCATCAAACCACTTTATGACTTAATTCAGCCCAACTTTTCTAGCCGACGATGGACGATTGAACACACACACATCCTTAGGGACATGCTAGAAGCTAGACACTTATATACACGTGACAATAAAACAGATTTGGTCATCAGAATAATTGCTGGTGCCCTTGGGTTTACCTATGTCACCTTTAATGAGGGTGACACGGTGCCGATAGCATACAAATCACACTTATACTCCAATGCTGAAAAACGTTTTGCACATACAGAAAATATTCTGACAGCTGCTCAGATGGCCGTCATAAAGGAGAGGCCACTTGCCCAGGGGAAACGCATTATTGTTGTCTCCCCGGTGCCGGCCTTAGAGGCTGTCACTAAAGCGAGCGTTCCAAACGCTAAGGCGTTACATCCACACTGGATTCAATGGGCAACGTCTCTGACCGCCACTGATGTTGATTATGTGTTTGACCCAAGACTTCAGACACAGGAGTTTCTCCAGTATGAACAGGAGTACCCTGCCCCTCTACATATCTTGCTAATAGACAGTTATAATACCATCATTTATACTGACGGATCGGCACAACCGGCTGTAGGTACTAAACATCAATACTCGGGGGCTTGCGCTGCCGTGTGCGGGATAATGGAAGACGGAGTTTTCCATCCTCACAATACCTACATGCAGACCTTAGGGGACTGCACAGCCCAGTTGGCCGAGCTTAAGGCTCTTCTTCTAGCACTCGAACATACTGAGCCAGGAACCCAGACTTTGATCGTCTGTGATTCATATTACTGCGTCCAGTCATACAATGAATATCTCAATCATTGGAAACTGAACGGGTTTAGAGATTCTAAAGGGAACACCATTAAACATAAAATGTTGTGGGGAAGGGTGGCTGATCTTAAGGATAAGCTACCTTGTGTCCATATAGTACATACATTAGGACACCAACGTGTAGGAATACACGTTGCCGGCAATACATTGGCTGATGAAGCAGCCAAAGCATCAGTAGCTACGGCTTCTGTGGCTGCAGTGACTGGTTATCGGACGAGGTTGGATAATGAAATACTGATTGCTGTTAAAGCTTCGGCTGCAGGCAAGACCCTCCTGAAAGGATACCCTACGAACTATACTTACCATATCAGTGCACAGAATGTTGCTTATACAACGATTCCTGGGGTAGGTGATCGCGTAATCCCCAATGAAGACCAGCGATTAGAGCTGATTACAGCAGCACACGAGGGTGTCGCTTCTGCACATGCTGGTGTACAGGCCACTATTACGATTCTACAACAACGATACTGGTGGCCTTGTCTATGCAGACGGACTAAACAGTATGTCCTTTGCTGTGACATTTGTCAGCAGATTAAGGGCTCAAATATCAAACGCCCTCCGCAGACATCCCTCTTAGTGTCAGACAAGCCACTCCAATGTGTGTACCTGGACCATTGTGGTCCCTTACAGCCAGATGGTGCATACAAATACATTTTAGTGGCTGTGGATTCCTGTTCTAGATTCCTGTGGGTATGGCCACAGCGATCAGCTGACGCCCGGACTGTTATAAAAGATTTGCTGATCTTTATCGGTACATATGCGGTTGCAGCATTCCATGCGGACCAGGGCCCTGCATTTGCCTCTAAAGCTTTCAGGGACACCATGAGAACGATGGGTGTTGAACTCCATTACTCCTCACCACACCATCCCGAGGGAAATTCGGTTGTGGAGAGGTGGAATCGTGATCTAAAGCAGTCCTTAACAGCTCGAGTATTAGGTTCAGGTCGCAATTGGTTCCATCACCTATATGGGGTCCAGAGAGCACTAAATAATCTGCCAAGACGGTCCTTGGGGGGAAAGTCTCCATATGAGGTTCTCTTTGGGATACCTATGTATGTCCCTGATCTTGATGCCCCTGGTATGGTGGCAGCAGAAACACCATTTGACATAAAAGAACGTCTCACTGTTTTACAGGAGCTTCAACAATTTGGTGATGATAAATCAACTGTAAGTGCTGCCACTTTAGGAATAAGGGATTTGGTGAAAACTTCGACTGGCTGGATTCCTAACGTTGGGGATCTGGTTTGTGAGAAGATCGCTGTGAAAAAAAGAGTTCGGTCCATCATACAGAGCACCTGCACCGGTCTTGGGAATAAAAGGAACTAGGACTGTCCTCCTTCCACCATTGTCTGGTTCTAAATCGAAAAGATTCATCTCCATTGATGACATCAAATTACACCATGTGGCCGATTCTTCACAGTAGACCAGGAGGTCCCTTGGGTAGTTCCCGATCCCCTCTCACTACCCAACAGGACATCCGTCTACATAGTAGGATGAACATCACTACTACTGACTATGCAACTATGTCAAATGCTGTTCCTGACACTTCCTCGACAATGTGGAGGGCAGAGAATGAGCTTTTGTTGGTTCCAGTAACAACTTCGGGTACCACCCCCCTTCAGGATTTGGCTGTATTTTACACAAACACTTCCACGACTAATGACGTTGTCTATCAAGTACCTCCACGAACGGTGGATCAGAATTCAGCGGGTCCTGTGTTTGCAGAGACTTCCTCTGGCTATTTCATTGACATTGATGACTTTTCTTCGGATTCATCCTCAACGGTGACTGAGAAACGTTCGATAAGTAGTAAGCTGTATCGATGGCTTAAGAAGAACTATTTGATTTACCCATGGAACTACCTATGGTTCGGTCTGACATTTATTGCATTGTTTTTATGGATTGGTTTTGTGACTGTTTTCTTTTTACTGATTAATGGTCACTATATTGCTGATCGCTCCTCTGTGAAGCCTGTTGATGAAATTTTAACACCACATCATTCTTCCCATAAGGTCCGACGAGACTTGTCCCCTGGAAATATCACAGCTATACCAATTTCCGATGGGATTGTGTGGGACAAAGTTCCATTCGATATATATGGGCCTACAGAGATTATTCAAATACCGTATGTGTTCAAAATTTCAATGTCTGATGTTATTACACCTAATGTTGTCTCTGATGATTGGGATGTCCAAACAGTTGATTCTATGCTGACTGAGATGAAGGACTATTCCGCTTTTGGAAGTGATGATGTATATGATTATACAATGAATTATGGGGAAATGTTCTGCTATAACAATTGGGGACATCACTACCTACACCGTGCAACTAGATATAGGCCTCTCTTGAACTACACACAATGGGAACACTGTTCAACACCACAAATGGGGAGTCCAAAGTATTACAGCGATAAATTTACAAACTTTTCTGGGCATGATACAAAGAAAGCAGAGTCGTATTATTTTAAAATACCTCCGGCACAAATTAGAAAACTTTTGCTAACAGATACGAAATTGATTTATTCAGAACGCTTTTTTTCCCGGCTCTCGATTGAGGGTTACGAATATTGGAAAGATACTATTGATTTGAAAAGTGTATGGGGGACACAAGATTGGCAGATACAGGGTAGGGAGGCTTTGTTTTGAGGTTGCCTGATTCCTGTGCAAATGATTTTCTTAAATGACACTATTGAGCAGACGTCATGTCTGGGTCTAGCGAAAATCAAAGACCTGAACACGCCCAGTATCCCTACTCCGACAAAGTTTAAAGATTGGCAACACTTTCTCAATGTCTCAGAAGACAGGCTAGATGCAATGGTTAAGGCTGGTACCTATAATTCTTCACTTTCCTGTCCCGGCGGGTGGTTGGTTTGGCCCTCCGACACTGATGAGTGTAGTAAGCGTTTTTTGAACTCTTCAGGGGTTTTTTCCATTCACAGGCCTGACCCTCGCTTTCTATCAGGTCAACATACAGGTGTAATTACAACATACAGTGTGGGTAAGCTGTGCCAGCAATGGGTGCAGACAAACACGTTGACAGCGGTTAAGCAACACCTGAACACTCTTTCTGACAGTACAGACTTACAGGATTTTCTGTTAGGTCCTAGGAAACAATGCTCGAAACGGTTTTTATATGCTATGTATAATGAAATTTGGAAACTTTCCCAGATTGAGGCTGCTGCACGTTTAAGGCAACTAGATAAGGAGAATTTGGAAAAAACATTAGCTGTTGTCGATAATGGCATGAACACGCTGTCCAACAGGATTTATTCACTATCAAATATAGTGTCGTCTGCTATTGATATCACTCAGACTGACTTGTCCCAGTTATATCATGGGCAAACGCAGCTACGTTCCATCATGCAGCTGGGTTGGACATTACAGACACTGAAAAGTGCCCACATTCCCTGGAAGTACATTAATGGGAGTGAACTATTCACTGCTTTTAATTTTTCCAGGGAACAAGAGACAATGGCTAAAAGGGAGGCTTGTTTCGCCCTGCTTCAAGTAGAGAAATTAGATAAGTTGCCCTTCACGGTAGCAGAGAGTCCTTCAAATATCTGGCTCTTGCACGGCATTATTAATTTACCGATTTCAACGTTTTGTTTCTCTAGCTGCCTGAAACATCTTGCGGTGGGACGATATGAGCAGCTAGGAGATAGCTTTATTAAGGAAGAGTGGGAGTTGCCCTTTGACTACAAATGTCTGAACGGTAAACAGGAGGTCTTTCTTAGCGGAAGTGAATGTGAGACTGCTGTTCGTCATTCTATGATATGCAAACAGGTGTCCCTTCACGGTCTTTGCAATGCGGGGGTCGCAAATTTGGCCTGTTTTCTGAAGGGTACTCCCGTCCCCTTGATTCGTCCAGTGTTTCATTCATGTACTTTCCAATGGAAGTTATGTTCTACTGAACGATGAAAGCTGTTGCGGCTTGCGACCTGGAATTGCCTAAGCAATTTCAGTCACGAAGGTTGTTACGTGTTGTGGACATGTTTTGTTCCCCCCCACACAAGAGATACAAGTATCTGAAATGTGGCCCCTTATAGATACTATTAATGTGAACTATGACAAGTTGAGTAGACTAAAGGCGCTATTGTTTCAGAAACAGGTCGCCTTGACATCCGCAAAAGAGACGTATGCTCTCCAGATTGCGAGGTCATCAGCCGAGATACAATCCCTTTTAAATACCGATTTCCCCAAACACTTTGGAGAGTTGGTATCGAGAATATTCAATGCTTCATGCATCACTGGGATTGTGCATTTCTTTAAGGCTGTCGGGTCTGGTTTCGTGTCCATCTTCCAGACTGTCTTCGGAGTCATCCCATCAGCCATCCATTCTCTCTTTTCAAGTGTGTTTGGTGGCTTTCCAATTATTTTGGCTTTAATTGGCGGACTACTACTGCTATTTCTTCTGATTCGCGGTAGTTGTTTCTTTCCAGCAACACAGAGCAATGGAGCCGCTCCCGCCAACTCCGCTGTGCCGTGAGCGCATGATTCGGATCTTCGGTACACCTTTGCTGGTGGAACTGGAACTTGACTGGTCGTTGTCATTACGGCCTCTTCTCTGGTGTGTTCAACCGGTCTTCCGCTGCATATGGTGTCTCTTTGAGCATCTGCCTATGGTCTGTCTTGCTGTTGCACCGACATCTCCTGTGGACCA
Source organism: Pleurodeles waltl (assembly GCF_031143425.1). Lineage (NCBI taxonomy): Eukaryota > Metazoa > Chordata > Amphibia > Caudata > Salamandridae > Pleurodeles > Pleurodeles waltl. The sequence continues at coordinate 397,892,183 of NC_090442.1, read as the reverse complement.
CGAACTGCTGATGTCCCTGATGAGGGTTCATTCACGGTCATGCCCCTTGAGACTGAGGTTGCTCCGCGAGGCCACCTATGAACCTTCCGTTAAAAGATTTAACATGGATGAGGACACTGCAGCAAGTATCGATGCACCGATTAATATGGCTCACTTCTGCTCTGTGGATCCGTTTGTCCGCCCAGCACTAGACTTCACTTCGGACGATGTTGACTCATTTTTGAGGTCCTTAACTGGTGACTTCGATGACATTCTTCAAGATCCTGCGTATAACACATAATTTGATGAATTTGCTTACCATTCCCGATTCCAAATTATGCAATTATAGTAGACGTTTGCTGTACTTGTCATGGTTGATATTAACATCTCTGTATGTGTTTTTAGAATGATTTGTTTTAATGTGTTTTCACCCGCAACGATTTTTATTATTAGCTGGTTTTTTGCCTTTGGCTTTTTTTGTTCAGAAGCAGCTTTTTTAGCATTTTGGGTTCCTGTACCTTCATCATACCTGTTACGGCAATGGGGAGGGTGTAGTGAATCCTAGTTTGTTTTAATGGGATAACAGGAGTTAGCTTAGCCGTAGGCTTGTAAACTCGTGCCCCCGTCACCTAGTGACTTTTAACCTACTTAGCTTGCTCTGTCTTAGCTCATTTAATTATTTATTTCCTTTAAGATGGCTGCCTTGTTTATAGTTCGGCCACTTGTTATGAGTTTTATTATCAGTGTCACTGTGCCAAGGCGTAAAGATCAAGCACAAAAGACAAACAAACAGTATGTGTTCACACTTAGGGATTTTCTCTCTCTATACTTTCGAGGGATGTTGATATTAATTGCCGTCCCAAGCATGCCTGTTATCTATTGTTTTGGAATACACCTACGTCAGGGGACCTTGTAGATCTGTATAAATACATCACACTTCAGACAGATAGTCAGAGGGATTCTGACCAGAGGGCATCGCCACCATCGCTGATACCGATGCTGCAGTCGTCTTGACACTGACCCAGTCTTCGTGTCCCTACGGAGTCTGAGATAGAGACCTCATTCCAAGGTAACGAGGGTTGGGGGCTCCTCTCATGGACATGGCTTTGGCAGATTAGGTTTAGCAAACCCAGCTCTCCTTTAGGTAGGAGGTTAGGCCTATTCTCATTAGGGTATTAGAGCATATTCCATCTTGTACGTATATATATATATTTCTTTCATATATTGCAAAAATGGTGGGGGTCTTTATAACCATGACTCTCTTCTTCACAATACTGTTGCTTGGTATATTCATTATCCTAATCATTGCAGTTCATGCAACTTATCGCAAATGGCAGTTGTGTTAAATAAAAACTATTATAACTTCACTGCATCTGTGTTATTGCCTTTGTTTGTATGAGACATAATACATCTGTGAGAAAAGGGTAATTTCCGTTTAACCACGACAACCCTGAGATATCTTACTTTGAGTCCATGCGTAAGCGACTGCTACAAATCACCTTTTACTATTGTGTTTCTGGTGAGGTACTGCTAGTGAGCCGGTAAGGTTTGGACAACAGTTACAACTAGTTGTAGGAAGAGACTTAGTCACCTACAAACGAAAGTACTGTCATCCTGAGACCAGCAGTCTTGCTCAGAGCAAGAGTCCAAACTATGACAACACCAAAGCAATGCCCCTTCCAGAAGTTGAGTCTGAGGAGCATCAGGAGGTTCTGCAGGACCAAACAAACAGGTGCCTGATGAAAGTGTTGGCAAATGCCCCTTTGGCAGCTTTACAGATGTACAACATGGGTCACAGCTGTAGTAGCAACATTCGCCCTAACGGATTGAGCCCAAAGGCTCTCAGAAGGATCCTTTGTGGGCAAGGTGTAACACTTCTTGATGCAAAAAGCAATCCATTGCAATAAGGTTTGTTTCTAGACTGACTTCCCTTTCTTTGCTTTAGCAAATCAAAAAGAATGTTGATAGTCTGCCCAGTACTTCATAGTCCTATCAATATAAAAACTAACAAAGGGTGCAGCCAATCCTACACAGAGGGATACAAATAAGACAAGTAAGCAGGAAGCGAGATGGACTGCCCCGCATGAAAAAATGAAAACACTTTTCACTGAAAGAAGGCATGCATTTGAAGCACCATGTAGTCAGGAACCCAGAACAGTATGACATATGGAGGCTGGATTGAATGCCCACAACTCACTGACATGAAGCACAGAAGAGATGGCAGTAAGAAAACATGACCTTCAGAGTCAAGAGCATAATGAAGAAGGCAGGAAAAATGTGAGCTAGCCCTTTCAAACAGTGCGTCAAAATGGGTGACTTGAATAAAGAGGGCTGATCAGGCAAATGAAGAAAGGCTGAAAGGGCCAACAATTAGCCTTTAACAGTGCCCACACCAAAACCTTGCCAAACCAACAACAAAACAAACAGGAAGTCATGCAACTTAGCCTGTAGAAGGTCAACTTGCTTCTCCCCATACCTGCTGATTAATTACGATTCATGGTCAGAATAAATGGTCTTTGAGAACGGATGGCAAGCAGACAAAATTATATTCACCATCTCCATTGCAAGATTACAACCATTTAGTTCATTTTGCTCAATTTTCACCTAGGAAAGTGTGGATGTTTGGGTGCAGGAATCTGCATTGCTGGTAGGACAGCACATCTTTTCAAGAAGGCAGACAGAGGGCATATACTAAGATTCGGGAGCGCTGAGAACCAGATCATCTGATATCAGACGTGTGCTGATTCCTCTCCCACCTGACCTTCCTCAGGAGAAGACATGACCTCCTTCAGGAGATCAGCAGCAGAGGGAGAAACATCTAAAGGAGGCTTGGACCCCACTGAGGATGAGACACATCCCCTAGGGATCTCTGTGGAGGAAACTCCAGGGTGTAAAAGGCCAGCCTTCAAGCATTATCAGAAGTAGTAAACAAATGTAAAATGAGCATGCCCCATCGGGTGAAAATACCTAGTGCTGCCTTTGGATGCAGATGCTTCTCATAATCGTCCAGAAGACACCTGCAGTGTTTTTCCACCATGATGTTAAGGGAACATGCAGGGTGACTGACTATCAGGGATATCATACAAGGTTGTAGCCACCTTCATAGCCTCAGGAGCTCCCAAAAGAACACAGGACCAAAACTGCCCTACCCATGCAGTAGCAAACAGTGGTTCTCAGTTAAAGAATGGGCTGCCCTGTCCTTGATGAATGGAAGAAAATATTTGAGGGCACGCCAGATGGTGCTCAAATACTCCATCCTCCATGGAACTACATAATCGCCACACAAAAGCATGCAACTGGCAAGTCCAAGGCCAGCATCCAGTCCTTGAGGTCCAGGGCTAACAGAACCTATGTTTGTGTCAAAATGTTGAAGTTCTCCTTCCTGAGGAACCTTTCAAGAATCTGAGGCCCAATATCCGCCTCAAGCCTCTGTCCTTCTTGGTCTAGAAAGTAGTTTTGGGCTGTTTTTTCCTTCTAAAAACTCAAAAAGGTCTTCCCTTATACACCAATGACTTATTGGATATTCCATATTCAAGTCATGATTGTGTTAAAACTGGACTACTCTATCCCATTCCTTCTTGGAATCCTTAAAAGTCACATTTTCCATATTCAAGTCATCCAAAATGCAGAGCCACACCTTTTTCTCGGACTTAACAAGTTCTCTCATATAGCACATCATCTCAAGGAAATATATTGGCTAGGCAATGAAAGAGATGTTTTCTAAAGCACTCTGCGTCTGTCATCAGGCTATGTTATCTTCAAGTCCAAACTATAGTGAAAGTTTAAACTACCATATACCCTCTTGCCAGCTTAAGTCGTCTACAGCCGATCTTCGGTCTGTTCACCCACCCATGTCACCCAGAACTTGGCAGTCACTTTTTCAATTACCTTGCTGCCAAAGAGTGTAATTTACTTCCATGCAACCTATGGATTACAACCTATCACGTTCCAGAAAATGACAAAAAACATCTCTTTTCTCTGATTACTGTACATAGTGTTCACTGCCTTCTCTGTATCCTCCACAGCGCCAGGACACACTCTTTCAGGTAACCGCTGCGCTCTATAAATGCAGATCATCATCATATTGTTCTGCGTCTCAGGCACCACTTCGATTGTGCTCATGGTGAGCAACATTCAAACTTCACTGGAAAGGAAAGTGGCTGGATTCACCAACATATGGGTAAAACCTGGGCGAGCAACTAAGACAGGAAGGGTGTAACCCAACAATGACCCACTGATCAAAAGTGTCAAGGTTGAATTCTGCCTGTCTCAGACGGCAGTCAGAGGGGAACTTAAGTGGCTTGACAGCAACAGCTGGTAAAGAGGAGGAGTACTGGTGCATCTGTTAGTGACCTCGCCCCTCCATCACCACTTCTGGAACTGATGAGCACAGAGGAGCAGTCCCAGAGAAAGATTCATAGCTTTACTATCCTTGACGTGCTGTAGCATGGAATCCATCTTCTCACAAAAGACCCTGGCCCCATCAAAGGGCATGTTTGGACACCTTCAGACAATCCAGTTACGTGCATCCGAGGGTGGCACCAGATTATGACACTGGTGCCCAGACAACATATTCTGAGTGTCTAGACTAGAACTCAATGTGTTTTGCTACATCTTAGCCTTAGTGAACAGTCCAGGCAAAGGAAGTCCTATGCTAGGAAAGTCAAATCTCACTCATCATTTCCCAGAAGGTATGAGTACAGCAACCACGGAAGCACACATCATTCAATGTTCGAAATGCCAGACTAGTCAAAGGTAATTCTTTCTTACTCATACAGTCGAATTTCTTTGACTCTGTCCACTGGTGCATTTGAAGTGCATTTGGCTTGACCTTATTATGAGAGGCGCGAATAGTAACGCTTGCAGTAGTTGAATGCTGCTTAAAACAACTCAGATCAGCAGATGCTGGTCTATATTGTCAAGCAATGGATGACTTAATGGCATGCCTGAGGAATATCTGGACCAAGCCACTGTGAGGAACTCAGTTTGACCTTCACTGGATACAACCAAAGGGCTCCAAATTTGAAGGCACAGAATGTAAGATCTCAGTCAAACAAATGGATTTAGTCTCCACTGCCGACAATCACGAACACAACACCTCTGTGGCTCTGGGCACCACTGCTTTAAAAGTGACACTTTCATCAGCTAAGGGCACGTTTATTCCATTTCTGGTGACATGCCTAGGCCTCTGGCATTTTGGAGGCCAAGGTCTGAGCCATCAGGAGCATAATAAAGGGTAGTAGATTATCCACCGCTTCATCCCAGTCCTGAGGATCATGCTCATGTCGTTGCAATACTGAAATAATGCTATTGATGGAGGGAAACAGGAAGATTGTCAATGTCAAACAAAGGCTGTGCATTGGGTATGTCATAGAGTGATCTGAGGCACATCCTTATTGATGTCAGCTAAAAATTCACGAATGGGGTATAATCTGGAACTGATAAGGGTGGTGTCTGCAAGCTCTGCATTTCCTGTCTCCGAATCTCAAGATCAGTTTGATTAAACAACACAGCATGCAAAACTAACCCCAATATCCAATTGACTGACCACTAACTAGGCTCTGCGTAGTGTGCTACTCACCGTAAAGCACTTTGATGCCTCGTCAGGGGTAGTAAGTGCTATACAAATACAATTTAAAAAAAAAAAGAAAAAGTGACCCTTCGCTAAGCACCCCATGTCTGTCGGTTTTAGATACAAAAACAGATTATTGGATTCGATTCATGTGGAGGAAGGTGTTCTGGGATGGGACAAGCAGAGCAGGAGAACTGAAGGACTAAGTATACAATTATCAACAAAAGTTCTGTTTTTCTTTCCCTCATTGCTCACAAAATGTTGTGTAATACCTTTGTTCATCGGAGTTTTCGGTTTTCTTTTGCACTTTGTCTCCTTTAGTAGATTAGACTTTACCGGCTGGGATTATCAACAATATGCAACATTAACAAATGTATCTCTTGCTCTGTAGCTCCTAAACAAAAATAATTCCTTTCAAAATATAAAAACAGCATACCAGATTTGCAGTACAGGATAGCTTCTAACAGTTTATTTATATCATGAATGCCTTTCAAGTCTGTGACAAGAATAGAGCTTGTTCCATCCATTTGTTTCTGTAAACCACGAACAAAGTTTAATGAAACCATTAAGGGATTCCTGAACTTAAAAGTTGAGAGTCAAGGTATGATCATTTTCCGTGCGGGAAGTGCAAAAGTACACTGTCGCAAAACAATTTGTTTCTTGTTTTTTTAAATGACACTAGTAATAGTGAAGCACTCGTGTGCATCTCAGAATCTTAGAAACTGTGGTGAGAGTAAAGTCAAAACAACTGGATTTCAAAGCACAACATTCGATAAATACGGTCTCCACGTTCTCCTAAAAGGATTTAGCAATCTACTGCCTTTTATTCAAGTTATGGCATCACAAGACAACCCCAGACTCTAGTTGTGTAGTCCTCTATTGTGCTAATTTCCAATACAGTTGAAGGCCTTGTCTTCCGTCCAGATGCTTCTGAGCTGGACTCTTCCTCTTGGAAGGCTAAGGAGTACTGATCAGTGCAATATTGGGTGCCGCCCATTTATAGCCAGACTACACCGAAGATGGCCGTCACTCTAAGGCTCCTGGTACATGAAACCCTAAAACAAGTTTGTTTACAACTCTTTACTGTGCTCCCAATGTAAATCCCCACTATGGCCCACAATTCGCTTTGCCATAGCTCTCCATGGTGCAAAGTGGACAGTTCTGTCATTGTATTTTGTTTACATTTGCTACATAAATTGATCCTAATGTCACACAATATGTTCTCCGCTTTGGCAGGTTTTGGCCATGGAGTCTCCTGACAGCACATCCCCTTTCTGCCCGTTCCCCCAAACGTGAAGGATGAAGTTTATTAATCTTTGTCCTAGAAGGAGAACATTCAATGCATTTGCAGGTTCTCAAGAGTTTCGTCAGGTTCATACACTAGCCAAGACATTAAGTCCCACAATCTTCCTTTATGATGCTTGCAGTCTAGGATCTTGTTCACTTCAAATTTTGATATTCCCTGTACTATCAGAGGAAGTGGTTTACTTTGAAGTGGAGTGACCACTGGAATAAGCAGAGAAATGTGAAATATTGGATGTATTGAAAATACGCCGCATTTAGAGGAAATCTGCAATTTACTGGTCCTAATTATTTTGACCTCTTAATAAGGTCAAATACATTTTGGAGGAAACCTCTCTGAATATTTAACATGCAGAAGTCGTGTGGAAAGCCACACCTGCCGTCTTTTCTTGTATTCAGACCCCCAGTGTTGGTGCTTGTCTTCTTGTCTTTTGTAACCTCTGGTAGCGTATTCTAAGTTGACCTTGTTGAATGTTTCATGCACACTTTGAATTTATTCTACAACAGCAGAACTTATAAAGTTTAAGGAATTACTATCGGTAGAAATCTTGGATGAAAACCATAGGTCCCATAGAAAGGGAAGTAACATGCCTAGCATTGTTATAGGCTATTTCGGAAGGAAACAAAAGAGTCAAACAAGAATCATAAATACTGAGTAGTTAACATTGCAAACATTGCTGACAGCCAGATGGAGGGTAGTGACTTGAGGACAAGGTTAGTGCAATTTTCACTACAAACCATCATTCTTGCTAAAATCGTGAAGTGAATGGTTGTGGGAATCCTGTGAAGAGAAACTATATGGTCTACCAGTAGTTGAGTTAATTTCACAGCAATGGGCAATTTGTAAGGAATAAAATGAGCTAGTTTTGTCAAGTAGTCCACTACTGTCAACACTTTGGTCATACCACAACTGGGAAGCAAGGCCACTACAAAGTCCATAGAGATTTCCTCTCAAGATAAATTTGGGGTGGGAAGAGGTTGTGACAAACCCTTGGTTTTTTAATGTTCGACTTTGGTTTCAACTTTCTTTTTTTTAATCACACCAGACCTTTAGCCACTGGAATCATACTGACACAACTTCCAAAGTGTTTTCATATCTTGGATAGCCAGCAGTGGAAGAGGCTTTGCACCAGTGAAGAGCAGGTTTTTGGAGAGTGTTGGTGGGCAAAAATAACCGAGTCTTGTAAAGGCACCACTGTAGAATTACATCTTGTTTGAACCAATTATCCCACGTAGAATGTTCAGAATCAGGGCAAAATAAGTATAAAAACTGATCAAGCTACAGTGCAAATTATGTCTTGCGGCTGGATACTTGAACGTGGATCTTCTTTCTTTTTAACCTACGGCTGTGTCTTGACAACTTAAGGCGTTTGCCTTTCAATTATCTGTTCCGGGTCAAAACCTGATAATGAAGTCATAATGGTCAAAGAACAGGTTCCACCTTAGCAGACGGTGAAAAACAAGTTGCCATGGTCTGTGAACACAGTTACAATATGCTTAGTTTATAGAAAAAGAAAAAAGTCTCCATTCACGAAATGCATCTCTAATGGTTATCAAATCTTTTTCTACAAGTGTGTAATTTTCTTTCAATGGATTACATTTTCTGTACATATTGGCTGCCAAAAGTAATTGACCAGTTATCTCATCTCTCGGAGATGTTAGCACGCCTGACCTTAATAAGTAAACTTACAAGGGGATGCCAATAGGTTGATGAACCCTTTGACTCGCAATTAAGATGTTCTTACCATAGCTCCAGTACATAACCAATAATCAATACACGATAATCAACAATAATTAACAAAATCAATAATCAATGGAGTCAGTAATTGTCACGCACCATGACATTCCAGTCATGAATAACCACACCTTTAGTAAAAGTTTAGAATGTTTATTTCCCTATATTAACAATGCTAAGGTCAGGTAGATTAATCTCAAAATCAAATGAAACACATGCAGAAACAATACTGGTTGTCTAAAGTGGCGGAAGAAACGCAATCTAATCAAAGCTTGAAATAAAAAACATTCTAAAGTTAAGGTGCAAATCAATAGCAAAGTCAGCTGCGTCAATGAAATGAAGTACATGAAGTTGAGCAGAGAAGTTCACCAAGCATTAGTCCCTGTTATCCTAATTCATTATGGAGAATCCTTAACTAACGTCAGATTAGCATCAGCATGTTGTGCTTCATGCAAAACAATTTAGTAACACGAATTTGAAAAAACATCTAAACGCAGTTGGCACCTAGAAAGAAAAAGCCAATATGCATGGTAATCACAATTCGGAATATACCTATCCTCAGGGTGGATCAGCAAAGCAGAATCTGTCTTCGTCCTCAGGACATCAGTCGATCAGCAAAGCATCAGGCTTCAGCATTAGAATTTTAAAAGGGTCAAAGTCATTAAGCATTAAAGTTAAGCATGTCTCTAGTAAAGACGTATAAGAAAGCAATAACCTTTCGGTCGGGAAAATATGGGCAGTAAGCTGTCTTCTCTCAGAATGAGTGAGTGAGTGTCTGAACCTCTTCTCCCTCTGCGGCGGCGTTATATTAAAGTTACCTAAACTATCCCCTAATTCCCTATTGGTCAATGAATCATATTTTCACACTCTGTCCAATAAAACTAATATCCCAAATCTATGAATTCTAATATTTCTCCGTTCTCATATTGTTGATTGGTTCGTCTTGCGATGTCCTCACCATCCATCCAGGTAACAATATTGTTGCAGCTTCTACTCTAGTCAGTATGTTCACTGTTCTTGAACTGGGACACTCAGTCTCACACACATCACACATAAAATGTTGCATTAGCAAGATCATCATCTCCTAGCAGTCGGTTCAAATGAAAAGCTTCTGTTATGAGCACATTTGAACAGTACAATAGACATTTCACAGTTTAATTCACTTGGTCAGCATTTTATTAAACGCTAAGAAATACAGCTTTAAGTGAGGCCTGGTAAAATAGGCCAAGGCACTTGCTAAGTTGAGGCCTACAATTAATAAAGTTAAAGCTAAATTCATAACCCTTAATATGACATATTATTGCGCTAGTCTAACATATATTCAGCATTTCATAATATTTAATCATAGATTAGTACATTTTGTTAAAATTGGTGGCCATTCTTCGTGATTACATTTTCAAATGCGTGTATTATTTTTCTACGTTATAAAATTTTCTACATAAACTCATTAATCAAAACACAAACATTCATTAATCATTTTTATTAAAGCACCTGCGCTAGCAGAGACAGGATTGAAGGTACTGTTTCATCAGAAGCATCCAATGGTTTTGGAATGAGCCAGTATGGGTGCTGATGTAAAAGATTTATTTAATTAGACGCAAGCATTATCTGCTTTTTTTTTTGTCACTGGAAGGGTACACTTAACAGTTGCTGTGAAATTAGAGCTATGATATGAGAAAACTGTTCAATCAATCCACAGAAGAAGCTGTGGAGGCCCAAAAACATAGAACATTTATTGAGTGAGGTTTTTGTTAGGAGCGCACATGACCCGTGGGTATCAGAGTGATGTAAGCAATAACACACTAGTATTCATAATGGCGTTTATAAAGAACACAGGTATGTGACCATGCATAATCTTAAAACATACATAAGTTAACCCATCGCTTGACTATGAAGGTCTTTGAAAGATAGTCATAACCTTTGATGCACCTTGAATACCTTAGTTCTTCTGTGGTTAAGTTGGGAGGATTTAGATGTTTAAGCGTGGTCTAAGCTTAAGCACTGTCGACGTATATTGATTAGGGATAGGCTGGCCTGCATATTTAGGTTAATTTTCCTGATGGGTCAGGTAATGGCCGACATAGTAGTTACAGTGCTAGCATGGCGCTTTGACCCTTTTCTTGAAGGATGTAGTGGAGGGGGCCGTTCTTATTTCGGGTGAGAGCTTTCCAGATTCTGGGTGACATTTCCGGTAAATGAGCGCACACAGGATTTATCCTTTTTGAATCTAGAAGGCTCTAATAGTAGGGAGTCAGAGCTGCAGAGGGAGTGTTGTTCTCCCCGACCTGCTGAGTTTCAGGAGTCAGGTATTTTTTGCGTGCCAGTGTGCACTGCTTTGCGAGTGATGCATGCCATTTTTAATATTTATTGAGCTTCGATAGGAAACCAGATTAGTATGGTGTGGGAGTGGTGCGGTCAAATCGTCTCGTTCCAGGGACAAACCTGGCCTTCATGGGCGCCAGATGCTTTCTTGGGGTGCTTGTGAGGACAGAATTTCTGTAGTCTAGTCTGTTTATGACAATCATTTGCAATATGTTTTTGAGATCATATTCGAGAAAGAAGGGTTTGACCTTTTTGACATACCTGAGGATTATGCTTGGCACTTTTGGCTGATGTGTTTATTTGTGATGTCATGTTAAGGCTCTTGTCCAGAATTACTCCTAGCAACTTAGTGTTGTCAGTAAGTTTGAGGGTGCTGCTTAGAAAGTGTGGATGGCCTATACAGTCTTGGATTAGCAGTGGGTGCATTATGGAGATTAGTAGGAGTTCTGCTTTTTGACGGGTTGACCTTTATGTGGTGGTAGGCTAACCAGAGCTGTACTTTCTATGGGGTTAGGTTCACCTGAAGCACACAGTTGAGAAAGGTTATTTTAATATACAGTGGAGTGTCATGCACATAAAGGAGAAGTGAGGTTAGAGGTTACATATACAGTTTAAAGAGGGTGTGGGCTAGGATAGATCCATAAACAAAACTCCTATGACAGAGAATGGGGTAGATTGGGCAACTTTTTAACTTGATTAGTTGTGAGCAGTTGATGAGGAACAAGGAGAACTGTTTCAGAACAGCACCTCTAATTCCCAAGCGTAATTTGAGCATGTCATGGCTGAATGTGCTGAATGCTTACGACAGGTTGTTAGAAATGGGGTCTCTAGTTGGCAGAAGTATACACCCTTGTCCAAGTAGGGACCACAATCCTAGTCAGGGTAAGTCACAACACAATCCAAATTATCCTGTGCCAACCATCTGGTAGCTTGGCACTGAGCAGTCAGGCTTAACTTAAAAGGCAACGTGTACAGTATTTGTGTAGTAACTCACACAGTAACAGTGAAATTACCACAAAAATACACCACAGGTTTAGAAAAATAGATAATATTTATCTGAATAAAATGTCAAAACGACAAAATACCAATAAGCACAAGTTTAAGTCTCACTTAAAAAAGGTTTAAAAAGAGTCTCAATCTTTAGAAATCAACACTTGTTTTTTGTTACACATAGAACCTGGGATGCGTCAAAAATAATGATGCACGGAGACCGCAAAGGAGGAGATGCGTGGAAAAAGAAGGTGTTGCGTTGAATTTTACCGTTGTGGCACAGACGATGCATCATTTCTTTCCACGCTGCAAGGGTGTGCGTCGTTTTTCAGCGCGCAGTCGTGGTTTCTCACTGCAAGGCGTGGATATTGCGCTGAAAATCCTTAACGCGCCGGAAGAAGGAGCAGGCGCTGCATCGATCCGGTAGGCGATGTGTCCAATTTTCCGTCGCAAGCCAATAGGTGCGTCAAATTTCTAGTCGGGAAGTCAGTGCTGCGTCTTTCCGGTCAGCTGTGGGGTGACTTCTCACCCACAATACAGGCTTTGTGTTGATTTCTGCAGCCATTGCATCAATTTTCGAAGCACAAGGAGCTTGTTGCAGCAGTGAAGTCTTTGTTGGCCTTGAGATTTCAGAAACAGGCGGCAAGCTCAATCCATGCCCTTGGAGAGCACTTGGAGAGGGGGGGGTGGGGGGGAGCAGAGTCCTTCCAGTTGAGTCAGAGGCCAGCAGGGCAACAAGCAGGGCAGCAGTCCTTCTTAGCAAAGCAGTCCAGATGAGTCTTTTGGGCAGCCGGGCAGCTCCTCTGACAGGGTGCAGGTGTAGGTCTATAAGTGTCTGAGTTGGTGGGGTCAGAGACCCAGTTTATATACCACAAAGTGCCTTTGAAGTGGGGGAGACTTCAAAGATTGGTTTTGAAATGCCCAGTCCTGTCTGCCAGGGTCCCTGTGGGAGGGTAACAGTACTTTGTGTGAGGGCAGGCCACTGGCCTTTGAAATGTAAGTGTGAGGCCCTCCAGCCCAAGAAGACCCATTCACTATGCAGATGAATGCAGATGTGACTGAGTGTCCTGTGTTTGTCTGCGTGAAACGCACAAGGGAGCTGTCAACCACCACAGACCAGATGTGGATTGGAGACAGGCTGTAAAGCAAAGATGGTATTAAGTGCAGAGAAATGCCCACTTTCTAAAAGTGGCATTGTTAAAATAGTAATATTAAATCCAACCTCACCAATATGCAGGATTTCCTATTACCATTCTGGCCATATTAAGTATGACCTGGTTACTCCCTCCATGTCAGAATCTACCACTCAAAAGTATATGAGGGCAATCCTAATGCTAGTCTATGAAAGGAGCAGGTCTCACAGTAGTGGAAAATGATTTTATGAGCTTTTCACTACGAGCACATATAAAACGCATAAGTACATGTCCTGCCTTTTACCTACATAGCACCCTGTCCTATGGGTTACCTAGTCCCTACCTTAGGGGTTACTTATTTGTAGAAAAAGGGGAGTTTAAGGCTTGGCAAGCAATTGTAAATGCCAAGTCGAAGTGGCAGTGAAACTGCACACATAGGCATTGCAATGGCAGGCCTGAGACATGGTTAAGGGGCTACTTATGTGGGTTGCACAATCAGTGCTGCAGGCCCAATAGTAGTATTTTATTTTACAGACCCTGGATACATTTAGTGCACTTTACTAGGGACTTACAAGTAAATAATATGTCAATTGGGTATGAACCAATGTTACCATGTTTAAGGGAGAGAGCATATGCACTTTAGCACTGGTTAGCAGTGGTAAAGTGCGCACAGTCCTAACATCAGCAAAAAACAGTGTCAGAAAAGTGAAGCAAAATGTTGGGGGATGACCACCCTAAATCTGTCCGGTCTAATGTGTCCCTCCCAGCTGAAAGTGGAGAGAGCTACCCAACCCCCTGGGAGCTCTCATCACTAAGGAGGAACAATCTGGAGAGAGCATTGGCATGGTCAGTCCCCGGGCGATGCTCCACCGTAAAGTACATTCCCTGTTGAAAGATGAACCACCTCAAGAGTATAGGATTTTCACCCCTCATCTGCATGAGGCATTTGAGGGGCATGTGGTCTATCTGGACCCGGAAGTGAGTCCCCAAACCGGTATGGTCTAAGCTTTTTCAGTACCCAGACCACAGCAAATACTTCTCTTTCAATGGCACTCCACCTCTCTTCCGTGGTAGTAACCTCCTACTAATGAAGGCTACTGGTTGATCAAGGCTCTTCTCATTCAGCTGTGCTAAGACCGCCACTATGACTTGCTCTGAAGCATGCATCAGCACTATGAATTCCTTGGAGTAATCACAGTCTCTGAACATGGGTGCCCAGCACACGGCTTCCTTGAGAGAATTAAAGGCTTTCTTACAAGCCTCTGTCCAGATCACCAACCTAGGCTGCTTTTTGGGAGTCAGCTCAATTAAGGGGGCCACCATGGTGCCACAACCCTTAACAAATCTGTAGTAGTAACAAGTGAGGCCTAGGAAGGCTCTCACTTCAGTTTGAGTTCTAGGTGGTTGCCAGGCCGCGATTGTTTTAATCTTGGCCTGGAGGGGCTGCACCTTGCCATCACCTACTTGGTCCTAAGTACACCATGGAACCATGCCCAATCAAGCACTTACTGGCCTTGATTGTCAGTCCTGCCTGTTGCAAGGCCTGGAGCACCTCTTGGAGGTGAAGCAGGTGTTCCTCCCAGCTGGCACTGTAGATCACAAGGTCGTCTGGGTAGGTGGTGCAGAATGCGTCCTTACCAGCCAGGACCCTGTTAACCAACCTTTGAAAGGTAGCAGGGGCATTATTTAAGCCAAAGGGAATTACCTATAACTGGTAATGTTCCTCAGGGGTTGAAAATGCAGACCTTTCTTTTGCCCCCTTAGTCAAGGCTATCTGCCAATATCCTGATGTTAAATCAAAGGTACCGAGGAATTTGGCAGCACCTAGCCTGTCAAAGAGCTCATCAGCTTGGGGGAAGGGGTGTGCGTAAGTCTTAGTGACAGAAATGAGACCTCAGTAATCTACACATAACCAAAGTTCTGGTTTGACACCCGGTGGGGCAGCCTTCGGTACTAGCACCATAGGGCTGGACCAAGGACTGCTGGAGGTTTCAATCACCCCTAGAGCTAGCATCTTGGCAACTTCTTCCTTGATGCTGGCCTTCAGTCTGTCTGACAACCTGTAAAATTGGTTCTTTACAATTGTCTGATAACCTGTAAAATTAGTTCTTTACAAGGGGACTGTCTCCCATGTCCATATCATGGACGCACAGCTGTGTGACTCCAGCGGTGAGGGAAAACAGAGGATTACTGTTCCAGTAACTGATAAGTCACTTCACCGGTCTAGGGTCAGGGAGGCAGGGAGGTTGACACCCTCTACTAACCCATCACTTTCCTGTGCAGAGAGGAAGTCAGGGAGAGGTTCACTCTCCTCCTCCACACCTTTATCTGCCTCTAGGAGCATGCTGGCTTCAGACATCTCAAGGTGACGCTTCAATCTGTTGACATGGAGCAACCCCACTGGGGTTTTCTGGGGTCTAAGTGGCCTCCCCCTTACACTCCTTGATTTCATATGGACCACTCCAGCGATCCTGGAGAGCTCTGGGCTCTACTGGTTCCATAACCCACATTTTGTCTCCAGTTTGAAATTCCACGGGTGTCCTTCTGGTCATACAAGCATTTCATAACCTCTTGATTGGCCTTGAGGTTGCTCTTGGCCTTTTTCCAGAAGCAGTGCATCTGGTTGCGGAAGGTCAACATGTAGTGGACCACATCCTGGGGGCATTTCCTGGGAGCTTTCTCCCACCCCTCCCCGACAATGATTAGGGTACCCCTAACAGAGTAGCCATAGAGAAGTTCAAAGGGACTGGGCCCTGCCCCCTTCTGGGGTACCTCTCTATAAGCAAAGAGAAGGCATGGTAAAATGACTTCCCACTTATGCCTGACGGCCGCAGGCAGGCCTCTGATCACGCCCTTCAAGGTCTTGTTTAATCTCTCAATGAGACCATTGGATTGAGGGTAATAGGGTGTGGCTAACCTGTAGGTTACACCACACGCATCCCACCTGGACTTCATGTATGCAGATATGAAGTTAGTGCCTCTGTCTGACACTATCTCCCACACGGATAAAGATCCCCATCATGGTTCTGGTCATCACCAATGCAGTCACCGTCCTCAGAGGGATTGCCTCTGGGTAGCGGGTGGCATGGTCCACCAAGACCAGGATGAACCTGTTGCCTAGGGCAGTCTTGGGGTCCAATGACGTCGATGTCCATTCTTTCAAAGGGGGTGTCAACAATGGAAAGTGGAATCGGGGGAGCCTTCAGCTTTTTCCCCGTCTTTCCACTGGCCTGGCAGGTGGGACAGGACCTGCAGAATGTATCTGAGGCTGTCCGCATCTGGGGCCAACAGAAGTGGGTGACAAGCCTGGCAAAGGTCTTGTCTTGCCCTATATGTCCTGCCAGGGTGCGTCATGAGCCAAACCCAGTAGGAAGGCCCAGTAACACTGAGGAACCACCAGCACACATGCGGCTCCAGTACCCGGAGCCTTAGGCTCACTATATAGATCATTGTCCCAGTAAATTAGGTGATCCCCAGAGGCTTCACCTGCTGCATGGGCTGAGACCTGTTGCCTCAAGCCTTCAAGAGTGGGACACTCCTTCTGCACTTTGCAGAATTCCTCCCTGGTGGACCCTCCCTCAAGTTGCCAGCCAGCTCAGGTAGGTCATGTAGGGCGGCATGTCCTACCTGGATGACTCAGGGGCCTCCTCCACAGAAACCCCATCAACCTCCACAGTGAGAACTTCTGGGACAGTTTTCCCGCACCCCTCTTCTTGGCAGCTGTCTGGGCCATTCTTCCAGGCTCCAGAAGCCCCTGACTTCCTTCCTGGGCAGCCATGGACCGTCTGGTCATGCAGAGCCACTCAGGCGATCCAATCATCTCCAAGTGATACTGAGCTCTACCTCCCTCCAGGTAGTGTGCTCTAGGTCACTGCCTAACAGACAACCTACGGGCATGGCAGGACTCTCAGCTACTTTTAGAGTACCAGAGACGCCCCCCCCCCCCCAAATGGAACCAGAGCTACTGGTAGGTGGCTCTCATAATTTTCAGCCACTATGACTTGGTGGAATGTGTTTGGTAGGACCTGCTCTGCTGACACAAGCTGACCTTTGACAGTAGTCATGCTGCCTGTGTCACGGAGAGCCTACACCTATTGCCCATTAATGGTGACCCACAGTCTATACTCAGAAGTATTGGCAGGGATGAGGGCTTTTGGCACCATATCTGCATCCTCCAGGGACACTAGGGTTACCTGTCTGATCCCCAAAACTAACTGGGACTACCTCCACCCGAGTGCTACACTAGCCAATCGAGGTGTCTGCCCACCAGTGGGGGGCTGTGCCCTCTTTGGATATTTGGAGTCGCCCTTAGAGTGATCATTCCTGGAGCACTCTGTACCGTGGGATATAAACCTCCCTGTCTTATGATCAAATAATCCTTTCTTAGGATCAGACTGGGGCTGGTTACCACTATTCTCTTGGGAATTATTTTGGGGGCCTTTAGAGAACTCCTTATTTTTTAGTTTTTCTCCCCCTTCTTTCTTCTGGTGGGAACCCTGACCACCTTTGTGGGTGTCCCCCCCAGATACCTTTTTGGACACTTTGGTGCTAGTCCAGAGGTCTGCCTTTTCAACAAGGTTCCCGGGATCAGTCAGCTTACTCTCAACTAGGTGACGGCACTACTCTCTAAAGAAAATACTGAGCATATGCTTTCTCAAGATCAAATTGTACAATCCAACAAAATCACTGATTTTGCTTCCCCGCCCCCATCCATTTAATGCCTTACTGGAAAAATCAATAAAGTCTACCCAGGTTTGGTTGGGGAGCTTGCTACTGTCCCTGAATCTTTGGTGATATTTTTCAGGGGTCAGTCCAAATTTGGCAATCAAAATGGCTTTCATGGGAGTGTACTTGTTCAGGTTCCCAACCTCTGTCAGACGTGTGTCCCTCCCAAGTGTAGGCATGCGTTTTCACAGGCGCCCCAACTATCCTAGTCAGGGTAAGTCACAACACAATCCAAATTATCCTGTGCCCACCCTCTGGTAGTTTGGCACTGACCAGTGAGGCTTAACTTAGAAAGCAATGTGTAAAGTATTTGTGCAATAAATCATGCAGTAGCACAGTGAAAGCACCACAAAATTACACCACACAGGTTCAGAAAAATAGATAATATTTATCTGAATAAATTAAGGTAAAAAACAACAAAACTCCAATAAGCACAACTTGAAATATTACTTTTAAATAGAAGGGTCTCAATCTTTAGAAATTAACAGTTGTTTCTTTGTTACGCACAGTACCTAGGATGGGTCAAAATAACGCACAGGGAACGCAGAGGAGGAGATATGTGGAAAAATAAGGTGTTGCATCAGAAATTCGGGTGTGGCACAGACGATGCTTTGTTTCTTTCCATGCTGCAAGGGTTTGCATTGGTTTTTGGCATGCAGTCTTGATTGCTCACTGCGATGCGGGGATATTTTGTCGCCCAGGGATGACGCGTTGAAAATCCTTGACGCGCTGGAAGGAGGAGCAGGCGGGGTGTCGATCTGGTAGGCGATGTGTCCAATTTTCCGTCGCAAGGTAGTCACTTCATGGAATTTCCAGTCAAGACGTCGGTACTGCATCGTTCCGGTCGGCTGTGTGGCCATTTCTCAGCCGCAATGCAGTCTTTGTGTCGATTTCTGCAGGCGTTGCGTTGATTTTCGACGCACAAGGAGTTTCTTGAAGAGGTGAAGTCTTTGTTGGCCCGAGACTTCAGAACAGGAGGCAAGCTCAATCCAAACCCTTGGAGAGCACTTCATGGGGAAGCAGAGTCCAGCAGGGCAGCAGTCCTTCTCAGCAAAGCAGTCCAAATGAGTTTCTGTGAACAGCCAGGTAGCTCCTCTGACAGGTAGTGGTCCAGAAGTGTTGGAGTTGGTGGGGTCGGAGACCCAGTTTATATACCCAAAAATGCCTTTGACGTGGAGACTTTCAGTCCTTTGTGTGAGGGCAGGCCACTGGCCTTTGAAATGTAAGTGTGAGGCCCTCAACCCTTCCAGCCCAGGAAGACCCATTCAGTATGCAGATGTGACTGAGTGTCCTGTGTTTGTTTGGGAGAAATGCACAAGGGAGATGTCAACCAGCACAGATAAGACGTGGATTGGGGACAGGCTGTAAGTCACAGACGATATTAACTGCAGAGAAATGCCCACTTTCTAAAAGTGGCATTTCTAAAATAGTAATATTAAATCCAACCTCACCAATAAGCAGGGTTTTCTATTACCATTCTGGCAATACTAAATATGACCTGGTTACGCCTTCCATATTGGAGTCCCCCACTCAAAAGTATATAAGGGCAGTCCCAATGCTAGTCTATAAAAAAAAGCAGGCCTCACAGTAGTGGAAAACAAATGTATGAGTTTTTTACTACCAGGACATATAAAACATATGTTCATGTCCTGCCTTTTACCTACATAGTACCCTGCCCTATGGGTTATATATGGCCTACATTAGGGGTGACGTATAGCAAAAGGGGTGTTTAATGCTTGACAAGCAATTCTAAATGCCAAGTCAAAGTGGCAGTGAAACTGCACACACAGGCCTTGCAATGGCAGACCTGAGACATGGTTAAGTAGCTACTTGTGTTGGTGGCACAATCAGTGCTGCAGGCCCACTAGTAGTATTTAATTTACAGGCCCTGGACACACGTAGTGAACTTCAATAGGGACTTGCAAGTAAATCAAATATGCTAATTGGGTATGAACCAATGTTATCATGTATAAGAGAGAGAGCATATGCACTTTAGCACTGGTTAGCAGTGGTAAAGTGTGCAGAAATCTAAAACCGGCAAAAACAGTGTCAGAAAAGTGGAGGGAGGCAGGCAAAAAGTTGTGGGATGACCACCTTAAGGCTGTCTGGTCTGACACAGGTCGAGTAGGATGAGGAGGCAAAAGCTTCTTTTGTCCAACATCCTATAAGTCATCAGTGACATTGAGGGTGGCCATCTGTGTACCATAACCCGTCATGAAGCATGTCTGAATGATGTCAAGCAGTCTGATTTTCTCAATGTGTTCACTTGGTTGTGCAAACATACATTTTACGAAGACTTTGGCCAGAAAGGGGAGTTTGGTGACTAGGCAGATATTAAGGTTAACACTTTAATTCCCAGCTTTTTGAGGAGATGTGACCTGTCCTAATTTTAGGCAGTCTTTGTTTCAGCAAAGCATTATTTTGGAAGAGAAGGGCATGATGGCTTGACTGAATTCCTTGATCAAGGATGAAGAGACGAGGTCTGATGTGAACTTTGGGGTTGGTGTGGCCTATGATTTTAGTTAGATAAGTTTCTAACTTGAATTTGTTCCAGGAGTCAGAGTTTTCCTGGGTTGGTGATGGATTGTAGGACACTGAGATCTCGGGGATGTTCATGGGAGACTGGTGAAGATAAGGGGGCTTTGGTATTTGGTGAATGGTTATATCAATATCAGTCGCTGCAATCTGATGAGCAACATAAGTCTGAAAAAGGCTTTGCAGCTCTCCTTAGAGGGGTTAGTGATCAAACTGCTGGCTAGAGATAGTTATTGCTTGATGTTAAATAATTTGTTCGGCTCATTGTTGGCTTTGTCTAAAAGTCAGTGGATGAAAGTAGTTTGATCTCTGTTGACCTTCTCTCATACCTTTCTTTCATATTGTACAAGAGGGAGCTGTGTAATTTTAGGTATCTTCTTTCATTTAGTGTGAGTTTTCTCCTTGTGGAGCTGTTTGTTGTATCAGGAGGAGGATGGGATGTTGATCCGCTTCTCTTTATTTTAGGGGGTCCACTCGGTTTAGTACATCTGCCATGGTTTCATCCTAGTGTGCCATTAGTTCCTCTCATGTGGGAGAGTTTATGAGTAGATGTAGATGGCGGTGGTGTTTGATCACACAGAAGATGTTTGATCGCTTGTCAATTTGTTTTAGGCTCCTGACCCATTGTTTCAGTCTGTCTGACCCTTAGCTGTAAAGTTTCTCCAGGTAAGGTGGAATAGGATGATGAGGTCGTCTAACCAGCCTACAGATAGCATGGAGTCTGTGACCAAGGAGTTTTCCTTAGTAATAATCAGGGCTCCAGTTGCACATTGTGTGTGTGTTGGGCTTTAGCAGTGATGAGAAATGTCACTGAGTCCAGGAAGTATTTTAGTTCAGTAATCGGGGATTTGTTGAGGTAATTACAGAATAAGCTGAAATCACCTAGGCACATGAGGGATTGTTTTGCAAAGAGATCAACTAGTTGTTAAAAGAGTTGGTTGTGTCCTGGGGGGTGGTAGGTGATATGGAAATTTGTTGGGGTGAGTTTAAGTATTCAAATGTATTCTTTCATCTGGAGGGTGCAATTGGTAGTAAGTTTCTGTGGATGACTTCTACTCCGCAGCCATTCCTGCTTCCACAGCCTTGGCATTTTAGTGAAAAACTGGGAAGGATGTCAATTTGGCAGTGCCAGTTTAACTAGATACTTTGTTACAGAAGGAGAGCCTTGATACAGTAAATTAAAAAGAGACCTGATTGAGATTTAAAGAGAATGTTACTCTACTGCATTGCTTCACAAAGTTATCAACAGATTGTTGCTGGAAGGCTGGCCCTCTCTTACACATATGATTAATTCTGCATTCTCGACATTGGATAAAGTTTCCAGGTTGCTCCACAATCTAAATAGGTATCTTGTCCTTATGAAGACCCGTCTGTGAGGCTTAAATTGGCCCCGCCTCCACACCTTGCCGGGTCGAAACGTCGATATCTCTTACAGCCTGGAGTGTTAATCAGTTCCACAGATTGTCAAATATGAATGATACAATTGCCTCCCTTTAGCTGAGACTGTACCTATGTTGGATAGTAAAGGTACATGAACAGGCTATACTGCAAATAGGATATATGTAACAGGTCTATTTTTTTCTTCATCTAAACTATTTAAAACAAGCACTTATTTCTTCAGCAGTCTTTTACGTAATTCTTTGGAGCAACCTTATATGTATATAATGCATTTACATCTGTTGTTTTTCAGAATACAGAAAAAGGTATACACTTAAATGTGTTTTTGTTGTGTCTGATGCTAAATTTACTACAAATAGAATTCTCGTTTTGAGAAAAAGTGCCTACCCCCATCCTTGAGCTAGACAGGTTGGAGGTTTCTTGAGAAGCAATTAGGTGAAGTTCATTTATTTGAATCAGATCCGTTTAGCAGATTTTGTTTGATTGGACCACTGTTGATATGCATCACGAACTACCCAGGTCCTGTGGATTATTTTTGGGTGACCCCATTGTTATGTAATGGCCAAGATGGAATGGGGACACCACCTTTTGAAGGAAAACAGCCCTGATACGAAGCATCAGTTTGTCTGGGTACACAGATAAATAAGGAGGCTTGGATGATAAAGCCTTCAGCTCACTCACAGCCTGGGCAGATGTTACTGTCACTAGGAACGCTGGTAAGCAGCTGGAGGGGACAATTCTGCAGCAGCGCGAAGGGAGCACACGTGAGGTATGTGAGAACTAAAATAAGATCCCACTGAGGCATGATAAAGCGCATAGGGAGAAACATATGTACAAGCCCTTTGATAAACCTGTTTACAGTAGTGGACTTGAATAAAGAGAGTTGGTCAGGCAGCTGCAGCAAGGTGGAGAGAGGTAACCTGTAAGACTGCCCAGAGCAGAGCCCTGGTTGGCAAGGGTAGGGATGAAGAGAAGAGTATCAGAAAGCGAGGCAGAAAGAGGATTGATAAGACTTTTCAATACAATATTTTACAAATTGTTGCTATTGGCAGGCATACACAGTTTTAGTGGCGGGCTGCCTGGCTGCCAAGATAACGATTCAGACTTCGGGAGGAAGGTGAAAACTATCAACTATCGACACTCAATCTCCATGCAAGGAGGTGGAGAGTTGACAGGTTTGGGTGCAGAACCCTCTCCTGCAACAGTAGACCCCTTCCCCCAAAGGGGCAGTCTGATTGGAGGATCAATGCTCATTTTCAGAAGTTCAGCTATTAGTCTCTTCGTGCCCAGTCCAGAGCCACAGATTACTTGGGCCTGGTCATTCTTGATCTTTTTGAGAACTCTGGGCAAACATTGCATGGGCAGAAAGGCATACAGGAGGCCTGAGTTCAATTAGAAACGAAAAGAGTTGCAGAGCAATTGCTGCCTTGGAAACCCCAGCGTGCGAAACTGCTGACACTGCATGTTCTCTTTGGCGGCAAACATATCTAACCAAGGGCTCACCCCAATGCTGAAAGAGTCTCTGCTCCACCTCCAAAAGGAGACGCCATTCCTGTTCCACTAGGCTTCAATAGCTGAGTTTGCCCTCCCTAGCGTTCAGAGAACCTGCTAGGTGATGAACCACGCCCGGCTGTTCCAGCCAAGTCCAGAGGCGCAAAGCCTCTTGACAAAGAGTCCCACACCCCACCCTGCTTGTTGCATGGCATGGCAGGGCTGTTGTCCGTGAATACCTGCACTAACTTCCCCTTGACAGAGAAAGAAATGCTTTCTATGTCAACCGCATTTCACAAAGCTCCAATAGGTTAATATGGAGTCCAGACTCCACCAGAGTCTTCTGATCTCCACCTCTTCCAGGTGGCTGTCCTATTCCAGGAGTGATGCATCTGTCACTACTGTCAGATCTGGTTGGGGAAGGGCGATGTGTCTGCTGTTGACCCAATCATGGTTCATCAACCACCCTGCAGGTCTTTTGCAGTTCCCTCTGATATCTGGACCATGTCAGACAGATTTCTCTGATGATGCGCCCAATGGAACTTCGGGTCCCACTGCAGAGCCCGCTTATGTCATCTGGCATATTTCACCAGCCGGATGCAGGAGGCTATGAGGCCGAGCAACCTCAGAGTCATTCTCACCGAAATCCAGGATAGAGGCTAAAACATTGGTATCATAGCCTCAAAATCCTGGACTCACTGCTTGGGAGGATAAGCCTGAAATTGCTTTGTATCCAGAACTGCTCCAATGAAAGGAAGTGTCTGGGAAGGATTTAGGTGTTACTCTGGCACATTTTTAGTGAACTCCAGCAAATGCAGGAGGTCCGCCGTAGTCTAAAAGTAAGACAACAGCGTGGGGCAAACCCGGCTTCAACAGGCCAGCCAGTCTGACTTACGCAGATGAGCTGCACCCACCATCACCTTGGTGAACAGTGAGGGGCGATGGTAGGGCCAAAGGGGAGCACGGTGAACTGAAAGTGCTCATGGCCTACCTTGAATCACAGGTACTGCCTGCGGAAAGGTAGGATGCTGATGTGGAAATAATCATCCTGCAAGTCCAACGTTACCAACCAGTCTCTTTGGTCTAGGGCAGACAAGACCTGAGCCAAAGTGAGCATCTTGAATTTCTCCTTTTTGAGGAAGAGTTTGATGGTCCTCAGGTCTAGAATAGGGTGAATACCCTTGCTCTTTTTGGGAATCAGGAAGTAGCTGGATAACAACCACTACCTACTACTGATATTGGAGCCCTTTCTATAGACGCCTTGGCCCATAGAGCTGTAACTTCCTCTTGGAGCAAGGTCAGATGATCCTGCACCAGCCATTCGTGTGATGGCGGTATAAGGGGAGGGAAAGATTGGAACGGGAGGGAATAGCCCCTCTGAATTATCTGTAAGGCCCATTTACCCGATGGTATGGACTGCTAGTGGAGGAGGAGTTGTTGGATTCTCCCTCCAACTGGGCACCCATGGTCTTGCAGAACCAAAGTAGAGGCTGCTGCTGCTTTGGGGGTGGGGGCCTTCGGGAAAGGGAGGGGGCGATGGCTTCTCCCTACCAGACGTGGTTAGAATGCACCATGTCCACATCTCATAGCTTGCGCAGAATGGTGGCTGGCATAGGACTGGTGCGGTGGTATGCCCCTTCTGAAGCCCGTGGGTCCTTGAAGTGCTCCACCGCAGTCTGCTTTCTCTCCAAAGAGACAAGTCCTGTCGAACGGCATATCCTTGAGGTTGGTCTGGACATCACTGGAAAAGCCAGATGTTCTCAGCCAGGCGTGGCGTCTCAAGCCACTGTCAAGGAAACTGCTCTGCCCAGAGAGTCAGCCGTGTCCAAACCAATTGTGAACTTCGCTGCATCGCTCCAGTCTTTCACTGCTTGGGAAAGGAGGGCCAAGGCCTCCTCGGGGACTTGTTGCAGCACTTGCACAACCGTATCCCACAAGGTATGGGAATAACAGCCCAACAAGCATGTGGTGTTCACCGACTGCAATGGTTAGCTGGGGGGGAAAACATTTTCCTGCCTAAGCTATCCAGCCTCTTGGATTTCCTGTCCAGAGGAGTGCCAGGAAAAGTTCAATAGGAAGTTGAGGCTTGGACTACCAACCTCTCAGAAGTGGGGTGTTGGGTGAGGAAACATATCACCCAGGGCAGGGCAAAGGCAGTGGGCAACTGTCCTGTTCACAGGAGTCCCTGTGCTGGGCTTGGACCAAGTTCCCAGCAGGACATCAGCCAGTGGCTCATTAAAGGGCAATTGGGGGTTCAGATGAGGGAGCCCTAGGCTGAAGCAATTCCATCAAGAGTTTAGGTTTGACAGCCACTGAGGAAAGTTAGAGGTCACGGACCTCCGCTGCCATATTCGCCACCACTGCATAAGATGCTCACTCCTCCGTAGCCATGGTAGAAGAAGAGAGCATACCAGTGTATGGGGAGGTGTCCAGTCCACTGGCATATCCTAGTTCCTCATACCAGTCCAATGAAGCTGGAGTCTCTAACTGGTAATCTGAAGGGTCCAGTGACCCCCTCTTATTCTTCCTCATGCCAGGCTGTTCCAGAAAATGCTCAGGCAACGACCTAGGACCAATGGGCTTTGCTGGTTCTGGAACATGGGTCAAGTAATGCCATTCCGACTCGGGGTCGGGGATGAGAATGGGGCTGGCACCAGCAGCCCTGGGAGAAGAGCATCAGAGTAGAGGCAGGAGTTTTTCAAAAATAGTCAACAAAAAGTTAGAAATAAAAACCTGTTAAAAAGAGACAGAGTAGTAGCTCTTCTCCAAATCAGTGTCAACCGGTGCAGAAAGAAAGAAACTGATGTCTGCATGCCTGGGCGGCGTCTATATAGGTGACTGTGATGTCACTTCCGGCCCCAACGTCGCCACGTGGAACCAAACAGACACCCGACCGGGCACAGGGGTACTGTTCACACAAACTTTTCCACATCCAGTCTGATGCCTCAGGAATTCAAAGGTAAGGCGTTTGCAGCTAGATGTCTCTATCAGATGAGTACAAATATTTGGGAGGAACAGGGTGTTGGGGAGAGGCAGCGCAGAACAGGGTCTCAACTGGCTCCAGAGCCACAGACTCCTTAGACGGGAAAGCCTCAACCAACTCTGGCTCTGAAGAGGAGTCAGAGAGTAGTATGGACAACTTACCTTGCTTGCGTTTGCTTATGTACCTTTTTTCCTTCTTATGCTTTTGGAGGGAGGATCTCTACTCAAAGTCCACCGGAAACCTAGAGTGGTGCTAGGAC
Source organism: Pleurodeles waltl (assembly GCF_031143425.1). NCBI lineage: Eukaryota > Metazoa > Chordata > Amphibia > Caudata > Salamandridae > Pleurodeles > Pleurodeles waltl. The sequence goes on along the minus strand of NC_090442.1, from coordinate 397,865,759 downwards.
CTGAGCCTCCCTATACGTTTCTTGTTTCTAGCCGTAAAGAGCTTAGTCCTCCCACCCACCCTATTCTTTATTAGTCTTTGGGTGCATGCTCTGGCACGACTCGCAAGATTCGGAGTCGTGGTCATAGCCCTTGCACCACATACGCCACAGGGCTTGAACACTGACCTCTTGGAATGGGACATGTTGTTGCACTTCTGACAGAACAAGGAAAGTTGAACTCTAGAACTATGCTGAAGGCACGCTCAAAAACAAAACTGATGTCAGTACAATGGTGAGGGTGCTTTATAGGGTTGGTGATGTCATAGGGACATCACCGTGCGTCAAACAGAGTTAGAGCCCACCTACCATTGGAGTAGATGTATGGAGAAAGTTTTCTGGACCAGTCTGGCACTTGGAGGAGTATTCAAGAGTTGAGGGATTTGCACCTATAAGTATCTATCAGAAACAAGAAGCTCATCTGTGGATAGTATGAGCATTTACTAAAAATTAAATGATGCAAAGGTTTAAACCACTAAAGGGCCACAGTGAAAACCTGGAAATATACTCATCTTATACCCTCAGCTGTAACAGTATTCTTGATGTTCCATTCACAATTTAACGAGACACTGAGAAGTCCATCATTTGCCCCTTTCCTCTATTTTCCTCATATCTATTCAGAACAAGGACAACTGTGGGAGTTGAATGTTCCCCAGCTCAAAACTGTGGAAGTCTACGCGTCCCAAACAATAAAGAAGGAAAACATCAAAAAGGACTAAGGTGAGGTCCACATCAAATCAAGATAAGAGCACTGGGTTTTGGGAAGAGACACATGAAACCCTTTTAGTCCTGGATTCCAAACTTTTCTTTTGTACACACAGCTAATACGTCTTGCCTTAATGTGGATTGCACTCTGTAGTATATATACCGTAAATGACTTGGAATAAAACAGTGTCTTACCTGTATGAGTAGTTTACTTCTCGAAGAATTTTCTGGATTAACATTCTGTGCATTATTCTGCCATCTAGTGGGTTGGTCTGGAATTCACCTCTTTTCTAGTTTTTATTCATTTTTCTTATTTTTCTTGTTGCTGGGCGTTAAGGGATCCCCCTTTTGGTGCTTCCTGTGACATTGTACGTCTTCCCTTGGAAGCTCTCACCCTTGGTCACCATTTCCAATTATATTTTTCTTGTATGTTCTTGGTGGGGGTGGGTGGGTCACTTCAGAATTCAGAAGATTCTGAAAGCTGCAAAACTACACCTACAGGTAAGAAATTATTTTGTTCTGCAGCGTGCATCTTTTCTGGATTTACATGCTGTATATAGATTTTGTAGTGGTTCTGTTAGTTTTGCGGTTTTTGGGTTGAAAATGAACTGTGATGTGAAAACAAAGGTTTGAACACTTTTTTCCCCCCACTTGAGCTTCCTTGCTCATTTCAGTCTATGCAGTAGTGTTTTGTGAACTTGTGTACAGATGACCATTTTGCTGCCATACAGATGTCCTGTAAGGGTATATTTGCTAGAAAGGCAATGTTGCTCATTTCTACCTTGTTGAGTGTTCTTTTGGGGTCGAGTTTAGTTTTACCCTCAAACCTGTGTGGCACAGTTGAATGGTTTGCGTGATCAGGCAGTTGTGACAGTTACTGGTTTTCCCAAATGGTTGTCTGCAAAGGAAACAAATAATTGCTTTGTTTTCCTGATTGTCTTTGTCTCCTCAATATAATACATTATTGCACGTCTTGCATCCAGCATGTGTAACGCCCTTTCCGTTTGATTCTTTGGCTTTTGGAAAAGCTTGGAATTTGTATTCTTTGATTTAAGTGGAAGTCTGAAACTATCTTTGGTTAGAACTGTGGCTCTGTCCTCATGACTTTTCTGTCCTGTGGACAAGTAAGCATGATTCTTGGATTCTGAGTGCTTGTATTTTACTCACCCTACAAAGTGGTGGTATAGCCATTAGGAAAGCTGTCTTTAATATGAACTTGTGTAAAGGCTCAAATAGTGTATTCATTAGTTGTGTTATCACAACATTTAGATTCCATGTAGGTGCTGGTATCTTCTTTGGTGGTGCAATTCTTTTTGCTCCCTCTACAAAACGATTTATTACTGGAGTTCTGAAGATGCGTCTTCTTATGTGACCTCTTGTGCAAGCCACAATCGCGGCTAAATGTACCTTCAAGGATATGTACGTCAGACTACAGTCTAGTAGGTGTGCTAGATATTTTAGCACATTTGCGTCCTTAGTGTTTTTTCCCAATAAGCCCTCTTTATGACACCATAACGAGTATCTCTTCCATTTGGCAATTTAGCACTTCTTTGTTGACTTTGTTGAGTTCCTCTCTAGGAACAGACATTATGCTTTCTGTTAGCCTTAAATGACCGTAGTCCAAGTCTTCAGGCGCCAAGCAGCCAGGCTTAAAGACTCTGGTTCCGGGTGTATTACCCTTCCTTCCATTGACAAAAAATTGTCATGTTTTGGCAATTTCAGACTGTTGCCCTGTGCCATTTCTATTAGTTCTGAGAACCGCCTTTTTCTTGCCACAATGGGGCATTTAGTATTGAGTCATTTTGCTCCTTTTGCGTTTATCTCTTTGTGTAACAGTAGTATCGGGGGAAAAGCATATGCAAATATCTCTGACCAGTCCATTCCCTAGGGACTCGAGGTGTGGCTTTCTGGATGCAAAGTTTTGCCATTTTGCGTTCTTTAGTATTGCAAATAGGTCTAACTTTGGAGTTCCTCAAGTCCAGAAAATCTGAGTACTACTTGCTTGAGTTGCGATGTGTCAGTCATTTAGCTTCTTTTCTCCTCCCCAGAATTTCCATTTTAAACATCGAAAAGCCTTTACTTTGAATGTCCTTGGACAACCATGTCTTTTTGGGAGACTTGACTCCTGCGCTGTCCCTTTTGAGGGATTCAAGCGGTTCTTTGTCTCTGGGCCTGGCTTCGATCCACGGACCTTTTCATTATTGAGGCTTCCTTTATTGCCTTATAGTCTGATTTTTGAGACTGTAGCAAGGGAAGTTTTTTCGGCGTTACCTATGGCCTCATCTTTCTTAAGCACTCACAGTCATCGCAGAATTCCTCCCCCCCCCCCTCCCCCCCCAAAAAAACCTTCATGGTTCTCAGGTCGGCGTCCGAAGCTTATCCCTTGGCACCTCTGGCATCATTTTCATTGCTTGGTCTTGCAGAACCAAAGTAGAGGCTGCTGCTGCTTTGGGGGTGGGCCTTCAGGAAAGGGAGGGGGCGATGGCTTCTCCCTACCAGACGTGGTTAGAATGCACCATGTCCACATCTCATAGCTTGTGCAGAATGGTGGCTGGCATAGGACTGGTGCGGTGGTACGCCCCTTCTGAAGCCCGTGAGTCCTTGAAGTGCTCCACCGCACTCTGCTTTCTCTCCAAAGAGACAAGTCCTGTCGAAGGGCATATCCTTGAGGTTGGTCTGGACATCACTTGAAAAGCCAGATGTTCTCAGCCAGGCGTGGCGTCTCAAGGCCACTGTCAAGGAAACTGCTCTGCCCATAGAGTCAGCCGTGTCCAAACCAATTGTGAACTTCGCTGCATCGCTCCAGTCTTTCACTGCTTGGGAAAGGAGGGCCAAGGCCTCCTCGGGGACTTGTGGCAGCACTTGACAACCGCATTCCACAAGGTATGGGAATAACAGCCCAACAAGCATGTGGTGTTCACCGACTGCAATGCTTAGCTGGGGGGGAAAACATTTTCCTGCCTAAGCTATCCAGCCTCTTGGATTTCCTGTCCAGAGGAGTGCCAGGAAAAGTGCAATAGGAAGTTGAGGCTTGGACTACCAACCTCTCAGAAGTGGGGTGTTGGGTGAGGATACATATCACCCAGGGCAGGGCAAAGGCAGTGGGCAATTGTCCTGTTCACAGGAGTCCCTGTGCTGGGCTTGGACCAAGTTCCCAGCAGGACATCAGCCAGTGGCTCATTAAAGGGCAATTGGGGTTCGGATGAGGGAGCCCTAGGCTGAAGCAATTCCATCAAGAGTTTAGGTTTGACAGCCTCTGAGGAAAGTTAGAGGTCAAGGACCTCCGCTGCCATATTCACCACCACTGCATAAGATGCTCACTCCTCCGTAGCCATGGTAGAAGAAGAGAGCATACCAGTGTATGGGGAGGTTTCCAGTCCACTGGCATATCCTAGCTCCTCATACCAGTCCAATGAAGCAGGAGTCTCTAACTGGTAATCTGAAGGGTCCAGTGACCCCCTCTTATTCTTCCTCATGCCAGGCTGTTCCAGAAAATGCTCAGGCAACGACCTAGGACCAATGGGCCTTGCTGGTTCTGGAACATGCGTCAAGTAATGCCATTCCGACTCGGAGTCGGGATGAGAATGGGGCTGGCACCAGCAGCCCTGGGAGAAGAGCATCAGAGTAGAGGCAGGAGTTTTTCAAAAATAGTCAACAAAAAGTTAGAAATAAAAACCTGTTAAAAAGAGACAGAGTAGTAGCTCTTCTCCAAATCAGTGTCAACTGGTGCAGAAAGAAAGAAACTGATGTCTGCATGCCTGGGTGGCGTCTATATAGGTGACTGTGATGTCACTTCCGGCCCCAACGTCGCCACGTGGAACCAAACAAAGCCACCCGACCGGGCACAGGGGTACTGTTCACACAAACTTTTCCACATCCATTCTGACGCCTCAGGAATTCAAAGGTAAGGAGTTTGCAGCTAGATGTCTCTATCAGATGAGTACAAATATTGGGGAGGAACAGGGTGGTGGGGAGGGGCAGCGCAGAACAGGGTCTCAACTGGCTCCAGAGGCACAGACTCCTTAGGTGGGAAAGCTTCAATCAACTCTGGCTCTGAAGAGGAGTCAGAGAGTAGTATGGACAACTTACCTTGCTTGCGTTTGCTTATGTACCTTTTTTCCTTCTTATGCTTTTGGAGGGAGGATCTCGACTCAAAGTCCACCGGAAACCTAGAGTGGTGCTAGGACCTGAGCCTCCCTCTACGTTTCTTGTTTCTAGCCGTAAAGAGCTTAGTCCTCCCACCCACCCTATTCTTTATTAGTCTTTGGGTGCATGCTCTGGCACGACTCGCAAGATTCGGAGTCGTGGTCATATCCCTTGCACCACATACACCACAGGGCTTGAACACTGACCTCTTGGAATGGGACATGTTGTTGCACTTCTGACAGAACAAGGAAAGTTGAACTCTAGAACTATGCTGAAGGCACGCTCAAAAACAAAACTGATGTCAGTACAATGGTGAGGGTGCTTTATAGGGTTGGTGATGTCATAGGGACATCACTGTGTGTCAAACAGAGTTAGAGCCCACCTACCATTGGAGTAGATGTATGGAGAAAGTTTTCTGGACCAGTCTTGCACCTAGAGGAGTATTCAAGAGTTGAGGGATTTGCACCTAGAAGTATCTATCAGAAACAAGAAGCTCATCTGTGGATAGTATGAGCATTTACTAAAAATTTAATGATGCAAAGGTTTAAACCACTAAAGGGCCACAGTGAAAACCTGGAAATATACTCATCTTATACCCTCAGCTGTAACAGTATTCTTGATGTTCCATTCACAATTTAACGAGACACTGAGAAGTCCATCATTTGCCCCTTTCCTCTATTTTCCTCATATCTATTCAGAACAAGGACAACTGTGGGAGTTGAATGTTGCCCAGCTCAAAACTGTGGAAGTCTAGGCGTCCCAAACAATAAAGAAGGAAAACATCAAAAAGGACTAAGGTGAGGTCCACATCAAATCAAGATAAGAGCACTGGGTTTTAGGAAGAGACACATGAAACCCTTTTAGTCCTGGATTCCAAACTTTTCTTTTGTACACACAGCTAATACGTCTTGTCTTAATGTGGATTGCACTCTGTAGTCTATATACCTTAAATTACTTGGAATAAAACAGTGTCTTACCTGTATGAGTAGTTTACTTCTCAAAGAATTTTCTGGATTCACATTCTGTGCATTATTCTGCCATCTAGTGGGTTGGTCTGGAATTCACCTCTTTTCTAGTTTTTATTCATTTTTCTTATTTTTCTTGTTGCTGGGCGTTAAGGGATCCCCCTTTTGGTGCTTCCTGTGACGTTGTACGTCTTCCCTTGGAAGCTCTCACTCTTGGTCACCATTTCCAATTATTTTTTTCTTGTATGTTCTTGGTGGAGGTGGGTGGGTCACTTCAGAATTCAGAAGATTCTGAAAGCTGCAAAACTACACCTACAGGTAATAAATTATTTTGTTCTGCGGCGTGCATCTTTTCGGGATTTACATGCTGTGTATAGATTTTGTAGTGGTTCTGTTAGTTTTGCGGATTTAGGGTTGAAAATGAACTGTGGTGTGAAAACAAAGGTTTGAACACTTTTTTCCCCCACTTGAGCTTCCTTGTTCATTTCAGTCTATGCAGTAGTGTTTTGTGAACTTGTGTACAGATGACCATTTTGCTGCCATACAGATGTCCTGTAAGGGTATATTTGCTAGAAAGGCAATGTTGCTCATTTCTACCTTGTTGAGTGCTCTTTTGGGGTCGAGTTTAGTTGTACCCTCAAACCTGTGTGGCACAGTTGAATGGTTTGTGTGATCAGGCAGTTGTGACAGTTACTGGTTTTCCCAAATGGTTGTCTGCAAAGGAAACAAATAATTGCTTTGTTTTCCTGATTGTCTTTGTCTTCTCAATTTAATACATTATTGCACGTCTTGCATCCAGCATGTGTAACGCCCTTTCCATTTGATTCTTTGGCTTTTGGAAAAGCTTGGAATTTGTATTCTTTGATTTAAGTGGAAGTCTGAAACTACCTTTGGTAAGAACTGTGGCTCTGTCCTCATGACTTTTCTGTCCTGTGGACAAGTAAGCATGATTCTTGGATTCTGAGTGCTTGTATTTTACTCACCCTACAAAGTGGTGGTATAGCCAGTAGGAAAGCTGTCTTTAATATGAACTTGTGTAAAGGCTCAAATAGTGTATTCATTAGTTGTGTTAGCACAACATTTAGATTCCATGTAGGTGCTGGTATCTTCTTTGGTGGTGCAATTCTTTTTGCTCCCTCTACAAAACGATTTATTACTGGAGTTCTGAAGATGCGTCTTCCTATGTGACCTCTTGTGCAAGCCACAATTGCGGCTAAATGTACCTTCAAAGATATATACGTCAGACTACAGTCTAGTAGGTGTGTTAGATATTTTAGCACTTTTCCGTCCTTAGTGTTTTTTCCCAATAAGCCGTCTTTATGACACCGAGTATCTCTTCCATTTGGCAATTTAGCACTTCTTTGTTGTTGACTTTGTTGAGTTCCTCTCTAGGAACAGATATTAAGCTTTCTGTTAGCCTTAAATGACCGTAGTCCAAGTCTTCAGGCGCCAAGCTGCCAGGCTTAAAGACTCTGGTTCTGGGTGTATTACCCTTCCTTCCATTGACAAAAAAATAGTAATGTTTTGGCAATTTCAGACTGTTGCCCTGTGCCACTTCTATTAGTTCTGAGAACCGCCTTTGTCTTGCCACAATGGGGCATTTAGTATTGAGTCATTTTGCTCCTTTTGCGTTTATCTCTGTGTAACAGTAGTATCGGGGAAAAGCATATGCAAATATCTCTGACCAGTCCATTCCCTAGGGACTCGGGGTGTGGCTTTCTGGATGCGAAGTTTTGCCATTTTGCGTTCTTTAGTATTGCAAATAGGTCTAACTTTGGAGTTCCTCAAGTCCAGAAAATCTGAGTACTACTTGCTTGAGTTGCGATGTGTCAGTCATTTAGCTTCTTTTCTCCTCCCCAGAATTTCCATTTTAAACATCGAAAAGCCTTTACTTTGAATGTCCTTGGACAACCATGTCTTTTTGGGAGACTTGACTCCTGCACTGTCCCTTTTGAGGGATTCAGGCGGTTCTTTGTTTCTGGGCCTGGCTTCGATCCACGGACCTTTTCATTATTGAGGCTTCCTTTATTGCCTTATAGTCTGATTTTTGAGACTGTAGCAAGGGAAGTTTTTTCGGCGTTACCTGTGGCCTCATCTTTCTTAAGCAGTCACAGTCATCGCAGAATTCGCCCCCCTCCCCAAAAAAACCTTCATGGTTCTCAGGTCGGCGTCCGAAGCTTATCCCTTGGCACCTCTGGCATCATTTTCATTGCTCGTCAGACTCAGGTCTCTCAGGCATGGTGTAGGCTTCTGTCCCTGTATGGTGTAGTGCGTCAGTCTCTGCTTCTCCCTTCAGCGTCTTTGGCTTGGACCAGTTGCAGTCGTAGGTTCGATGGTCTACTGGCAGACAAAGGTTGCAGACTTGATGTGATCCTTCAGTGTGAACTTATGGTGGCAATTCAGGCAGAACTCTGAAGAGAGAGCCCCCTGTCTGGGAATTATCCAACTGTCAAGGAAACCTCCCCTTATGCTAGGGATCTCTCTTATTCGAAGATCTTCTTTCAGAATCGCTAGCTTCTTTGACTGGCTTCTTCTGAACTTTTCTTCTTTCATGACTTGGATAGCCTTCAGCAAAGCATCCAGACCAACGAAGGAAAACAAAAATTCGAAGATGCCGACCAAGAGTGGGAGCTTCCGGGGTAGGACGTATGACGTCATAGGAAGCATCAAATGGGGGATCTGTTGACGCCCAGCAACAAGAAAACAAATAAATGAACAACCAGAAAATGAGAAAAGTGACTCAATTCCAGACTCAACCACTGGATGGTGAAATAATGCACAGCATTAGTCCAGAAAAGATTCATGCTGCAAAACTTCTATTTTAGCTTCTGCAATACTTAACAGAACAAATACTTAATTAAAATGCTTTGCAGATTCTGTTTTAAGCTCATTCTACAAATTGCCAAACATATTATTCTTGACCCAGGACAATACTGCTTATGTAAAGGTGGAACACGGCCAGTACAAAACTCCTATTTACTTCTAAATTTAACCACACGTTCATCAGCGTTCATCACGTTTTAATATGCTGTCTTTTACAAGTTTGTCACTCGGTTAACCACTTTAAACCGGCAGTAAAACTAATTATAGAAATATGTTCTTCATATATGTAGTTCCTTCTACTATGTGTAGGAGTGAGTATTTATTTACGGTCAGTATTTCTCCGCCTATTGCCTTTCATAGAAACACATTTTACAGTCAGATTTCAAATACCTATACATGAGCGTCTCCTCTGGCATTGAACTACGCTGTCACAATGGGCAGTCTGGTGTGATTAACTGATACAACTGCCAAACCATGGGGTTTCCGTTGGTTAAATAAGGAACCGCTGAAATAGCACTACCTAAAACAGAGCCAAAAGCACAAACAACTTACTGTTTTTTCTGACTGATATGTACTGCAGATGTAGACGTTAACTACTGTTTGAAACAACCCTTCAAAATAAGAGAATCAATTTTAGTAACCTGCAAAGAGGTCCTTCACATGCCTTACTTCGCTAATTCACCCTTAAAAAAAGCGGCTGGCTGTCCACAATTCAGCTTAACATCAAGAGGAATAAAACGTAACGCTTACTCTTCTTATTAAGAATGCCCAATATGACACTAAATGAAAACGTTCACTGACAAAAACATCAATGCTCAATCCCAATGCGGTCTGGGACCTTTTCTTTTAGTTTGTGATCCCAAACAGAACAAACTTAACTCAGATGTTGATGGCAAAAACACTGTCCCTGCTGCCATGAGCATTGTTAAGTAGCTCCCATGCTAACGGAATTGACATCAGGTCAAATAGAGGGAGTGCCTTAAGCTATGATAGGCTAATGAGGCTAGAGGGAGGAGTGCTAGCTAAAGAGCTTTCTTCCACCCAGGCTTGCCAAGGTCTGATGGTTGCAAGGGCCTCCCTTTCATCTGAGCCCAAATATGAAAGGGTACAAACACACACATGTGACCAAAAAGGTATAAAGTAATCCCTGTTGCAACCAATTTAAAAAATACAGCTTCTTCTTCAGTTTTTCAATCCCAAGTCTAAGGAAACTAAAACGAAAAATCTTTCCATGAGCAATGAGCAGGCAAACATTCTTATGGATGTTCCCCTTTACAGACTCCTCCAATTGTATAAGCGTAATATCAGTGTACTTCCTACCACCAAAAAAGAGCAAAAATAATTAAAAGGGATGTCTTCCAACCTTGATAGAAATAAGAGGTATCACACAGCTAAAGACACACAAAGCATTGCTTCAAATGAAAAAGCGCTTCACTTCAGGGCAAATGTTAGAGCATCACTGAACTACCTATGGAAACAGAACATTGAATGACACGCGAAACCATGTTTTTTCAAATTACAAAGCAGATAAATGTGTTAACAATTCAGTTCTCAATTTTTTGTAAACATAGGCTTTTATTCCAGTGACAAAACAAATCAAAAAAATCTAATTTACAATCTGGATAAATGATCACAAGCACAAGATTGTTAAACGTTTTAATGTGAAACAATTGACAGTTTAAATTCCCATCACCCAAAAATCCCACGTTAAAAAAAAGAAAGTTTTGTAGCACAGTTCCTAAACGCATCTTGGGCAAAGTAAGTGAAAAATACAATGCTCTTGAGAGCGCACCTACCCCTTTGAAAGGAGTATACAATTAGCTGATAAACTCAGTTACTGTATAACAACCCTATATCCTTTAGAATTAAGCCTTTCAATTGATTCAATCTAAAAGCATTTTTATTGGGATAAACCCAACTCATCCTCTTTCAAAGTCACTATATTATTCAAATCACTGAATGCATTCAAGAAAACCTAGCCCAAAGGATATCTCCACTTTTTAGTAGTCTGCAAATTCAGATTTTAGTTCCACTTTCGATTAACATAACCATATACACAGAAATTTGATATGACAGGTCAAACCCTTTTAGGAGAATTCTATAAATTAAAAGTTTTTATTAGATTACAAGTGAACAATAACAGGCAACCTCTTCTGTAATGGAAGTTATTAGCCAATTCTGGAATAATATATTCTAAAAACTGTCTCGAGAGAATCATAGAAGAGGTGAGTCAAGAGATTTTTAACATACTAATCTCATTCTGCATAAAAAGAACATTTCAAAAGTAGCTATGTTTTAGTTTACACCGCTTATTATTAGCCAAAAAGCCAAGTGTTTTTTTCCTAGATCCTTCTCGTTTTCTGAAATTCCTGACTTAGGGTACATATTGAGAATCTGACACAAATATTTGTGCTGGGCTGAGAGGGGCACCTGTTGTAAATGTGGTACAGCATTATGCAGCCCATAAAAATGACGTTATTGCTTTAAATAACCAAGGATCATAGGCACTTCCCAATTTCACAGAATGAATTCCAAAATCAGGGGGCACAATAAATAAAAAAAATACAACTCTTCCTGTGATCAAATAAAACATGAAAATACAACTGCTACTTCAGCGGGAAACCCCGGAAACAGCAACACTTCAGTTAATAATGCTAAGTGATGGTATCATCAAGGGAAGACTGCACTTTGAATTCACATCACGGTTGTCATCATGTTCATACATTTGCCTTCTTCAGCAACAAATAGGGGTCAGTGTATGTTTTGGACCTCATCACGTCAGAAAAGTCCTACGAAGCACTGTTTTCTGTGGCAAAACAAACTAAGCAATGTTTACTTATTTTGTCATCAATTTCACTTCAAGTTACACAATTCTTTAAGTGGACATCAACATCTTCAAACTTTGCACACTACATAGTGCTTTGGCCGTGAATCAAAGCCCTTGTCATAATTTGTGCATTGCAGCATATGAGAAATTTCAAATTACATTATTGCATAAAGCCTTCAATGGCTGATGTTTTTGGCCAATTTGGTTCACGTATATTTTGTTCAATTTACTACAAATTCAATTTCAAATATGTACAGAGAGTTTGGTGATGTAAAACAGTGATTTCGACATATAAAAGTGTCCAGGAAGCCCTCAATCTGATACTCTGCAAATAAAAATAAAAACAAGCTAACATACTAGCAGAATGCAATGTCAAGGTATTAATTAACTTGCACATGCGAGTACAATAATAGCTCAGCTGAAGACTACATAACCTAAAAAATAATCAGCCTACACTTGATAAGAAAACGTATGTTTTCCATTAAATCGGATGCACATTTGGACTGCTGACTCAAATGCTAGCGATTTTAAATAAAGAAAAACACCTTACTGAGTATTACAGTGTCATTGGGCAAAGAAATAACATCACGGTTCTCTCTGTTTACACGATTAAGCAGTAACATTTACATACTTCGAGTACAGTAACTGAGGTTTGCAATAAGCAACCTAGGAGTAACACAATCTACCCAACTTTAAAGCAAGGCAAATCAACAGTGCAAATATTCCTTACAACTAACAGGATTTTATGTATTCGCTGGTTATATTATTTTTATTGTATTCTCTTGTTACAGCAACACAACTTCCCCCAGCTTGACCTTCCTGTACCTAAATACCTATACAAACGAATCCAATTAAAAATGAAAATCCCCGTATTCATTAATGTCAATCAAATGAAACATTTTAGGACTTGTGTACGACCTTCCACATTTTACACTTATCAAAAATTGTAATCAATGAAATATGCTGTAAAAAAAGCAATACTTCATATGGTTAACGTTTAAGCATTCATCCATTTGTTCCAGCATCTTTGGTAATGATATAACGTAAATAAAAATATATGATAAAATAAAAAGCATTCACACCATAATAGCATAACATCACATGCACAAATGAATGAACAATGCATCCCTAATGAAGAACGAACAAGCAATGTCATAATGCACTTTAGTAGATACAAACTCCAGTGTAGAACACCTCTGGTGTGTAAAGTCATGAAGCACCTTCCATATACACCAGTCTGACTACTTACTCATGATTTTCTGTAGAATTAATGTAAGTGAGTAACATGTATTTAATGTGCTATAACTTTCACTAGAGTATGGTACAACATAGCATCTCTCTATCCAACTTCTTTTCCAAAGGTATGCTCAAATGCCAAAGGTAACAATTTTAGTGTTTAGGATAGGAAATCTCTACTTTTATTCTAGTTCATACGATTCAATTGCAAATGTAGGGTATGTGGAATATCCAAAACATTTACACAAATATTGATGTACATGATTATCATTGTTAGCAGGCTCAGAAGATTGGAGGTAAACGGGTGTATAGTGAAGTAAACTACTGGAAATGTATATGCCCCCGTTTCCTAAGAAAAACAAAACAAAAAAACCCAATATTACAAGTTAGACTGGCCTAGCCGGTGGCAGCTAGTATATAAATCATCTTGTGTCTTAAGCGAAAGCCAATCTACACATATTATGCAGACCCTTTCAAATAAAGTACTTTAATGCATTTGGTATTCCAGTTCTGGATCCATTTAGAGGCTTTAATTACGTCCTCAATTAGTACAAAAACCTACACATTATGGCAGTGGATCTACCTAAAGTATGGTAATAAAAAACCTGCAGAGTATGCAAAAATTGGCACAGACAGGATTTTCTTTTGTGCCACAATCTCTGTAAATCTAATTTCAATTTGTATCTGAGCTGTTAAATGACAATGTGCCTGTACCAGCTCCAACACGTTTAGGTTACCATTACACTGCAACATGCTAGATGTTTGAGAACACAAACATCACAAAGCAAGATCTATCTGAACACATTATGGGTAGACTGCTCCATGAACTTGAGGCACATATTATGCACAACAAATGATAGAAGATATTTTCTCTCACTAGGAGCTATGGCAGTCTCTCCCTTAGCTATTCAGACCTATTATGACTTGTCTAAAGATGTCTGCAGAAGTGCAATCTTGCCTCTTCTAGCAGTAGTGATGTTACTAATTCTGCATTACCTGGTTGAGTTATGGATGATTCTAAGCACCACGAGGTGACTGTTGATGTACTAGGCAGGGCAAATGTCCTAAACAAAACCTACAAGCACAGTTAATTATAGTACCACTCACTCCTTTAGGGGTATTGACAGAAAGGTGTAAAGGGCACATCTAAGACGTCTCATGAGATATGCTGCAACGAGAGCCCACCCTCTGTGAAAGTAGTTGAATCTTGACTAAGGCTCGTAAGGTCTGCACCTTGCTGGTAACAATGAGGTTTCACCAAAACAAACCTTAGGACTGTTAGTGTGTAATGAGCATTTGGATTTTTGAGCTTAACAAGAGCACCCAGTCAGTCTCTCACTCTCCTCCCCCCGCCTCCCAAGGTCTCTTCCTTGCAGCATTTAGAACAACGATATATTTGCCTCAGCTGGCCCCGTGGAAAGCAGCAGTGTGCCACTACCATTGCACTACATACAGTACAGTGGTCAGCAAAAACAAGTAAAGATTGGTATTATAGTGCCAATTATATTTTAACAATCCCCTCCACGTATGTTTTCTGTTGACCTAGGCAGTCTATTAGGCTCATATGATAAGAAATTATAGACCGGTAAAACCGATTAGGTAGATTCAAGGCAACAGCATCCACAATTTGTGTGTTCTGGATGAACAATTACCGTTGAGAAGAGTCTGTAGAAACCACGAGGTTTACCTTTTTTTGGGGGAGTTGAGAATTGAAAACAGTCACCTCCTAGGGATCCACACAAGGAATGGCCATTTAAAGTTAAGTGCTGCTTGATCTGCGACTTATTTCCCAGACTTTAAAAGCCGGTCATGTTTTTCTTAATAGACCATGTCTAGTGCACAGATAATTATCCCAGAGATCTACAGGTGACTGAAAGGGTGTCTTCAGGATGGTATTACAAAGAGTTATATTATAAATCAAACCTCCTCTCCTCTAAGAACATTGCTTTATCCCCTCGCAACAGGCTTCATGGAGGTAGATAAAATGGAACACATTTTAAGAGATCAAACTTTAATGAAAAGCTATATGGATGTTCTGGCTCTACAAAGGAACATGGAGGGTATGGACGGTAGATCATACCAAGAAATAAACAGTCCACAGTCCAATAAAGTGACCAAACATTGCTTTCCCGGGGCACAGGGATATATAGAAAAACAGAGTAGAACAGGAAAACGTTTGGCAGCAATAGGAAGTGATAAGATAAAGTAGAATATACTCCTTACATTGAATAAATTATATCAGACACTGTGGACGCCAGCCTCAAAGCACAAAAGGATTCTATTAACTGCTCAAATAAGACCTCTGTTTTAAAGGTGTAGATGTACCATCCTCAGCAAGGCCTAACATGGCCATAGGCCTTTTCTATATGAAAAGAAGAAAATGTTTATTTCACCTTGAATATCAACCTCTTGCCCAGACAAAAGCAAGCACTTGCAGAACAAATGGAGTTAATTCACAGCTTCCACTCTCTTTATCACTGTCTGAGAAACCCAAACATGTTTCTAGGGTGGCAGTTGGTAACCCATGGGGGTTACTAGCTTTGTTTCAAAAACATTTATGTTCAGCAACCCTAAGATCCAGAAAAAAAAACTTATTAAGCTTCAGAAAACTAAACAGTAAGAACAGTTTGAGAGACTGAGAATGACCTGAAAAACTACTTGGGGCAAATTACATTTCTGCAAAAAAAAAAAAAAAAAAAAAAAAAGAAACAGCACATTAAAGTCTGTTTTTTCAAAACACGTGCTAAAAAATGATCTTCATTATGGTCTAATCGCAAGAAAAAAAATAGATGCACCAAAGGGATCAAAATTAAATAAACAGCACAGAATAGGTGGTAAACCCCTCTCTCATAAGGTTATTACTGCAAGAACATTCTCAAAGACAAAATCAAAAGACCATATAGAAGGATATCTGTATTTGAATGTAGTAGATAAAAATATGACTCCATCCTTCTGGTAACTGATCGAGGTCAGAGGGGGATTCTCTGAGCTATGTGAGGTGAAACTAGGTGATGTAAAGAACTAAAAACAAAATGTAATGTTGATTTTGATGTTCCTCTTCCCACGGGACAGAGTCCAATTTGTTAAGTTCAATTAATAATGCCTCTATATGCAACAAGTTAAAGAGGATCATAATGCATGTATAAAAGGACATATACTACGCAATCGACTAAGAAATTGATTGTTGATGCATTTGTAAACTCTTTTCCACCCCTCCTTATTTCTGATACAAAAACTGCACTGAGTGTATGACTCATCACATTATAGTTAATGTAGCAAATTACTGTGAACAGAAATAGTGCCTTAAAACCAGTTACCAATATTTACTTAGCAGACAAGTTAAACCTCATTGACTCAGTAACAAGAGAATCATCTACTAGCTGACAAAGAGGAAAGATTTTGAAATGATTACGTATTAGGTCGACTCTTAAGTGCTGGTAAAAGCACATGCAGTGGACACTAATCCAGTAAACAAATCAAATAACATGATCCATTTACATTACAGAACTCATGTGGGGTTAAACACATACATAACTAAACAGTCCCTTTCAAATTTTCCACACCCCTACAACTCTAAATCATTCAGCCAATTAATTAGCTGGCAACGTTTATACCATTGGAAGTAAATCATGTCTGCATCATGAAGGAGGGATATTTGCTTTGGTATCTCACCAACTCAGCGATTACATTAGAACCCTTACACTTTCTCTGCATCAGTGGATTACCTTCTCGGATGTCAATCCTACTTGTGTTACAGAGCTATATTCCTCACACTTCTAATTGCAATTAGTGCTTATTAATTGCCAGCAGAACAATAGCTAGAGCAAGTCAGTAATGTATTTGAGAAAAAGTATGTTCACATATTTGTGGTGAAATTGTTGCTAGAATGAATGATAAAGGTTTCCACCGCTGCAAGCAAAAATAAATAGTTTTATGTGTTCTGAGCATTTTTAAGCTCCATTCGTTTTTGTGTGTAATTGTCATTACCAATCCACTGAATAAACACTGTCTTTGGATTTTTAATTCAGTATTGTAGGCACCATTCTATGGTTTACCAGCAATAGATATATTATCCTAAGGAGTCCAACCAGATTCAATGCCAAATGAGAACATACAGAGCACAACACCGCTTTACACACCAGAATTTGCTCAGTTGATCTAAAGTTTGTGATGGCACATATGACAGTTCACAACATAATGCTTAACAAGAAGTACAATAAACTAGAGTTGAAAAAATTATTAGGGACAAACACATTGGAATCTTATGCTTCAGAAATGCTCCTTGGTGCACCTTTTCTGTAACTTTGTTACCGCAGTTGACCTATACCTCCATTTTTAAATTGCTAGGTTTACAAATTACACCCTAACCCCTTCGGTAATTTACAAATGACTGATCCACAGTTTACATCTCTCTCATGAGAACAAATGGGATTCTTCTTAATTGCTTTGAGTGACAGTACCAAGAATGCCACAGTACACCAAAACACAATGACCCTTCAAACACACAAACGGCAGTGCAATTAAAAAGGAGGGTTTGTGATATGTACGCATTTATTCCAGTACCTTTAATAAAGTTAACAAAAAATATTCTTTTTATAAAAGCCAGCTGGCTCTGCCAACTAATTCCTGTAGTAGACAAAGAAATTCCAATCCTGTAGAATTTCGTCTTCTGCATCGGTGTGCACATCACACAGTGTCTATTTGAATTCAAAGCTGCCGCCACAGAGGTTTGGTGACATGGCTACCTGAGTCTTTATAGATATTCCTGGGTGTGAACTGTCCATATTGAAGGACGCACTCACAATTTTCCAGCTTTCATATAGGATGGAATTGAGCCCCTCTGCGTGAGCCCTTCAAACCTTTTATATGTGTAATTGAGAAAAACCCAGTCTTTGGACTTGTAGTCAGGTTCTGTAATGTTTGGCACTAAAAGAGAAAAGAAAAAAAATTAGAAGACGTTATAAAAGAAGCCTTAAAATAAATTCAGAAGCTAGACAAATTTCTCTGAGGTGGTTAATATACAAACACAAAACTGAGTCAGAACTTATTACTTGAAAGTGACTATTTCAAGTTTGCGATACAAGGCGGCATAAATTAGACCATTTTAAAATGGGCACTAAGCCCATTTAGCAGCTAAAATCCATACTAGGGAATTATACTAAATGTTTACTATAGCATACAGTGTGAATGAAGGTTAAAAGCAGGACTGAAATGAAGGTATGCAAGCAGTCCGTGCGCTATGCCATGTGGGTGCTGCTCCAAAAATACATCTGAGAAATTAAGATCTATGCTAGGTCATGGGCCTTCTACATTAGAGATTGAATTAGCACTAAAAATGTGGTAAATTTTTAGCTCACCAGCTGCTATTAAGGCATCAGTATTGGCCAGGCACGGGGTTGTGTATGTACTGCTTAACAAATATCTTAGAAATAAGTACAGTTTTCTGGTATGCTCAAATAAGTGCAGCAAGAAGCAGCAACATTAAATCTTGTACAGCAAGTGTCATCGTTCCATAGACTGGTGCCGTATTTACTCTGAAAAACCTTAGCAGAACAGCATGTACTTCATCACTGCACATAAAGACAGCAACGGATCTCCAGTTCAGTGGAAGCAAAAAGTCTCACATTCAGAATGAGCATTTTTTTCTTGGAGTATGGGACCCTTGGAATAGACAGCGAAAGATATCTCCTCCCCAGTATTAAACTGAGCATCTCTTCAATGAAAGATGAATTTGCAAAAACACGTTCTTTGTGAACATCACATTGCATTGGGCAACAGCTGGTAAAAAGATTGAGGTATGATGTTTTGAATTGATAGACTTTGCAAAATGGGTATACAGTTTCACAGCTCTTTAAAGAATAAGATTCTTCACCAAAGCAAATTTCCATTTACCAACCGGGATAGACAAAGAAGAATCAGGGCCAAATTCCAAAATACCCAATGATCAACCAATACTCATGGATCAGCAATACTGTCAACAATGCAACTGAAACAATCTTTTTTGACTACACCCACCTCAACTAGAGGTCTGTGCCCTGCTGCTTTCAATAATTTGCGGAAAGTAAATTGGTACAGGAGTCACAAAGACTACAGTCTCAGAACAAAAGATTCGAGCTCAGCAGTGATAAGTGTGAAGGTATTTCTATTTCAAATTAAAGAATAGGTCTGCAGCTCTATGTTGAGGACCCTGCCATGAACCTCTTCTGGAAGCTGCATCTAAAACCTATGATAAGTGTACAAATTCATGCAGTGACAAATATCCTTATTGTACATCACTAAAGGTATATATATATATATATATATATATATATATATATATATATATATATATACACACACTTTAAAAAAAGTTACAGGGACGATATAGTTAAGATCTGAATTTACTTGCACAAAGCCATAGAAATTCAGCAGTCGTAGTTATGGTTAGCTCAAGTAACTATAGAGTCTGTGAGTGGATGCATGACTGAGTGGGTCTCTGAGTAGGGACGTGATTGTCTGAGTGTGTCTATGATTGTGTGCATGAGTGGGTCTGTGAATGGGTGCATGAGGGTCTGAGTGGGTCTGTGAGTGGGTGCGTGAGGGTCTGTGAGTGGGTGCGTGAGGGTCTGTGAGTGGGTGCGTGAGGGTCTGTGAGTGGGTCTGTGAGTGGGTGCATGAGGGTCTGAGTGGGTCTGTGAGTGGGTGCGTGAGGGTCTGTGAGTGGGTGCATGAGGGTCTGTGAGTGGGTGCATGAGGGTCTGTGAGTGGGTGCATGAGGGTCTGTGAGTGGGTGCATGAGGGTCTGAGTGGGTCTGTGAGTGGGTGCGTGAGGGTCTGTGAGTGGGTGCATGAGGGTCTGAGTGGGTCTGTGAGTGGGTGCGTGAGGGTCTGTGAGTGGGTGCGTGAGGGTCCGAGTGGGTCTGTGAGTGGGTGAATGAGAGTCCGAATGGGCCTGTCAGCGGGTGCATGAGGTTCCGAGTGGGCCTGTGAGTGGGTGCTTGAGTGTGACTAGGTCTGTGAGTGGGTGCATGAGTCTAAGTGTGTCTGAGTGAGTGCATGAGCTTCTTAATGGGTCTGTGAATTGGTGCATGAGGGTCTCAGTGGGTGCATGAGTCTCAGAGTGGGTCTGTGAGTGGGTGCATGAGGGTCCGAGTGGGCCTGTGAGTGGGTGCATGATGGTCCAAGTGGGCCTGTGAGTGGGTGCATGAGTGTGAGTGGGTGTGTGAGTGGGTCTGTGAGTGGGAATCTGAGTGGGTGCATGAGTGTCAGAGTGAGTGTGTCAGTGTCTGTGAATGGGTGTATCAGTCAGAAGCTGTGTGTGTGACTCGCTCACAAAGGAACCTAATCTGCCCTTTTGCCCAACAAGAGTCCACAGCTTTGCACAAAATATCTACCCAAGTGAAGTTCTTTCTGCCTCCTTGGGTAAACGTCCAATACGTATTCACCACAACAGTTGTGAAATGGAACACAAGGAAATGTCACCAGTGATCTAATGTGCGCTTTGGCAACATGAGATTGTTTTTGGTGCATCTTTCTCTAGGATTCTGTGATAACATGAATCCTCCTATAGAGAGGCCAACAAGACTACAAAGACGTAAATCTCCACCAAACCAGCATAGCTGCCAAGTTTTCAGATTCCTTATGTGTGAGATTTCAACTGCTTCAGTGTACTTCTAAGTGACATTCTACTGCGAAATGTGTGACAGTTTCTCACGAGTAAACCCAAAAAATGAAGTGTGGAAATATATAAATATCAGCAAATAGACACATTTAAGCACTGCAAAACTAAAGATATTTTGAAAAATATGTTGAAATTGCTGCAAACCCCATGAAATGCAAGATCACTGGCATTTTTGTGCATCTGAAATATAAATTAACGTAGAAAAAATGCGTCTAGTTGTCAGGTAGGTCTAGTACAGCTAAAGCACAGGCTGCAGACATACGAGTGAAAGCAGTACTAATATAAAAAGTTGTAATCATAAAGAAGAGCATTTCCATCAGTCTGCATACCAAAATATAATATGCCTTATATTAAGTAAAAAAGGATTTATTTTGGGGCATTTTGCTAGTTTACGGACTACTAAAATAGTTATAAATATGTGTACAGTTCAGTCATGTTTTTGATGAGATACAAATATATTGTCATTACTGTGCAGCTGAAACATACAGGCAAGTAATGTGATGCAGAAATAAAAGCAAGAACTGATGGAGACGTCATGTGCCGCACCTGCTATAGATACAAACATTCTCATTGGTCCGCGATAACCTCTACTAAGATGTAGTTACTGGAAAGCAAAGTTTTATGAGCTCTGCATTATCTTCAAACGTCTTCTGTGTTCGACTACTACTAAGATCATATAATTCTATAAAAAAAAGAAGCTATATTTGCAAACACATAGTGAATTAAAACTGAAACTTGCTAGTTATTGTCTCTAATACCTTTTTAGTTGTGGGAATTCCGGAAAACGTCAAGGAAAGTCAACTTTGTATAATTCAATTTCTTAACGGTTGTTTTAAACATTTCCACTTTCCAAGTCCGAATGGCGGGGAAGAAACACATGCCATTTTGTTGTTATACGTGCTAAAGTTTAAATGCTCATGTTGAGGGTTAACAATAATTTCCTAAGAACCTTCACTGGAGAGAGAAAGAGTGTGCCAGTCACCTGAGGAGGTTGCGAGTCCAGAAGGGCCTAGGGTGAGTTCTGCTAGGCTGTGCACTTTCGTCGAGTGCCTTCCAAGTTCCTTGGTAAGGCTTGGCAGGTGATCACCGTCACTGGCGGAGCTGTAGGCACAGGCTGCTGCAGTTCATGGAAGCTAAAGATGCCTGTCGCAGATGCCGATGGTCAAGCCCTGGGCTTAGTCGCAGCTGTCCTGACTCCTCTCAGTCTCGTCTGGCTCAGAGGCCCTGCTGGCACCTCCAGCACTGCTGGGTGCCAGCCATACGAGACCGAAACTAATTAAGAACCATGGCCTCCCATCCAACCCTCTCATCCCCTGACCTCACAGGCACATTCATGACGAATACAAGTAATGTCAACCATGTTGATTTAAAAAATGTTTCTGGCTGGCAGCTGGAAGAGCAGAGGGGAGAGACGCATTTATGGAGGGGCTGCCGTGTTCCGTTCCCCACTGTTTATGTGAGCACTTTTCATTCTTCGAGGGGCATTGTAGCATCTCATGATGAATACGTGATGTGACAATCTCCACTTAGCAGACAAAAAAGGGTTTCAGGGACTTTGCTTGTTTCCCGGTGCTGTCTCCTGTGACTCCCGAGGCACTTTGACAAAGTCTGCAGCCTTTTAGACGTGATCACTTACTAACTGCGTGTATTGAGGTTGTGATGGTATGAAGGAATAGTGGTTATAATGATTTCTGTAATAATTCTTGTGGTTATTTTAATAAAATGAGGATATTCACCCCCCCCAGTGTAGTTGCACTTCACAGTTATGTCAGTAATATGCCTCAATGCTCATATAAGCACACGTGCAGGCTGCAGACTGAAATTTGGTGGACAGATTTAAGAGTAATACATGGGAGGCGAAGTGGAAATAAAGCGGTAAGAACACAGGACGGCAGTAAAAAAGAACGACTTACCTTCTCCCCGAACACTTATTGTATCCGTTCCTGTGCAGAAGTTCTTGTCGCTGCATCCACCTCGTATTTACCTCCTGCACATAGAACTGAGGGCATCAACCAATAGGCACATCTAACCCTAAATAAACTCTGCACCACTGAATGGCATTTTTGTGTGGCAACTGTGTCGACACAGTGTCCCAGCCAAGTAAGATCCAGTGAAGTGCATGTTACTTAACAGACGTCAGGGCGGGGACTTGCGATCTAAGTTCTCACCAAACAACTGCCAAAACGGAAGGTGATTTCCGGGTTTCAGTAGCTGCGTCAGCACGAATGGGTGAGCGGACGGGTAACTCCCGGGCATCCTCTTTGGTCCTCCCTCGGGTTGTGGACCGGGGTCCAAGTTCCTGGGCCCAAGTTCCTGCGCCCTGCAGCACTGCGCAGTAATATCCAGCAAGTATCAGCTATGTACCAGCACAGGAACACTACCGTCTGACGTGGCTATCTGTACTGATGTCCGAAGATGCCGCTTTTAATAAACTTAACACACCCAGTTTGAACGGAAAGCCACAAGACTATGCCGCTCCTCCTCCCCGAGTACAGGCCCTTACTCTACTTGCTTGCTGTAATGTGGTCTGTACTGTACATCAATCCCCTTTGGCTAATAAGCCTCAATGTTTCCTGGACTCAGAACTCAGTTTAAGTTCAAAGTCAGGTTGAACTTGTACACTTATTGGTCAGTGCTAATTAGGACCTTAGCTGTTGAGGTGGATAAGTAGTGGATATGAACTTGAATGTACGTGAAAGAGCAAAGCGGCCAGTGCTCTATGAACAAAGCTGAGAACCCAGCTGTGAAGCACAAGGTGCTTGTTGCTGAAAGGCATTGCAGCTTGCCTCTGGATGATCACTGGCTTTTTTTTTTTTTTTTTTTTTTTTTAGTTTTCACCAGATTCGCTGTCCACCACAATTTTCTGCAATATATATATATATATATATTTTCATTCTTTTTTTTGCCCTCGTGGGGTTCCTCTAGGAACCCAACACCCGAGCTAAGGGGTCAGGGAGTCCCTATCCTGGCCCCTTTTTTTTTTTTTGGTAACTTTGTTTCTGGGATGTGGCTTAAGCAGAGTGCCAAGATGGCTGCCAGCATATCCTGGTTGAAGAGTTGGCAATCAATCAGATCTCAGCACAAGATCGGGAGGGTTATACCAAAGAATAAAAAGGGTTCTTTCTGGACCAAGAGCTACCTTTCTGCGAAATGTGGTGTAATTCTGTCCAGCAGGTTTATACTGTCGTCCTGTTCAAAAACCCTATGAAAAAATACAAGGGGATAATGCATTTTGGCACCCCGCCCTCCCTTTTCTCTGCCCCCGCTTGACGGATCACCCCAAAACTTTTCAGACAGCAGCTGAAGTGAGCGTCTAATTTGTTTGGAAAATTTCGTGAATATAGGCAAGCCAAAAAACTTTTTCTATAGAAACTAGGTACTAACTATAACTACCTAGTGGCAACCGCCATTAAGTAAAATATATATATATATATATATATATATATATATATATATATATATATATATATACACACACACACAAACACATATGTATGTGTATGGTAGCATAAGCACTGAACACTCAAATGCAATGCTGGTTTGTGAGGATATGGTTGGTGGCAAAGACACAGACTTGTAGATGTCTGGTGATTCACTGAGAGGCTTAACACTCATTTGGGTATTTCACAATCCATACCAGTCTGGCGGAATAAGGGCAAAGGTTGGTGGGCAGATATTTCTCAAATTTGCATGGTCAACTGGACCTACACAGGATTGGATATTCCTTGCTTTTTCACTTAATATAAGGACATAACTGTATCGGAGCAACCGTCAATTGGGGCAGCACCAATTTGATGAAATGCATCATTCTCAACTAAACATGTTCCATAGGGCTTGACGAAGCAAACAGTGAATCCCAAAAGATCGACTGAAGAATTTGTAGAGATCCAGGACTATCAAGGCTGGATTTGGGGACCCTTAGGACAAGCGATTTCTTATTTTCTCTTGTTTGCATTGCAGGGCACTAATAACTTATTAACGGTGAGGTGGAGGGGGTTTGTGGATATGTTGAGGAGCTAGTCCACGCACAACATTTCTGGAATCCAAATATACTAGGTTAATTCATACATTAAGGATTATCTAGCATGGTAGTTCATCCTAATTAATAAAAAGGCACTCCCTATGGATGTATGGAGACTCTTCCAATTGGGCTATCATTTGTTTTCAAGATACAGGTTTGATTTTAGTACAATACAGCAATTTGTACTCAAGAATATGTTGTTCTTTTAACCCCTTGGCTGCCAGGTCTTTTCCCTCTCAGGTGCCAGGCCTTTTTTTGCCTATTTGGGGCAGTTCGTTCTTAGGCCCTCATAACTTTTTGTCCACATAAGCTACCACGCCAAATTTGTGCCTTTTTTTCCCAACATCCTAGGGATTCTAGAGATACCCAAAGTTTGTGGGTTCCCCTGAAAGAGACAAAGAAATTAGCCAAAATACAGCACATATTTTGTTTAAAAAAAAAAAAAGGGAAAAAGGGCTGCAGAAGAAGGCTTGTGTTTTTTCCCCTGAAAATGGCATCAACAAAGGGTTTGCGGTGCTAAAATCACCATCTTCCCAGCTTTCAGGAACAGGCAGACTTGAATAAAAAAAAACATTTTTCAACACAATTTTGGCATTTTACTGGGAAATACTCAATTTTTACTAAATTTTGTGCCTTTAACCTCCTTCCAGTTAGTGACAGAAATGGGTGTGAAACCAATGCTGGATCCCGGACAGCTAAATATTTCTGAAAAGTAGACAAAATTCTGAATTCAGCAGGGGGTCACTTGTGTAGATCCTACAATGTTTTCCTACAGAATCTAACAGCTGAAATAAAAAAATATTCAAATTGAGGTGAAAAAAAACAGCAATTTTTCTCCACATTTTACTCTAACTGAAAGCAATATGCTGTTATGTCTGCTGGACTCTTCTGGTTGCGGGGATATATAGAGCTTGTAGGTTCATCAAGAACCCTAGGTACCCAGAGCCAATAAATGCAATTAATTTGCTTAAATATAAAGAGTGAAAAATAGGTATCAAGGAAACCTTTTTATTTCCATAACGGGCACAAGATAAGGTGTTGAGAAGCAATGGTTATTTGCACATCTCTGAATTCCGGGGTCCCCATATTAGCATGGGAATTACAGTGCATTTCATAAATAGAGGTCTTTATTTTTTTTTTTTACATACTGTCTTACATTTGGAAGGGAAAAATGCAAAGAAAGGGGCAAAAACACTTGTTCTTCTATTCTGTGTTCCCCCAAGTCTACCGATAAAAATGGTATCTCACTTGTGTGGGTAGGCCTACTGCCTGCAACAGGAAATGCAACATGCACACCTCACATTTTTACATTGAAATCGGACGTGTTTTTAGCAAAGTGCTTAGTTGTGGATTTTGGCCTCTAGCTCTGCAGGCACCTATGGAACCTACTGAACCTGTGCATTTTTGAAAACTAGACACCTAGGGGAATCCAAGAAAGGGTGACTTGTGGGGCTCTCACCAGGTTCTGTTACCCAGAATCCTTTGCAAACCTCAACATTTGGCCAAAAAAAAAACACTTTTCTCTTACATTTAGGTGACAAAGTTCTGGAATTTGAGAGGAGCCACAAATTTCGTTCCACCGAGCGATGCCCCAAGTCTCCTGATAAAAATGGTACCTCACTTGTGTGGGTAGGCCTAGTGCCCGCAAAAGGAAATGCCCTAAAACACAACGTGGACACATCAAAATGATCAAATACAAAACTATCTGTTTTTGCGCGGGGGGGGGGGAGCGAAGGTGCAGGGTTGGGGGGGGAGGGCATTAGTGGGTGTCATCTGTGATTTTGGTGCTGGGCTCAGCAGCAATATAGGGAAATCTACCAAACCCAAACATTTCTGAAAACTAGACACCCAAGGGAGTCCAGGGGTGTGTGTCTTGCGTGGATCCCACAGTGTTTTCTTACCCAGAATCCTCAGCAAACCTCAAATTTAGCTAAAAAAAATCACATATCACAATGATACCTCACTTGCGTAGGTGGGCTAAGTGGCTGTGACAGGGAAGAGACAAAAACATGTCGAAATTGAGGGGGAACCAAAGCGGGTCTAAAAGGGCAGTTTGAAAAAAAAACATTCTCAGGCTGAAAAGTGGGGCAGAATTTTTATTGGTATGGATGCGATAATGCTGGGTGGTAGGAATTTTGTGGATTCCTGCAGATTCCGGAAGGTTCCATCACAAAAATGTGGGAAAATGTGTGATTTCCAGCAAAGTTGGAGGTTTGCCAGGCATTGTGGGTGAGGAAATGGTGCGGGGTGCATGTGAAGCACACCACCCTGGACTTACCCAGATGTTTAGTTTTCAGATGTGTCTAGGTCTTGTGGATTTTTCTACATATCAGCATCCTAAAGTCCAAAAAATGCAGCCCTCACCATTCCATGTTGGTCGATTTTGAGAGTTGGACCAGCTCTCATGGCCCAGATGTAAAACCAAAACCCCAAATAATCAAAAGTTCTCTTGTTTGCCGTGGAATAAGATGTTTTATTGTGCAGGGGAGAGCTGAAAGACTGTTACTCCCTTCAGTTGGGGTGGGGACATAACCATGCCCATAATGGCTGGTAGCCACCACCCCTCTATTTTTTTTATAATTTCCTGGCATCTAGTAGGCTTTCTGCCCTCCCGAGGAGTGGATCGGGGTAATTGCCCCATCTGCCCGCTGGTGGGCAGAACAACTTTGGCCCCATTTATTTGGGGTGGGGTATGGCCATAACCCCACCCTCTTTTTTCGAAAAAAAATCTTCCCTGGTCTCTGGTGGGCTTTCTTGCCTAAGGGGGTCGCTCCCCTTACGTGAAACTGGCGCAAGGAAAAAAAATCCCTGGTGCCTAGTGGTTTCTGCCCCGCTTAGGAGCAGATCGGCTCAATAAAAATAGGCCAATCTGCCCCCAAGGGGGACAGAAATGGCCTAAAACAAATTTACCCCCCCACCCCGGGGAGCGACCCTTGCCTAAGGGGGTCGCTCCCCACATCTAAAAAACATAAAACAACAAAACAAGAAATAATCCCTGGTGTATAGCGGTTTCTGCCCCCCCAGGCAGAAATGGCCTAAAAATAATTTGCCCCCATGGGGAGTGGCCCTTGCCCAAGCCGCTCCCCTTATTCAGAAATAGAAAAGAAGAAAAAAATCGTGGGCGTCTAGTGGGCATTTTTGCTGCCCGATCGCAATGCCTGGAGAGACATCAAAGGAAAGGAAAGGCCTTTCCTTTCTTTGATGCCTCTCTCGCCCCGTCCATGTGATCGGAGAAGAAATGCTAAAGCATTTCTCTTCCGATCCGCGCTGGAAGCTGAACTGACTGGGTGGAGGTGGTGGAAGGGAAAGCGATTCCCCTTCCAACCCTGCCCGGGGGGCATGGAAGCGAGGCTCATAGGGGGAGCGCTAGCACTCACCCATGTACTGGTCCAAAGACGTAACCGTTACGTCCTTGGCACCTCCGCGCAGAAGCCAAGGACGTAATCGTTATGTCCTTGGCTGCTAAGGGGTTACAGTGAATGAGAAGTCAAATCTGTCATTGGCCCTCATAATAAGCATTGTTAAAATCAAAGCGCTTCTCCCCTGCCAAGAAACATTTACTTTTAGTATGAAATGCATAATAATGAACAAGTAGATGAATATTAAAATAATGTGTGGCTCTCATTTTACTTTATAGGTGTTGAGCTCTCTTTAGAAAGTTTCTTTTGCATAAAGAAAAAAAACCTACTGAGAAGGAAGAAAGTTGCATGTGCAAAAACGCATGCAGAATGTTCTTCTTAAGAAAAAGTCCATATGTGTATGTGCTTAGCACTAGAGAATGCAAGGAAATCTATGTTTAAGATTTACTGGAGTATCCCTAGAATACTTTGTAAATCCCGGTACAGCATGATATACGCAAGAACACAAAAGTAAACCTATGGGAGCAAATTTCTGAGTTTGTCGCTCTGGATGCACGAACAAGGCCCATACTATTCAAATAGTCAAGTGTCTCGAGTCAAGTGTTTTGTTCACAATGGTTTAAAGTGTTAGACCACAACCTAGGTTTCCTACTATGACCCAATGATTGGGCATGGAAATTTCCTAGCCAGACTATTTTACTTTTAAAATATATTAAACAAACAAGTTACTTATCTTTAGTAATACTCTTGCCTCAGATTTCTCACCTTTTGAATATTCCCAAGGCGTCAGACAGGCCCTGTAAACTTTTCAGCAGCACCCCTACATGCCAGCAAGTGGAAATGACGTGGGGAGCCTATATAGGTGCCACACCCTTGCACTGACATGAGTTGCTTTTAAGAGTGTCCATGTCCCCAGAGCTACAGCCCCAAAAGCAAGGTGGTGAGAGCAGATTCCTAGACTTGGGATCTTATTAATGGATTAAGTCCAATCACAGAACAGGAAGGATGGGCGGGTCGGTGAGAAATCTGAGGTTAATCTTTCTAACAGAAAGTGCATTAACAAAGGTCAGTAGCTTGTTCTTCCAATAGAGACTTCTAGCCTCAGACTCCTCACCTTTTGAATAGTTACCAAAGTGGTACCAATTTGGAGGTGGAGGTGTGGATGGACTCACACCAGAAAGTCCTGCACGAGTGAGTGGCAATATGCCTTTCTTGGCAAACCTGTTTGTCCATGCAATTGTGAACGTTGGAGGGATGCCCACATAGCCTCCTGGCAAATGTCCAGGACAGGGCCTCTGTGTGCCAATGTCCTAGTAGCAGCTTTGGGCCTGGTAGAATGGGAACGCAGTCCTTCCGAAGGATGCTTTGTAGCCAATGTCTAGCAGATCTTAATGCAAAACACGATTCAGTGGGAGAAGCCTTGCGTTTTTTTTTCACTCTAGATAACCTCACAAAGAGCTGATTGTCCACCTGGTTTTCTTTGGCGTGATCTATGTAAAAGCTCAGCGCTAAACTGGGGTCCAAACAATGGAGCCTCTCCTCTTCCTTACGGTATGAGGTAGAGCAAAGAATGCTGGAAAGATGTGCTGACCTTCCTACAGCCACAGGCAAGAAAGAAGTTGGTGTTTGCAAAACAAGATTTGTCTGGGGAAAAAAGTACTGTACACCGTTTTGACAGAGACGGATTGAATCTCACATGCTGAGACGATGTTATGGGGAAAAGGAATACTGTCGCAGGAGGAAGGTCAAAGGTGTTCGCTGCTCAATCTCCAAGAATGAAGGTGGAGACTGTGAAGGCCCCAAGTGCAGAACCCTGCATTCTGGAGGGGCAACCTGATTGGAGGACAGATGCACAATCCCAGGAGATCTGGAAACCAGACTCCCTATGCCCAATTTGGGGCTACTAGGATGACTTCAGCCCATTGGTCAGGATTTTCTTGAGAACTCTGGCAGAAGTGGTATTGGTCGAAACTCATACAGGAGTCCCCAGTTCCCTTTGAGGAAGAACGAGTTTCTGAGTGAGACATGCTTTGGAAACTCCAGGTCAGAGAAGTGCTAATATTGTGCATTCTTGGTGGTGGAAAACAGACTGAGCCAAGGTTTTCCCCATTCGCGGAAGAAACCTTGCGCCATCTATGGTAGTAGCTGCCAGTCGTGATCCGCTAGGTACCAATGGCTGTGCTCATCTGATCTAGCATTCAACAAGCCTGCTAGGTGGTTTATCACCAGTAAAAATTCCATGGTGGTCAGACATTTTCAGAGATGCAGGACCTCCTGGCACAGGGTGAGTGACCCCCACCCTGTTTCTACCACACATGCTGGTTTTGTCAATGAGCACCTTTATCAGCTGCCCCTTTGTGGATGAAAATAAGGTTATTAATGTCAAGCGAATGGCGCTCTGCTACAGAAGGTTGATATAGAGCTGGGACTACACCAAAAACCTGCACCTTCACCCTAACCCAAAACGAATGCATCGGTCACCCAGTCAGCCCAGAGTGAGGAAGAAAGAGGGGCCTGCGGTTGACCCAATTAGGTCTAGTAATCACCACTGCAGACCTTTTGCAGTCTCTTCTCAAATCTGAACGTGATCAGAGAGGTCCCCTCAATGCTGGACCTACTGAGACTTCAGATCCCACTGTAGAGCCTGCATATTGCAGCTAGAATGTTCAACCAGCTGGATAAAATAGGCCACCAGTCCCACTAGCCTCAAAGTCGACATCACTGAAAAGCAGGACAGAGACTGAAAGACCTGGATCATAGCCTAAATGTCCTGGACAACCTTTCTCTGGGAAAAGGCACAAAAAACAGACAGGAGGTTCACCATATTCCAGAGGTGGTTGACGACTGCCTAGAGTGAGCCTGCCTTAGTCATCGAGGTAAGAGAAGGCTGGCACCCCTGATCTCCGAAGGTGTGCTGCCACCACTGCCAACACTTCTTGAAACACCAGATGGCACTGGTGAGATCTAAAGGGAGCACCGCAAACTGAAAATGCTTCCGTCCCACTACAAACCTCCAGTAACGAAGATAGGCCTGCAGGACGGGTATATGGGGAAAAAGCATCCTATAGGTCCGAAGCTGCCATCCAGTCTCCAGGGCCCACCTATTCAATTTTCTGGCTGCCAACCCGTCAAGAACCACTGGATCCTGCATCCCAATAGGTGGCTGTGCTTCGCTAAGGGCATGCCAAATGGGTTTTGGCAGGTGGGACTATAGGGGAGTAGTAGACTGGGGGGGAGGGGGGGGGGCAGGGGGGGGGGGCGTGGGGTTGACTTTCACCACGGGGTGTGGTGGGCACCACAGCTTCAACCCTGAAACTAAAGGTTGGATTGGCTAGAGGTATGCGGCACCTCAGCTGAAGCAAAAGGGCTGATGTGGCTGGTGAGGTGGAAAGAGAAGCCCATGGAGCGTGCCAGGGCTCTGCTCTTGAACCGCTTGATAGCGGAGTCTGCCTTGTTTCCAAAAAGGCAAGTCCTCAAAAGCATGTCCAGGAGGGTCTGGACATAGCCCAAAAAAATGTGGACTGCAGTCAAGGGTGGTAGCGAATGGCAACACTGGTGCCAGTGGCCGCCCAATGGAATTGGTGGTGTGCAAGCCAGAATGAACTTGGCCACGGTATGACCGCCTTGTATAACCTGAGTCACATCAGGCTGGAAATCTTCAGGGACACCTGGGAGGACTTGAGCAACTGAATTCCAAAGGAAGTGGAATAGTGCCCAAGGAGGCAGATGGCATGTACAAATTGAGGCACCAGGCTGGTGAACAAGAAGCCTCTCTATCCAAACATCTCCACCCATTTAGACTCGCTATCATGGGAAGTAGCTGGGAACATGTTTTGTCTTGTTTGCAGGCGCCTGCACCACCAAGTTTTCAGGTTGGGGGAGCAGAGATAAAAATGCAGGATCGCCCAGGGCAGCTGTCTCTTGCCACAGCAAAGCTCAACCCAAGCCCCAATAAAGTATCTGTAAGGGCCTTGGTTAAAGGTAAGAGGGGCTCCTTGGATGTTTGCATCACCTGAAGGACCTCTGTAATAACACTGGTCTTGACAAGCGAGATGGGGAGCTGCAGGTCAAGGGCCACGCTGTGTGGAATGGCTGGTGAATCTCATCACACACTGTAACTGTTGTCTCAGTCCGTGCAAAACAGGGGATGCAGAGTACGTGTTCCCTCTTGTTAAGTCTTGTGTGGTGGAAGCTGCAACTCAACAGACGCTGGGGGCGGCCTTGGTTGAGAGCACAATGGTGCCAACTGAGAGTACAATCAGTACCTAGTCTTCCTGCATTGAGTCAGCATTGGCATCAAAGTTTCGGGAATCAGCATAGACTGTGGCACCGGATGTGGAGTTGGAGGCGTCCCTGTGTAGGCTCGGAAAGTCTAACTGGTGCCAAGAGTGAACCCTCCGGCGATGTTTCTAATGGAGGGCCTCTTGGCTCCATGAAGGATGAAGGCGCAAGAGAGGGAGTCAGCAAAGATCCAAAGACTCCGAGCACAGCCTTGTGGAACTCTCAGGTCTCTGTCCGGGGCTATGTCATTCAACAGCAGTGGATTGCCTTGGACATTCTCCTTGTGCCCAAAACAAGTGGCAGGATAGTCTGACATTGACAAACTTCAAGAAGTATGGAGCTGCCCCACAGCTTTTAGGAGAGTGAGGGAAGGGAAAGGCCAGAGTCTTGCCTAGATTTCTTGTGTTTTTCTTAGATTTACCCAATGATTTTGGCAGAGACTAAGAATGACCTCTCGGATGATTCCTGTGACTCACAATCACTGCTGGCTTTCAAGTCGCGAGTCAACGCCAGACACCACAAGCAAACCTGATGAGTGTATCACAGACATTTATTTAAACATGTCCCTACAGGATTTACATCTTGTAATTCTGGGAGGTGACATTCCCCTTACACACTGTCTTTAAACAGTATCACAGTAATAGGAGTCTCACGAGACAAGAGGGAGCTCCGTATCAACGTCTGGTGGCGCAAAAAGAAAGGAACTGATGTCAGCCTGTGGGAAAGGAGGATGTATGGGTTCAGCACATCGTTTACGGAGCAGAATGGCACGAGTGAGGAGCCGCAAAGCGCCACCTAGGGTGCACAGAGGTAACAAAGAAAAGTTTCCAGATCTAGCTTGATATCTTGGAAATGTTTAAAAGGTGAGGAACCTACACAGCTAGAAGACTCTACCAGAAAAGGAAAGCAGAACAATTGATACAATCACATCAATACCATGCTGCTGCTACAATCTTGCACATCTGAATGAATCTGTCAGATATCAGGTTACAAACTCTGTACCGTCTTAAAACAACATTTGCTAAGCTGATTTATTGAGTACTACTTGTTCCAATAAACTCCACTGAACAGAAAACAGAGGTGGTCAACCATGCCCACGCCACCCTAATTTGATAGTCTCTAGTTAACTGGGGTGAGGCTCTTACTCTGGGGGTCCTCTAAAGGGTCGGGCAAATGTCAGAGTACTAATAAATACAGATCACAGAGCACCTGAAATCTCAGTTCTAAACAACCTGAAGCAACACTGTCATTTTTTCCCCAGAGCGGCAGCCATCGTATCTCTATTGGTGACCTACCACCTCTAGTTGACTGATACTTTTCTCGTTGCCACAGCTTTCTCTTCTGTAAACAAAAAGACTTTCTGAAGTTACAGCCTGTGCATTATTCCACCTACTAGAAGTTGTTTGAAGAATTGTCTTGTATCTCCATTTTTAGTGCTATGTCCCTCCTATACCAATGCCAGAGTACGCCCAGAAGTCTCACAGCATGGCCAC
This sequence comes from Pleurodeles waltl, assembly GCF_031143425.1. NCBI lineage: Eukaryota > Metazoa > Chordata > Amphibia > Caudata > Salamandridae > Pleurodeles > Pleurodeles waltl. Next base: position 397,832,207 of record NC_090442.1, on the reverse strand, counting down.
TATCTTTAGATTCTTTTTTCAGGCATCTTCTTTGGTTGTCTCTTCCTATTTTGCTTTGTTTTCTACTGGCATTCTCCCTCACCTGTTTGCAAATTTAAATTCTTTCTGGTAGAGGTGGGATGGTAGTATGCAACTCCAGAAACACTTCAAGCTGTAAAACTAATTCTACAGGGAAATAACTAATTAGTTTGCAGCACTAAAATGTCTGAATTAGCATGCTATGCATAGATTATATGGGGGGGTGTTCCTCTGTCCGGTGGGAAGTTTGGTAGAAAGAGTTTGTATCTGCAAACAGGTGCTTTCTCACCCACCTTTGCATCTTTGTTAGCCTGAATTTCCACACAATAGTTTTTGATGAAGGTGTGCAAGGAGGACCACATGGTTGCCACGCAGATGTCATTGATAGAGACATTAGTTACGAAGATCAGTGTCACTCCTTTGTTTCTCGAGGAATGTGCTCCTAGTCTTTGCTCTAGTTTTATTCCTGCTACAGTGTGAGACTTTTGGATTGCTTAAGCTATCCATCTTGCAACAGTTCCTTTGGAAATTGGTGACCCCTCTGATGGGGCAAAGAAAGCTAAGAACTGATTGGTGTTCCTGATTGATTTAGTTTCCTGTATATAGTAAATCACTGCCCTCATGACATCAAATGTGTGAAGGGTGCGTTGTCTGTGATTTTGATTTCTGGAAGACGGGCAGTTGTATATTCTGATTGACATGGAAGTGTGATACTTAGGGGGGGGGGGGGAGGAAATTTGGGTTGGTTCTCTTCACCAGTCTACCCTTATAGATTTGAAGGTAGCGTTCTTGTACTCAGTGCTTTGAGCTCACTCACACTACATATGGGTGAGGTCGCCACTAGAAAGCCCATCTTTAGTGTAAGGAATTGTAGTCCAGAGCTGTGCATTAGCTCAAAGGATGATTTAATTAGCTGGGTAAGAACTATGTTCAAATTTATCATTGGAGTGGTGCTAGTGGTACCACAATGACTGACAAATGCAATTTTAGGGAGGCACAGAAGAGCTTCTAGTCCAGTAGATGTGTTAGATATTTTAGGACAGTGGCATACTCTCTCCGTGATTGGAAATCTCTTTCTGTGGAGCATCACTGTCTGAATGTGTTTAATTTAGAGGAGTAGCAGATCCCTGCTGTTGGTTTCATCGCTGTTTTCAGGGATTCCATGGTTCTTTGGGGAATTTCCAAATGTCCAAACTTTATGTTCTTTGATTCTGGATAAATCACTTGACCCTTCTGCATGGAATGTCTGGCTGTGGTGGCAGTAGCATGTCTGGCCCCGAGTTACATGCACTTGGTCAGGGGAACTATGCTTGACTGGCGCATTAGGTGCCAGGAGGCTCAAAGTCATGTTTCTTCATTATTATTTCTCTATCACTAAGGGGGAAATCAATGGCATTGGTTGGGAAAATCGTATGAAAATATCCTTGACCATTCTATCGTTCAGGCATTCTTCAGAGACTAGTTGTGGCATTCTGCTTCTTCTTGCATTGCGATCAGGTGCAGAGTATCCCACCTTTAGAAGATCCTGTCTATTACTTGTTGTTTTAGCTACCAATAGTTCCAGAAAATCTTCTGACTGCATTTGTGTGTTGTATCCTGGTAGTTGAACTGCTGCTATTGGTGTCTTTTTGTATGGCCCATGTCCATATGTCCTGCGCTAGTCTGGATGGCACAAGACACTCCACCTCTCCCATCTGCTGAGGTAGAACATGGTGGTTGTGTTGTCAGTATATACCTGTTCTACCCTTCCCTTGATCTGTGACAATAAGGCTTTGAATGATCAGAAAACTATCTAGGGAGTTAAAAACATCTATGAGTTTTACTGCCTTTTCTGGGCTCCAAAAACCCCTGGCGTTCAATTTCCCAGTGTGGGACGAATCTGTCATTATGGTGATTAAGAAAATTAGTTATTTCAAAGTTCTGCCTACTGTGATGTTACTTGTGGCTCACCACTGTACTCTGTGATATCCACTAGATCTTCCTAACTCCCTGTTGCCAGTGAACAATGTCTAGCCACTCCTGAGGTGATCTTGTGTGCAGCCTGGCATATGCTATGAATAGTATGTATGATGATGCCCATTACACCTTCCACATCATGCTCCATGTCAAAGGAGGCTAGTAAAGGTGAATCTGTCCTGTTGACAACGGGATTTTCTTTGACAGGGAATGCTTTAATTTCTTTGGAATTCAACCTGGCCAGAGCTGGGTATGATTCTTCCTACTTTATGAAGAACCCCAGGCAGTATAACATTTCTATTACTGTCATTATACTGTCCTGAAACTGTTTGAAAAAGTTTGCATTTACCAGTGAATCATATAGGTGAGGGTAAACATGGTTCGCTTTTCTCCTGGAATGTGCCGCTACTGCGGCTAGACATTTAATGAACACTGTGAGGGCTGATTTTATCTCGAAAGGTAACAGTGAATTAGTACTGTACCTTGTGTATGATTAATATCAGGAATTTCTTGTGCCTGTCGTTCATTGACATATGGAGGTAAGCATGTTTGAGGTCCACTGCTACCATGTAATCACCCCTTAGCAGATATGGGGTAACCTCATGTAGAGCTGTCATCTGAAATGTCTGCATCATGATAAATCTGTTGATGGTCCTCAGGCCCAAGATAGACTTGTCCTGGTTTTGGGTGAGAAAGCAGACTGAGTAGATTCCTTTTCTGTTTCTGGAACTGTATCTATTGTCTTTTACTGCAGCAAATCTGCCATTTCTAATCTATCTGAGATAGCATAGAACAGATCTAATTTGCTGTGTTTTCTTTGCCTTGGCTTGATGTTCAGTGGCAGCTTCAAGAGCAGCGTGCAGGGTTTGTATTTGATGATCCCCAGTATCCACTTATTGGAGGTGATGTTATTCCTTAGCTTGAGGAATACTCTGATTTTTCCCCTACCGGTGTTATGTGTAGGGGAGCTTCTTCTCTCAGGTCACTTGCTGGTATGTCCAGCACCCCTTGATGCTGCTGCTCCTCCTCTAACCCTGACCCGAAAAACAGACTAGATCCGGAAACTTCAAGGCAGTACGCCTGGATGCTGGTAGGTTGTGTCCTGGAGCTCTGTGCTGACATTGTTCCGCTCCAAAGTGATAAGTGGAGCCGCATGTAAGCACCACTGATGTCCTATGCCTTCTTAGGCTAGTCCACAACCAGAGCTCATTGGCAACCTGACATGATCAGTGTGCTGATTTCTAGAGTGGGACTTTTATTCCTACAGAACCAGGAGGCGGGCGGGCAGGTGAGAAGCCTGCACTTAGAGTATCCACCAGAAAAGGCATTGCTGAAGGTAACTTGTTTTTTTGATGGATACTTCTAACTGCAGATTAGGCACCTTGTGAATACCTTGTGGTGGGTCTGAACTGGGTCATACTAAAAAGTTCTGTAGGACAGAGTGGGGAAAATGCCCATCTTAAAAGCCCCAACTGTTGAGGCAAAAGTACTTTGTGAACATGTGCATCCTCACCCATGTAGGTGCGTGACAAATATCCTGGATAGGCACTCTCCATACTTAACGCAGTGGTAGCTGTTTTGGCTCTAGTGCAATGAGCCCACAGGCCTCCCGTAGGTTGCTTCTTGGACAATGTTGCAATGCAGAACACAATCTATCGCTAGATAATCCACTTCTACACTGCCTTGCCTTTTTTGGCTCCAGCAAACTCCACAAAGAACTGATCGTCCACCCAATGTTCCTTGGTGCAAACAATGTAAAACCGGAGTTCTCTCTTGGAGTCCAAACAATGAAGCCTGGCTTCCTCTTTTGAGAGATGAGTCAGAGCACTATACATTTTTATGACTGCCTACTATTTCCCATAGTCAGTATGGTGTCTAACGTATAGTCCTTTTCGGGCTGTGTCAGTGTCTTAGGGACTCATTTCTCATGCAAAGTACCATGACTGCCATATACTTGGAATAAGCAGCTGTCACATCATGTGCTTCCAGTATACCTGCAAATGTTCTCTGTTTCTCCATTTCATTTCGTACAGGTCTCGCACTGTGACACAGGTCATATTGCTCCCATCAGGATGATCTGTTTCCCACTAATGCTCACTGATGCCCAATTTGGTATACTTGGGGAATAAGCTGCATGCTGCTTACATCTGTACGGAAATCTTTTCCAGGTTTTTATTACAATGCGAGCAAATGAAACTGTATTCCCCTCCCTTGTTTGGGAACATGAGATTTAGGATTCCACATTTCCCCATTCGGTGCCATGCACGCAGTATGTTAGCTAGCTACTGTGCTGCTTACTGAAGCTGTGCTGGCAGCTGATAACATTCATAATGTGGGACTCCCAGGCCCTCTCCCAATGTAGGCATTTTAAGTGTATTTGGGACAAATAAGTCTACCCTTCTTATATACTTGCCTGGATCAGAATGGCTAGGTCCCTAAAATAGCCCACTGGAATTTTAAATGGCAAACTAGTGAAATAGTAAAGCATTCAAGATAACATTGCCATTTTGGTGAGGGCCACCCACTCCATTGTGTTCAGTGGTATTTCTGTCCAGACCTTAACATTGTTTTTCAAGGATCTAATCGCTCTGCCCATATTATCTTCAGTGGTGTTCTTGTTGTCGTCGACACAAACACACACACACACATATATATATATATATATATATAGAAAATGTCACTTACCCAGTGTACATCTGTTCGTGGCATTAGTCGCTGCAGATTCACATGCTGTGCACAGTCCGCCATCTGGTATTGGGCTCGGAGTGTTACAAGTTGTTTTTCTTCGAAGAAGTCTTTTCGAGTCACGAGACCGAGGGACTCCTCCCATTTCGACTCCATTGCGCATGGGCGTCGACTCCATCTTAGATTGTTTTGCCCGCAGAGGGTGAGGTAGGAGTTGTGTATGCTAGTAATAGTGCCCATGCAATGGAGTGAATGCGTATGTACATAATAAAGTTTTAAGTAATATATTTACAAATGTACAAATGTTTAAGATCTACTTCTAAACGGCTACAGGCTCCCGGGGAGGCGGGTGGGCGCATGTGAATCTGCAGCGACTCTTGCCACGAACAGATGTACACTGGGTAAGTGACATTTTCCGTTCGATGGCATGTGTAGCTGCAGATACACATGCTGTGCATAGACTAGTAAGCAGTTATCTCCCCAAAAGTGGTGGTTCAGCCTGTAGGAGTTGAAGTAGTTTGAAATAATGTTCTTAATACAGCTTGACCTACTGTTGCTTGTTGTGCAGTTAGCACATCTACACAGTAGTGCTTGGTAAATGTATGAGGCGTAGACCATGTTGCTGCCTTACATATTTCGTTCATTGGAATATTTCCTAGAAAGGCCATGGTAGCACCTTTCTTTCTGGTTGAGTGTGCCTTTGGTGTAATGGGCAGTTCTCTTTTAGCTTTAAGATAGCAGGTTTGAATGCACTTAACTATCCATCTAGCAATGCCTTGTTTTGAAATTGGATTTCCTGTATGAGGTTTTTGAAAGGCGATAAATAGTTGTTTTGTCTTTCGAATTAGTTTTGTTCTGTTAATGTAGTACATTAGTGCTCTTTTGATGTCTAATGTATGTAGTGCTCTTTCGGCTACAGAATCTGGCTGTGGGAAGAACACTGGTAATTCTACCGTTTGATTTAAGTGGAACGGTGAGATAACTTTTGGTAAAAATTTAGGATTGGTCCGTAGAACAACTTTATTTTTGTGTATTTGAATAAATGGTTCTTGAATGGTAAATGCTTGAATTTCACTCACTCTTCTTAGAGATGTGATGGCAATTAAAAATGCAACTTTCCACGTTAAATATTGCATTTCACAAGAGTGCATGGGCTCAAAAGGTGGACCCATGAGTCGTGTTAGGACAATGTTGAGGTTCCATGAAGGAACTGGTGGTGTTCTTGGTGGTATAATTCTCTTTAGGCCTTCCATAAACGCCTTTATGACTGGTATCCTGAACAATGAAATTGAGTGCGTAATTTGTAGGTAAGCAGAAATTGCCGTAAGATGTATTTTAATGGAAGAGAAAGCTAGGTTAGATTTTTGCAAATGTAGTAAGTATGCTACTATTTCTTTTGCAGATGCGTGTAAAGGTTGAATTTGATTATTAAGGCAGTAATAAACAAATCTTTTCCACTTATTTGCATAGCAGAGTCTAGTGGTAGCTTTTCTAGCCTGTTTTATGACCTCCATACATTCCTGTGTGAGGTCTAAGTGCCCGAATTCTAGGATTTCAGGAGCCAAATTGCTAGATTCAACGATGCTGGATTTGGATGTCTGATCTGTTGTTTGTGTTGTGTTAACAGATCTGGTCTGTTGGGTAGTTTGACATGAGGTACTACTGAAAGGTCTAGTAGTGTTGTGTACCAAGGTTGCCTTGCCCATGTTGGTGCTATTAGTATGAGTTTGTTTTGACTCAACCTGTTTACTAGATATGGAAGGAGAGGGAGAGGGGGAAAAGCGTACGCAAATATCCCTGACCAGTTCATCCATAGAGCATTGCCTTGGGATTGATCTTGTGGGTACCTGGATGCGAAGTTTTGGCATTTTGAGTTTTCCTTTGTTGCAAATAGATCTATTTGAGGTGTTCCCCAAATTTGAAAGTAATTGTTTAGTATTTGGGGGTGAATTTCCCATTCGTGGGTTTGTTGGTGATCTCGAGAGATTGTCTGCCAACTGATTCTGAATCCCTGGAATAAATTGTGCTATTAGGCGAATGTGGTTGTGAATCGCCCAATGCCATATTTTTTGTGTTAGGAGGCACAACTGTGTCGAGAGTGTCCCTCCTTGTTTGTTTAGATAATACATTGTTGTCATGTTGTCTGTTTTGACAAGAATGTATTTTTGGGTTATTATGGGTTGAAAAGCTTTCAGCGCTAGAAATACTGCTAACAGTTCTAAGTGATTTATGTGAAACTGCCTCTGATGTATGTCCCATTGTCCTTGGATGCTGTGTTGATTGAGGTGTGCTCCCCACCCTGTCATGGAAGCATCCGTCGTTATGACGTATTGTGGCACTGGGTCTTGGAAAGGCCGCCCTCGGTTTAAATTTGTACTGTTCCACCATAGAAGCGAGATGTATGTTTGGCGGTCTATCAACACCAGATCTAGAAGTTGACCCTGTGCTTGTGACCATTGTGATGCTAGGCACTGTTGTAAGGGCAGCATGTGCAATCTTGCGTTTGGGACAATGGCTATGCATGAAGACATCATGCCTAGGAGTTTCATTACTAATTTGACTTGTATCTTTTGAGTTGGATACATGGCCTGTATTACCTTGTGAAATGTTTGAACCCTTTGTGGACTTGGCGTGGCAATCCCTTTTGCTGTGTTGATTGTCGCTCCTAAGTATTGATGTGTCTGACACAGCAAAAGGTGTGACTTCGCATAGTTGATGGAGAAACCTAGCCTGTGAAGGGTATGTATGACATATTTTGTGTGCTGTGAACACTGACTTAGCGTGTTGGTTTTGATTAACCAGTCGTCTAAGTACGGGAACACATGTATTTGCTGCCTTCTGATATGTGCAGCTACTACTGCCAGGCATTTTGTAAAAACTCTTGGCGCAGTTGTTATTCTGAATGGCAACACTTGGAACTGGTAATGTATTCCTTGGAATACGAACCTTAGGTATTTCCTGTGTGAAGGATGTATTGGTATATGGAAATACGCATCTTTTAGGTCTAATGTTGTCATGTAATCTTGCTGTTTGAGCAGTGGGATTACGTTTTGTAACGTGACCATGTGAAAGTGGTCTGATTTGATGTAGGTATTTAGTGTTCTGAGATCTAGTATTGGTCTCAGAGTTTTGTCCTTTTTGGGTATTAGAAAGTACAGTGAGTATACTCCTGTGTTTTTTTGTAGATTTGGTACTAATTCTATTGCGTCCTTTTGTAGCAATGCTTGAACTTCTAGTCCTAGAAGATCTATATGTTGTTTTGACATATTGTGTGTTTTCGGTGGGACGTTTGGAGGGAATTGGCGAAATTCTATGCAATAACCATGCTGGATAATTGCTAAGACCCAAGTGTCTGTTGTTATTTCCTCCCAAAGTTTGTAAAATTGGCTTAGTCTTCCCCCCACAGGTGTTATGTGATGGGGTTGTGTGACTTGTGAGTCACTGTTTATTTTAAGGAGTTTTGGGGCCTTGGAATTTTCCTCGATTTCTTGGGAATTGGCCCCCTCTATATTGCCCCCGAAAACCTCCCCTTTGATATTGACCCTGGTAAGTAGGCCTTGTTTGTGAGGTTGTGGTTTCTGTGGGTTGACCTCGAAACCCTCCCCTAAAAGGTGTTTTTCGAAATGTGCCTCTGCTCTGCGGGGAGTAGAGTGCGCCCATGGCTTTGGCTGTATCGGTGTCTTTTTTTGAGTTTCTCAATGGCAGTGTCTACTTCCGGCCCAAACAATTGCTGTTCATTAAATGGCATATTGAGCACAGCTTGTTGGATTTCCGGCTTGAACCCTGAAGTGCGCAGCCATGCGTGCCTTCGTATCGTGATTGCAGTGTTTATTGTCCTTGCAGCTGTATCTGCTGCATCCACGGAAGACCGTATCTGATTATTTGAGATACTTTGTCCCTCTTCTACCACCTGTTGCGCTCTTTTTTGGAACTCCTTGGGTAAGTGTTCGATGAAATGTTGCATTTCATCCCAATGAGCTCTGTCGTATCGTGCCAAAAGTGCTCGTGAATTGGCAATACGCCATTGATTTGCTGCTTGTGCTGCAACCCTTTTTCCTGCATCATCAAATTTGCGGCTTTCTTTGTCTGGAGGTGGTGCGTCTCCTGAGGTATGAGAGTTGGCTCTCTTACGAGCTGCCCCGACAACTACTGAGTCTGGTGTTAGTTGTGTTGTAATATAGATTGGATCTGTTGGCGGTGGCTTGTACTTTTTCTCCACCCTTGGAGTTCTGGCTCTGCCTTTAACTGGATCCTGAAATATTTGTTTTGAATATCTTAGCATTCCTGGGAGCATGGGAAGGCTTTGGTACTGGCTGTGGGTGGAGGATAGGGTGTTAAACAGAAAGTCATCCTCAATTGGTTCAGAATGTAAGGTGACGTTGTGAAATTCGGCTGCCCTTGCGACCACCTGTGTGTAGGATGTACTGTCCTCAGGTGGTGACGGTTTTGTAGGATAGGAGTCTGGGCTGTTGTCAGACACTGGAGCATCGTAAAGGTCCCATGCATCGGGATCATCCTGACTCATTGTAGTATGAGCTGGTGAGTGCATCAGTGGTGGAGTTGTTGCTGGTGATGCATGTATTGATGGTGGTGGAGACGGTGGTGGGGTTGTTTTCCTTGCCACCTCTGCCTGTGGTTGCTTGTCCTTTTGTTGAAAGGCAAGTTTCCTTTTTATTTTGATTGGGGGAAGAGTGGTTATCTTCCCTGTGTCCTCATGAATATGAAGCCTTCTTTGCGTGTAGTCAGGCTCTACAGCTTGAAGCTCCTCTCCAAATCTATGTAATTGGGAGGTTAATCCCTGTTCCTCTGTATAGGAACTAGTTTTCGGCTCCGAGGCTGGATGTTTCGGAACCTAAACCTTTTCGGAAGTCTTTTTAGGCTCCGGAGAAACCTTCTTTGATTTCGGCGTGGTGTCTCGGTGCCGAAAGTCTTCGGTGCCGCTGTCTCTGTGCCGAAGTTTCTCGGAGCCGCTGTCTCGGCTCCGAGGTTGCTGTGTGGCGGTATCTCGACCGGAGTTGGATGACTTCGACACCAGCATGCCCTTTTTCGGTGCCTTGGATCGGTCACCTAGTTTTCGGGTTAAGCCATGGCCTGTTGGCGGTGGCGTCCCCTGGGCTTTTGTGGATTTCTCGTGAGTCTTGATTTTCGACGTCTTACTCACGGTTTGGGGTGTTTCTTCGGCGTCGAGTTCTTCAGAATCCGACTCGTGGATGGAGAAAGCTTCTTCTTCCTCCTCGAAACGTTCTTGACCTGTCGGCGTGGACGCCATTTGTAGTCTCCTGGCTCTTCGGTCTCTCAGCTTCTTCCTCGACCGAAACGCTTGACAGGCTTCACAAGTATCCTCCTTGTGCTCGGGGGACAAGCACAAGTTACAGACCAGATGCTGATCCGTATACGGATACTTGTTATGGCATTTTGGGCAGAAGCGGAATGGGGTCCGTTCCATCAGCCTTGAAGTCGCACGTGGCCGGGCCGACCAGGCCCCGACGGGGGATCGAAAAAACCCCGAAGGGCCACCGGAGCTCTTCAAAATTCGGTGTCGATTTGTTCTAACTAACCCGATACCGAACGCAAACAATACCGACGATTTTTTCCGAGATTCTAACTAACTTTCCGACCCGAAACACGGAGCGAAAAGGATCACGTCCGAACCCGATGGCGGAAAAAAAACAATCTAAGATGGAGTCGACGCCCATGCGCAATGGAGTCGAAATGGGAGGAGTCCCTCGGTCTCGTGACTCGAAAAGACTTCTTCGAAGAAAAACAACTTGTAACACTCCGAGCCCAACACCAGATGGCGGACTGTGCACAGCATGTGTATCTGCAGCTACACATGCCATCGAACATATATATATATATATATATATAAACACAAGCATGACTCCCACCTTAATTGTGCACCTAGGTCGTTGAGGTTTGTCAGCATCTACTGATATGGCTGGGAACATGTCTTAGACCAGTTAATTTCCAAACAACTAATGATTATCTGCCTTTACTTCGAGTCATGTGTCTCACCTGGTTGTAAAATATCAGATTCTGGAAATTCATCAAAATTGGAAGTGTCATCAATGCTTTTAATTTCTATAGTAATTGCTGCTGGTCTCTCTCTGAAAATAAAAAGAAAGAAATCAGCATCTGAACAACAGGAAAATACTTTTTGTTTAAATGGCTTCACCTAGGTTGTAATACAACTACATACCTTGTTTAACTGGAGCGCTCAGTCAAGTGCAAAGAATATTTTTTTTGTTTGTACGCAAGTTACTTTCACGTTTTCTGTAATATTAACAATAGAAGCCTAAAGAAATGTCTGAATATTATGCAGTCGTTACCAAAACAGATGGGAGATGTACTATTTAGAATACTCTGCAATGGCTGATATAAGGCGAGTAGTTTAACCTCTTGTAAGAAAAATGTTGAAGGCTCCTTTTACAGCCACTGATGAATGATTTGATCATCATTTAGACAGACGTCTTTAAAAAAAAATAAAAAAAAAGGTTTCGGGAATAAATAAGAACAGAATGCTGACTCCACTGTGAGTATTTGGAAACTGATGGCCACAAACAATACATGAGCAGGCAGCTAACAGCATGCAAAACAATGGTACAAAAAAATGAGGCATGGAAAAAAAAAAAAAAAAAAAAAAAACTTAGCAAAACAGTTTGCAGCTTTTTTTTTTAATATATATATATATATATATATATTTTTTTACTGTTGATCGATATGCTGCACACTCTCTCATTACCTTTAATATTGGGTTTGAAAGTGTAGGGCTCGGACATGTACAAATTGTTTCTGCAAAAAGAAGTATTTTTCAGTCACAAAGTACAGTGACTCCACCTATCTCTGGTAATGCGCATGGGCATCAGCTTCATTGTTAGATTGTTTTTTCCATACAGAGGGCGAAGATGTAGATGAAGCACAGAGAATATGACTACGCAAAGTAAAGGTAAGAGGATATCACCATCTGCAACAACCACAGGTGCTTCCAAGGTTAGTGGATGTATGACACTGACACACCTAAGGAAAGCAATTTTCCCAGAAAGAAACTTCAAGGGCCAAGAATGAAGTGGTTCAAAAGGAAGGCCCATATAGCTGCCTATAGACTACGAGTGTAGGAATTTGGAGGCGAAGTTTGGGCATTTAGTATTTTCAGCAGCGGCGAACAGGTCTATTTGTAGGTACTCCAATGAAAGAAGTACGTCAGGGGACTTGGGGTCGAAGTTCTCATTCCTGGACTTGTTGATGCGTCCTCATGAATTGTCCATACTGGGAATGTACTCAATGAGCAAATGTACCCTGTGATGTATCACCCATCGCCAAATGCTCTGGGCTAAAGCAGGCAACGGGAGTGAATACGTATCCCCTTGTTTCTGCAGGTTAAACATGTCAGTGAGATTGTCTGACCAGACCATGACTACTTTGTGCTGGATGAGAAGGAATGCCACGAGGGTCAGCTTACAGTTTTAGGTGACTGATGTGTAGACTCTTCTGAGCAGGTGTCCACACCCCTTGGATGATGAGGTCCTGTAGATGCGCTTCCCATCCAGACAGCGAGGCACCCCTGGAGATGGTCTCTTGCAGAACTGGGTCAAGAAAAGGTTGTTGCTGCAACAGGTTGTTTGCATTCCACCACTGAAGAAACCAATGAGTAGGGCCCCTAGATCAACATTCAATCCTCCCAATTATTCTCTGCCTGTGACCATTGCATTGCTTGGCACTGCTGTATCAGACATGTGTAACCTGGCATGAGGAACTATGACGATGCAGACTGCCATCATGTCTAGTAAATGCACTACAGTTACCTGACAATCGGGCTGAAAAAAGGACTGCAGCGTTTGGAATGCTTGCACCCTTGCAGGGCTGAGATAAGCTTTCCATACGAGTGAGTGAAGAAGGGCCCACAGGAAGGGATGCAATTGGAGCGGCAGAAGGTTGGATTTGGTTGCAGTTATCATGAAGCCTAGGTTGTGAAGGAGTTGTATGGTGGTTTTCATGTGCACTAGGCATTGGTGCTGCGTAGCACATTTGATCAGCCAATCATCCACGTAAGGAAACACATGGATGCTGCTCTGCCTGATATGAGTGGCTACCACAGCCAGACACTTGGTAAACATTCTGGGGGAGAGGGTGTGTTGGTCACCAAAGGGAAACAGTGAACTAGTAAGGCTGACCACTCACCACAAACTGTAGGTATCTTCGATGCGCAGGGTGGATGGGTATGTGGAAGTAGGCATCCTTGAGATCAAGGGCGGTCAAAAAGTTACTTTGCTGTAGAAGAGGGATGATATCCAAGTGTTTGCATGTGGAAGTGCTCTGGCAGGATATATTTGTTGAGAGGCCTGAGGTCAAGAATGGGACGGAGGGTATTGTTCTTTTTGCGGATTAAAAAGTATAAAGATACACCCCCTTGCCACTGCATTGTGGCGGTACTGGCTCTATAGACCCTTTGTTTAGTAGCACATACATCTCCTCCTAGAGCAGACGCCGATATACTGGGGATAGTTTGTGTTTGCAGGTGGGATGTTTGATGGTGTGTGGATGAGCTCTAAACAGTACCTTCCTGTATGATGTCTAGAACCCATTGGTCAGAAGTGATTTCCATCCATTGTGATAGGAGACCCTGCAACCTTTCCCTGACAGGTATTGTACGAATGGCAGAAGAAGGGGCGAGGGGTGGGTGGGAGTGGGGAGGACAAAATAGTCACTTTTTTGGAGGGTAAGCCCTATTGAGGGCTGTGCCCTTTCCCCTTTCCCCTTTCCTCTGCCTCTGTCATTATTCCCCTTATAGCCTCACCTGAAGTAATCTCGTGAGGGAGTCTGCTGATGTTGTCTGGGGAAGGTGGTGGAAGTCGTGAGGTTGAGAGTTTTGCCTGTGCGACAATACTGGGAGTGCCGAAAGAAGCAGAAGGAAGCTGATGTGTGGATTGTGCCCATGGCTTTCGCCGTGTCCTTCTTGATCTATTCTAACACATCTCATCGACCTGGGGCTTGAAGAAATGCTACCAATCAAAGGGCACATTTAGAAGGTGTTGTTGGACTTTTGGTTTAAAGCCAGAAACCTGCAGCCAGGTGTGGCACCAAAGGACACTGGCATTCATACCACGAGCCGCTGTGTCAGGAGTATCTAAGGCGCAGCGGATGTTGATGTTGGAGATGATCTTCCCTCCCGCCACAAAATCCTGCTCCTGTTTTTAATACTGTTCTAAGAGATCTTGGTTCTGGTACTCCATCTGATCCCATTGGGCTTGGTCGCACTGAGAGAGTAGACCTATGGAATTGGCAATGCACCAATGGGTGTCAGACTGTGGTGCACCAAACTTGCTGCTGGCATCAATCTTTTCACTCTCTTGGTCCTGGGGGGTGCGTCTCTTCTCTGGGAGTTTGCAACCTTCCTAGCCATGTGGACAACTAAGTAATCAATGTTAACTGGCCTCTGATGTAGGGTGGTTCAGAATGACTAGCTGCACCTTTATGGGCTCTTTAAGCATCAGGAGGAACTGAAGGGACCAATGCATGGAGGAAAATGTCTTCAAGAGAAAGTCTTCGTGTTGGACTTAAAGTTCCACCTGTGAAACGTGGCCGCACGGTATAAGATCTTGTGGTACAAGATAGTATTATTCGGGGGTGAGGGCTTAGCGGGATATGAGTCAGGGTCATCATCCGGTGGGGCCTCTACATCATCATTTGCCCATGTCAGGGACGGGATGATCATACAGTGGGTCATAAGGGTCGTGAGCAGAGCTTGGCTGTCCCGACCACTCCAAATGTGGATAACCCTGGGCAGAGTGTGACTGAGGCTTTACAGGCAGTAAAGGAGTGGCAGAGACAGAGGAGTGTAAGGAGGAAAGGAAGAAGAGGAAGCAGTGGAGAGGTGCCTCTTTTGTGGCACCAAGGCTTTTTAGGCATTGGCTGCACAGGATGGTTGAGGGCCTCCTTAAAAACCAATTTGCCCTTATGAGGAATCGAGTCCTCGGGTGCCTGTGGAGGCTTGGCCAGGATCTGACCGGTGCCAGGCTGGATATGGATACGCTGTTGCTTGGCGTAGAGCTGTTCTTGAAACCGCTGGAGAACTGGCTGATCAAGATCCTCTGAGGCAGCGGACAGTGGCCTGAAAGGAGCAGATGATTGTTGCCGTCCAGAGAGCAACGAAGAGAGCTTCGGCTTGCTTGATCTCAACTCAAAGTGTTTTGGGTCTGTATATTTCAGTTCCAATGATGGCAGAGAGGGTGTTTTCGGATTCGCCACCAAGGCAGCAGTAGTTGTGCGTGGCTCTGAGGACTTTGCCGCCAAATGTGAGGAGAGAGCCAAGTCCGGCCTGCAAGTTTGGTATCGACCATACCCATGAGGCAGTTGCAGACTGGAGACCTCTGTCATGGCAGAGTAGCTCAAAGCTGGTGTCCCTCTAAGGTGCATGGCATGTAGGAGGGTGCTACTCACAGTGGCCTTCAGCGGCAGGTGCTGGTGTGGTAGGGGCTCTTCTGCTTTGGCATCGGACTCAAAGTCAAAACTTTCTGGTGAGAACACCTCCTCAAACTCAATGCCAGAAACATCAGGCTGTTGGAGATTCTACTTCTCAGTCCCCAAAAAGGTTTGCCATATTTTCCTCCACCCTCATGTGTCTTTGAAGCCAAAGTGATGCGTTGCACCAGTCTATTTCTATGCTTCTTTTGGAATGTGAGGCACCCTGAATGGGAGTCTTCTCAATGATCGGTGACTAACAGAGGTTACAAATCTCATGTAGAACGGTCCTCGGGTACTTTTCATGGCAAGTATGACAGAACCAAAATGGAGTCCTTTCTATTAAGCAGACATTATCGAATGTCGAAGTGATTGTACGCCGGAATGGGTGAGTCCTGTACAGTTGAAATCGTTGACTCTGGGATGGAATTGAAGGAATATGTGATAGTGGAGAACGACGAGTAAGTGAGAATGAACAGTCAACAGACAAGGAGCAGATCCAAGAGACCAGCAAGAACACCACGCACCATCGAAGTGGAGCTCACAGAGAAACGTCTGAACCCCAACAGCTGAAAATAACAGTCTAACTGTAGAGACCATGCCTATATGCATTACAAAAGATAGGTGGAGTTGCTATACGTTGTGAATCAAAAAGACTTCTTCAAACAAAAGCAAGTTGTACACGTCCAAGCCCAACACTAGACAGGACAAGTATGCACAGCAAGTGAATCTACAGCTACACATGCCACAAACTATTTTAGATTTATATGTAACAGAAAAACTATGACGCACAGCATAAATAGCTTCTTCAAAAGTCAGTTTGTTTCTTCAGATGTTGGTCATGTGTGAAGGGCGTCTGTGATTGACTCTCTGTAGACGGTGCTACTATATGCCCTGTTTCAGGATCTGTGTGCATTTTACTCTGCCTGACTTCTGGTCTCTGCATCTAATTTATCATGAAAGAACCCACAATGGCTGTGGTTTTTCACTTCATCTCCAATTCTAGCTCTGAGGTTGATGTGCCAACTAACTTTTCAGCTCCTTTTGATGCTTATGGCTCTTTTCAACACAGTCTCTCCTAGAGGCTGAGCAGCCTACAGAGTATTCTCTAAAGGCTTTTAAGAGGAGCTCGAATTCCTCTTAAAAGCTTCGAAAGAAGACTTTGTAGATGTCCTTTGGACAATTGTGGAATAATGCGGCCACCACCTTTACCCTTCTTAGTCAAAGAAAAAATACGTTACTTCCCTGCACTACAGTTCAACAGTATTGATATTTTTCATAGATTCACATACTTTAATCTTTCTCACTCATGGTAAACATAACAAGTGGTGCAAAGCTAAACTTTAAACAGTAAAGCTCAAAATGTGACATAAGTAATCTATTCACACCAATTTGTAAAAATGAAGAAAAAAAACAAACTCCACCAAATCAAGAAGCAGTTCTTAGATCACTCTTCTTCAGGCTCACCATACTTCAGATTTGTTAGCATAAACGTTACAGTAATAAATGAGGTAGCCAATATAGTGATCTCCTTTGATGGTGAGGAGAGGGGGTTGCATGTGAATCTACAAAAAATACCATTATTGCAGAACTACAGTGTACTGGTAACTTGTTTTTTCTCCAGTATTACATCTTTTATACACGCTCATGCTTAAATCCAAACAGCAAGCATTAACAATCTAGACGGAACAGATTTCAATGCAGCGGTCCAACAAAGCGGTCCAGGTTGTAGAATACACTCAAACTCTTACAATTAACAGACAACCAGCTTTCTAATGGCAGAAAACTATAGCCACTGAGACTCAATGGGCTATCCAGTGGTTCCCAACCTTTTAACGTCTGTGGACCCCCACTATATCATTACTGGAAGCCAGGGACCCCGGCCTAAACATTTTTGATGATTTGAAACGCAAAACATTACACACAAAATCCAGAAACAAGCATTCATCAAACACATACACAAATTAAAAAAATATATATAAATAAAAATAATAATTTTAATAGCAAGTTTGAGTTTTTCTGAATTCAGTTGAAGTCACACATCAACCATTCTGTATTTTGTTTCATGCACCTGCACTGCTCCCACAAATCAATCTGAGGATACTAATGTGATTTAAACCCTTCCATTTCAAATTACTTGACAATTACAGTATGTTTTAAAAATTTTCAATTATACATTCAGCAATATTATTAATCTGTAAATATTATTTAATTTTCTAAGACGTCGCAGGGCCTTTGAGTAGGCTTCGCGGACTCCCAGGAGTCCCCGGACCACAGGTTGGGAACCACTTCTTGACAGTGCCTTACCTTTCTGTGGAGGGGCAACAACTAAAGAAATTGTCAGATTTTGGAAATTGTTTAGTTTTTTCACAGTAGAATGTTGGCATCTTTTGACATCTAGAGTATTAAAAGCTGTTTCTAAAAGTTTTAAGAACTATTGGTTCATTGAGATAAAAATGAGATGGGACTTTAGGAAATTCTATGCTAGGAATACTCGTTTTTCCTCTTTCTTTTTTTTAAGTAAACGGCAGTCATTACTTCAACATTTAACAGACTTCATTTCCCATTAACCTAGGGGAAAAAGTCACAGTTCAACCAATTAACATCCAATCAGATACAGCTGTGACCCCTCCACAGTCCTACGATGCTGTTGCTGGCTCCTCTTTCTTTGCTGCTCAGCAGCCGAGTTAAGTGCCTCCGGCCACTTGGCCTCTTTTATTGATTTAATTTATGAGGTTATTTGTCATATATTGACTGCATGCTTAAATCGACTACCGTTATTTGTTTATTTACTTGTGTAATTTCAGTGTGCAGCTGCGGGGATGTCAATTTTCCTTGACGAGCTACGGTGCCGGGGGGCGTCGTGCTCAACCAGGCCAGCGCAATCTCAAGTTCATTCTAATAGCACGTTTGGCTGGGTGCTGCAAATACAGTGAGCACCCTCATGCCTGGAGCCCCTACGGGCCAGGCTGTGTGTATTAGTCAGCACTTTCCACTGGATGTGACCGAGGAAACAATACCTGTTGGGGGACGACTCCCTCTACATACTCCCACAGAATCAGCTGGGTCCCCAGTGTAGTCGCTCCTGACCAGTGACCCTCCCTCGCTCCCTCGCCCCACCCGGGACCCCCACTCCCTCCAGCTGGGAACTCCCTTGGTGCCTGACAGTAAACTGGCCACTATGAGTGACTTGAGCAGACTCACCTTGAGAAGGACACTACTTCCTACCTCCCAATTGATGATCACTTCTGGGAAATAATGGGACACCTCCATCACAAAGGCAGTGGCACTGGTGGTAGCTCCCCTGGAGAAGTCTCTTTTGCAGTATGCAGAGCGCTGCTTCAAACCCCTCAATAGAGGGAAGTCAATTTAGGGCCCATGCCCCTCGTACCGCCTGAAGGCTCCGACCAGCCCCCATCACTCTCTTAACAAAAGAGGGACCCTGTGTCTGGGGTTGATTTAGATGCATTTGACAAACGGAAGAGGGTCTGTCTGACTCGCGAACAGCTTCCACCCCAAGACTCAGCAGCACCTAGTCCCTCAGAGCTGCCACCCTCGGATGCCCTTTGCATCCTTAACTCACCCTCACCTCCTCGGGCCCCAATTTCACCCTCAGGCTTGGAAGGAGAGGAGGAGTTAGACTTCCATCCTTCACCATGACATGCACAGGAAAAGAAAATGGCTACTGCTACCCAAGACACATCGGATATGCTAGATCTGGAGAGCCACCTGCAACCCCGTTCCTTGGAGTGGATACCCATGGACATGGTCGCAGCATATATCATGGGGCGGCTTCATGAGCCACCAGACAAGGAGGTCCGCAACTGCCTGCGAACAGAGTGCCCATGCACAACACTGGGAGACAAGGTGGTGCTCATGCCAGACAAAGATGAATGCATGGCCACCTTCCTGGGTAAATACATATCAGACACCAAGAAGGGGACAGACCAGTCCTGGGGGGCTCGCCAGTTCAAGCTCTTAGACCTGATGGGCCTCCTAACCCGTATCTTGGACATGGTGGGGGATGCCAAAGCATAAGGGAGCCTTAGATCTCCTGAGGTCTTCTCAGGTTGGGCCCAATGGGCCATTTTCCACCTGGAAAACGCAAATTGTGCCATCTCCACAGAGAGGCGCAGTTCATGCCTCATAAAAATCGACCCTAAGATGGGTGACCTAGCCACCAGGGAGGTGGGCTTCCATTGCTCAAGGGGGGCTATTTTGGGCCCGTTCATACAAGAACTGGGTACATTTGTCCAAACCTTCAAAGCCCTGGATCCCTGGATGGGGCGCAGGCATCCATAAAATGCAGCTATACTCCTCAGGTTTTCACCAGAGCTGGCCGAGGTACGGGGTGTTTGGCCGACCGTACTCAACACCCAGCCTCCACCAGACAAGGCAACAGGAGGGGGTGGTACCAGGATGCCTCCAAGTTCGGAAGCCTTTACCCCACTTGGGGGTACCCCCGCTTCCGCTGTGCGAGAGGAGGAAGATGCAACAGTTTCACCCAAGGAAACAATTCAAGTTAGAGTTCAGTCCTTTCCTCAGCAGTGCCTGGTGGGCAGACTTGGGAATTTTTTCCACAACTGGCAGACCCTCACATCCGATGCCTGGGTCCTTCAAACTGTGAAAGGGTTCCATATAGAGTTTTAAGGCTCCCCTTTCCAAGAAATAATCCCGATTCCCCATGTCATTTCTCCCACTCATGCTGCTCTAGTGGACGTAGCCGTATTGGACACGTTACTTAAAAGGGTAATAGTGAGGATTCCCCCTCCCGGGGGACTTTTAAGCAATCTGTTTGTCGTAGAAAAGAGGCACAGGGGCCGGTATTCAACTTGAAGGAATTCAACAAATGGTTTGACATTTCAAGATGGAGGGCATCTATCTGCTCTGGGATTTTCTTCTTCCCAGTGACTGGATGCCACACCTGGATCTCAAGGACGCCTACCTCACAGTCTCTGTGGTCACTCCCCACCGCCGCTTCCTCGATTTCAGTGGCAGGTGGAGACCAAATTCGCCTCCCTCCTTTTTGGTTTGTCCTCAGCACCTTGGTGCTTCACTAAGGTGATGTTCCTCAGAGCTCGAGGCATCCCCCTCAATATCTACCTGGACAACATCCTCCTAATGGACCAGTGTCCTTGAAAGTCTCAAGACATCTACAAATGACTGGCTTGCTCCTGGAGTCCCTCGGATTCAGAATAAATCAACAATCGTCAGCCCTCTCTCCACCTCACAGTCACTAGTGTTCTTGGGTTTTGTAGTGGACCCAGTTCGGCCATTCCCAACTGTTCCTTCCCGGAAGATGACCAAGATTAGGCACAAACTACGTTGCTTGATAAGCCGACCCTACACCTCCCTAGGCCAAATAGTGAGAGTGATGGGTCTCCTGTTGTTCTCAATCTAGGTCATCTTCCCAGACCCCTTCATTAACAGGCCCTCCAACGATTAAAGGCCTCTCACCTCTGTAAAGGACTGATGTATTCTCAAGTGGTTCCGTTATCCGCGAATGCCATAGAGGAGATCCAATGGTGGTGGCTCATAAGGAGGCCTGATCGGTTGCTGGAGCAAGGAGCGAGTCAAGTGTTGTGTCCTCTTCAATATGGACAATGTGGGAGCAGTTCGTTATATAAATCACCTAGGAGGAACTTAATCCAAGAACCTGGCAGATCTAGCCTGCCAAATGAGGGACTACTGCCTGCAGAATTAGGTCTCTATAACGATAGAACTTCTTCCGGGTGCAGTCAACCAGGTAATCGATTGGCACTCATGCCATCTCCAAGATGCAAGCCTCTAGTGTCTGCATTGGTTTTCCTATGCAAATGGTGGAGCCCATTCTCAAGGGGACCTCTTTGCATCCAGTGTGGACCTCCAGCTCCTAAGATATTTTTGTTGCCACCCAGACATGGAGGCAGCGGCCATGGACGCATTACTCCAAAATGGGCAACAGGAACATGGATATGGCTTGATCATGCGCCTCTCAGCCCTGGACGAGCATCACGTAGCAGAGGTAGTCTTGGTGACCCCGGCATGGACTTCTCAAGATTGGTGGCAAGTTCTTCTGAACTTTCTTGGGATTCTCCAATCCCTCTACTCCTGCTTCCAGATCTCCTCCAAGATCCAGAGAAGAATCCCCACTCTCTGGTGCTAGAATGGTCCCTCTCTCTTATGGCAATGAGGATTACAGGATACACTATAAAATCCAAGTCCTTTCAAGACAGGCTGCGTCCCTCCTCTCCCAGGCAAGGGCAGACAGCACGGTCAAACGTCATCAATCGGCGTGGACTACATGGATGGACTGGTGTCATTCACGACATCTGGATCCCATGAGGCAGATATTGTCCACATCCTGAATTTTCCAGCCTCTTTGGCTCCGAAGGGCCTGGGCTAGAGAACAATCAATGCCTTCGGATATATTATCTCGGCCGGCCACCCACAGGTGGGAGATCAACCGGTAGGCAAACAACCGTTGGTGCGCAAGCTCTTGAGAGGCATTCACCTTTACCTCCCTCCAGTACCCAGATACTGTATTCTGTGGGATGTTAACAAGGTCCTCAATTTATTCCTGGCCATCAAATAATAACCTATTGAGGAAAGAAATTTCAGCTAAACTAGCCACCCCCCTCGGTCTCATTTCTTTCAGACGCGCCTCTGATGTCAGAGCAATGGACATAATGGGTACAGAAGGGGTCTCTTTCCATATTTTACAATGTACTAAATGCAGCCCTTGTGTGGTTACCTACTACTCTTCCTTTCCAGATTTCCCAAAACTATGTGCAGTGAGATGTATAAACGCTTACGAGGCCATGACTGAGGACTTCCGTCCCCATGGAGAACAGGAACTGCTGATAGCACTGTGTAAACCGTTAAGAGCAGTCTCTTCACCTTCAACTGCCAGATGGGTCCAGTGGGTCATGCAAGAAGCTGGCACAGACACCAAGATATTTGAGACACACTGCCAGAGGAGATTTGGCTTCCAAGGCATTCTCCCTTTGTGCCCACCTGGAGGATAGTCTCAATGCTGCGGAGTGGTAGTCCAATTCTACCAATAAAAGGTTTTACTTTAAACCAGTCCCCACCATTGCATCGCTGGTTGTGGATAAGCTTTAAACCAGCGTAATCCTCGTCTCCGGTCCTGCCATAGCATGAAATATTTCCTAGATATCGTAACGGAAAGTTTCAGTTCTATTAAGGACACAGAGGTCAGGATTAACCCTCCCGCATGGTTTCCCTTCCTCAAGTAGGATCTGCTTTCGTTAGGGTGAGTATTGATTTTTTTCCATGGAATTGACCAAATATGAATATATGGACCCTTGCTGATTGTTATTACTCAGGTCTTTGGATGTCCAGTTTCACACTTTCTTCAATTTGCTCCTAGCATCCAAAGGACCAAAACAAGAGTAAGAACTACACTCTCTGTCTGCAATCGCAAGAAGAAAGGTGGCAACAGTGTCGTAGGACTATGGAGGGGGTCCTGGCTGCATCTGATTGGATGTTCAATGGTTGGACTGTGACTTGTTCCCCTAGGCTGATGGGAAATGAAGTCTGTTAAAAGTTAAAGTAATGGCTGCTGTTTAATAATAAAAAAAGAAGACAAGCCTAATCCTCGCCTCTGTGTCCTTAACAGAATTGAAACTTTCTGTTACAATAGGTAGGAAATCATTCATGCGTAAAATTACTCATCTTTGAATTTAAAGTATGTATGCTTATTTGTAAAGGCTTGAATTACACACATTTTTCTTTAAGTAAGGACTTACAACAAAGTCATTTAACAAGAAAGATGAGGTAAGACTCAAAAGGATGGTCTTAAAACTGCTTCTGTAATAGATTTGCCCATACTGATTTTTGGTATAGTTATCCTAAAATCAAGAAATTGCAGCTCAGTGACCTTTGACTGACCTATGAGAAAGGCGAGAATGTGCTAAAAAAAAAGCAGGTATGGTAGAATCCGCCGAGAAGTTTCTAAGAAAGGGTCGTCTTTTGAGAGCACCCCATGCAAAACAAAGAACATTTGATCTTATAAGTGATTCTGCTCTAGCTTTTGCTAAAAGGTCTGCATTCCTGAGGAATATGCAAGGAATGCAATTCATTGTAATTTGGAGTCAAGTCAATAAATTGAGAAATTTTGAGGTTGGATGAAGATCCTGACTTTTGTGTACTGTGAGAATTTCTGAGAGTGGTCAAAGCAATATGATATTGTTCTGACATTTTGTTGAGAAGTCTGGGTATCAGGTAGATGAAGGAAAGCGTGAGCAAATTTCCCTCATCATGCCATCTGAAAGGCATCACCTGCATGATCTTGTGAGCGTATCTGCTAGAGTAAAAGGAAAATGTTACTTACCTTGTAAGCGTCTGTTTGTGGTATGCCGTTCTGTAGATTCACATGCTGTTCCTACTCCTGCCATCTAGTGTTGGGCCAGGGGACAGACAGACTACAAGTATCTCTTGATCTCATCCCATTCCATCTCCATCTGAAGTTGGTGAGTGCATGTGAATTTACAAAATTATATACCACAAACAGATGCTTACAGTTTAATTACCATTTTCCTTTCAAGGCATGTGTGGCTGTAGATACACATGCTGTGCAGACTGTAAACCAGTCCTCACATAGGCGCTGGCTAGTCTGTGGGTGTTGCAGTACACTGGAAAAGGGTACATAGTACTGCTTGACCAACACTGACTTGTTGACGCACTGGTACATCCATACAATACTGTTTAATGAAAGTGTGTGGTGTAAACCAAGTAGCTGCTTTGCTGTAACAGACATCAGGTCCCTCCTCGATCACAGAGCGAAAGCGGCATTGATTCTCCTATACTGCTCTGCTGCATTTAACACCATCTCGGACTACACCCTCACTTCAAGACCCCACCACATTGGGAAACGAAACAACACCCTCAATTGGATCCAGACTTTCATCACAGGACGCGCCCAGAGTCCACCTCCTACCTTTTACATTAGAACTAAAAAGCACCATATGCAGCGTGCCCCAGGGCTCCTCACTCAGCCCCACCCTTTTTAAACCCGTAGCGGACACCCCTAGCAGAGACTGAGCATTCGCATGGACTCAACATCATCTCATACGCAGACAACACTCAACTTATTCTCTCCCTGTCTGAGATTCATGCTTCCCCTTGAGACAACTTCTGCAACGCCATGACCGCAATCGCAGCATCATCATCCTAGACAGCAAGTTCTCCTTCAAACGGAAGATAAACGCAGCTGTCGCTGCCAGCTTCCAAAACCTCCTCATGCTACGGAAGATTTTCATATGGATCCCAACGTGACCAGAACAACATTAACCCAAGCCAGCATAACCAGCAGGATAGGTTACAGAAATGCCATCTATGTCGGACTCTGCCTAACTCCTTCACTGCCTCCCGACCATCAAGAATGCGACAACAAGATTAATCCTGGACCTTCCTAGGAAGACCCACATCACCCCACACCTCAGGAAACTCCACTGGCTGTCTGTGCACAAGAGATGCAAATTCAAGGTCCTAACCATTGCATACAAAGCCGTCCACAACATCGGACACAGACTCCTCTTCCACGAACCCACAAGGAAGCTCTGACCAACATCAGTCGTCCAAGTCCCAAGAGTTTGAGGAAGCCGCAGCAAAGAAAGTGCCTTCTCCCAACTCGCTGCCAAGATCTGAAACTACCTCCAACCCCACCTGCGAACCACGCACACCCTCA
Organism: Pleurodeles waltl; assembly: GCF_031143425.1. Taxonomy (NCBI): domain Eukaryota; kingdom Metazoa; phylum Chordata; class Amphibia; order Caudata; family Salamandridae; genus Pleurodeles; species Pleurodeles waltl. Next base: position 397,807,399 of record NC_090442.1, on the reverse strand, counting down.
TCGACCCAGGAAAGCCACAGAAGCCCCCTTTTTTCTAGTAGAGTGGGCTTTTGGACAAACAGGCAAGGCCCTCTTAGCTTTTAGATAAAATGTGTGGATACATTTAACTATCCATCTGGTTATGCCTGACGTTGATAAAGCTTTCCTTTTTTGCGGTTTGGAAAGAGCAGTTGAGTCTTTCAACAGGAGTTAGTCCTATCCACATAGTGCATTATGTCTCGCTTAACGTCCAAGGTGTGGAGGACCCGTTCTGCAACTGAGTCAGGTTGAGGAAAGAAACTGGGAGACCACTTTAGGAATAAATTTAGGGTTAATGAAAAGGACAACCCTAAAAGAAAGGTCCTTTAAATGTTAAAGCTTGGAGCTGAGGGAGGTGATAACTCAAACACCAACTTCCAAGAGAGGAAATGATGAAGGCATGAATGGAAGGGCTCAAATGGAGGACCCATAACTCTTGCAAGGACGATCTTGAGCTTCCACACCATTCCTCAGTCTGGAGGGGAGGGGAGGGAGTGTTGGGCGGGAGGATGTGGAGTTGATGACCGGAATCCTAAAGATGGAAATGCTCTGCCTATTTTGGAGAGAAGCAAGTTGGCCAAGATGGGGGTGAAGGCTAGTCCACAACTTGGTAGCTATAATAGGTAGCAGACAATGCCCTGGACACTAACTACTAAGGGGGGGGGTCAATGTGTTTTGAGATGCACTAACCGTTCCATTTGGCCACAAAACCTTTTCCATTTGGCCGCATAGCAGGCAAGAGTAGTAGGTCGGAGTTCCCCGATGAGAATATTGCATTTGGGAGGTAGGTTGAGGTAATCAAACTTTAATACTTCAGAACCCAGATCACAAGGTTGAGGCTCCTGGGGCCGAGGTGCCTCATTTCCATATGGTTCTGCATGAGAAGGTGTAGGAAAGTACCCTCTTTTTGCAATGGTTACCCCTATTTTACCCCCATTTTCTGCTTGTCAGCCTTTGGCTGTGTTCACTGGGATCCAGCTAACCAGGACCCCAGTGATAATGCTCTCTCTCCTCTAAACTTTGTCACTGCATACGGGTAACCCAGTATTTCACTCAAAATTGGCATACTCGTGCCCCCATATAAGTCCCTAGTATATGGTACCTAGGGCATTGGAGATCCAGGGGATCCCTACGGGCTGCAGCATTTCTTTTGCCACACATAGTGGAGAAGTGTGGCACAATGGTTAGAGCGGCAGACCCTGATGCAGAGATCTGGCTGGGACCAAGGTTCAATTCCCGCCTCGGCGGGTCTTGGGCTCAATTCCCTTGGACCAGATAATTCTCGCCTCAGTGCCTAATCTAATTAATGGGTCCCACTCTGTAACTCTGGGCAATAGCTTGCTTAATCTCCACAACGGCCCTGACAGCGCTTGGATGCCTGGCTTCACCCTGGGGGTTGCTCAAGAGTAGGCGCCTCACAGGGAAAAGCCAGGAGGGGTTCCACAGCGGTATGCATACAGCGCCTTGAGACCCTAACGGCTGAGTAGTGCGCTATACAAGTGCGAAGTTTAAGTTTAAGTTTTACGTTTTTAGGGAGCGCATGCAAAGGCTTCTGCAGGACTGCCATTGCAGCCTGCGTGAAAAGGTGCATGCACCCTTTCACTGCCATTTACACTGCATCAGGTCACTTATAAGTCACCCCTATAGCAGACCCTTCAGCCCTGAGGGCAGGGTGCAGAGTACCTGTGTGTGAGGGCACCCCTGCACTAGCGGAGGTGACCCCACGACCTCCAGGACCATTTCCCTAGACTTCGTGAGTGCAGGGATGCCATTTTGCGCGTGTACTAGACATAGGTTACTACCTATGTCCAGCTACAAAATGGTAACTCCGAACATGGTCATGTTTGGTTTCAAACATGTTGAAATCATACTCCAATGCTTTTGCAAGTATTGGTTGTATGATTCCATGCACTCTGGGGGCTCGTTGGAGGACCCCCAGTATTCCCATTCCAGCCTTCTGAGGTTTTCCAGGCAGTCCAGCTGCTGCCACCTCTCAAGACAGGTTTCTGCCCTCCTGTTGCTTGAGCAGCTCAAGCCCAGGAAGGCAGAACAAAGGATTTCCTTTGGGAGAGGGGTGTGGCAGTCTCTCCCTTTGGAAATAGGTGATACAGGCTTTGGAGGGGTAGCCTCCCCCAGCCTTTGGAAATGCTTTGAAGGGCACAGATGGTGCCCTCCTTGCATAATCCAGTCTACACCGGTTCAGGGACCCCCAGTCCCTGCTCTGGCACGAAACTGGAAGAAGGAAAGGGAAGTGACCTCTCCCTTGCCCATCACCACCCCAGGTGTGGTGCTCAGTGTTCCTCCAGAGGGTCCCTGGGTTTTGCCATCTTGGAATCCAAGTTGACAGGGCCAGCAGGTGACGTCAGAGCCCTCCCCTGATAGATGCTTACCTGTTAGCTGACCAATCCGCCTTCCAGGGCTATTTAAGGTCTCTCTCTGTGGTGGTTCAGCAGATTGGGATTGCAAGACTACAGCAGGAATCCTCTGCATCCTTTACTTCACCTTCTTACCGAAGAAACTGCACCTGGACCCTCCAGGAACTGTACAACGGCAACAAAGAAGCAAAGATGACTTCTGCAACATTGTATCTTCAGCTCCTGCCAGCAACTGAAACTGTTTACCGGTCGTGCATCTCAGAGGACAGCCTGTTTTCAACCTGCACCAGAAGAACAAATTAATCTCCCTTGGAGTGAAGGAGTCACTTCACTGCTTCAGCAGGCACCCCTCTGCAACAACGACCGATTTTGTGGGACCCCTCTCCTGACTAGCTGCGTGGATCCTGCATCATGGGTGGTGGACTGAAGAGGTCCCGATGGTGCTGACGTCCAACTATGGTGGAGGTAAGAGCTTGCATCCCCACGCAAGACAGTACCCCCAGTGCACAGCGTATTTTGCAGTTGCCAAGGCCTGTTGGCATCCTTCTACGAAGTTCTTTGTGCACCGTGCAGCTCTGGAACCCAGCACTCCTTCGTGCGACGCACAGCTTACTGCGTGGTTCTCCGGTGGCGTGGGACACATTGTTATAGTGCTGCATGGGTCTCCTTTTGCACCTTCTTTGTCCCTGTGCTGTGGGACTCCTGTGTGTATTGCCTGGTCTTCTGAGGGCTCTGAGTTGCTGAGAGCCCCCTCTGACTCTCCCTTCTGGGTAGAGTCCACCAGGTCCCTCCTGGTCCTGGGCAGCGCCATTTTCTGCTAACCGGGAGCTTTGTGGGTGCTAAGGCTTGTTGGCAGAATCCAGTGACACAAACCAGACTACAATCATCCATCCGGCGTGGGACATCTGCATCAGCCAGGAACCCACATCTGTCTTTTTGGGTGCAGTACTGACTGTTGTTCTTCACCAGCAGTTCTTCTTTTGCATCTTCATCCGGGTTAGCAGGGGCTCCTGTTCTCCCTGGACTCTTCAGTGCTACTTGGACATGGACACTTCTTCCACAGATCTTCAGGTCCAGGAATCCATCATTGGTGTCTTGCAGTCTCTTTTGGTTCTTGCATAATCTTCTTTCTCGTGTGTTCTAGGAAAGTTACCGTGATTTACTCCTGCTTTCCTGGGCTATGGGGTGGGTTATATTACTTACCTTTGGTGTTTTCTAATACTCCTAGCACTCCACTATACACTACGCTTGCCTAGGTGGGAAACCGACATTCGCATTACACTTTCTTAGTATATGGTTTGTGTTCTCCCTGGGACCGTTTCTAACTATTGTGATTTTCACTATTTGCACTGCTTTCTAACTGTTTTTACAGCTATTTCTGCATACTAGTATAGATAATTTGTGTATTATTTACCTCCTAAGGGAGTATAGTCTCTATGGTATTTTTGGCATTTGTGTCACCAAAATAAAGTACCTTTATTTTTGTAACACTGAGTATTTTCTTTCATGTGAGTAAGTACTGTGTGACTACAGAGGTATTGCATGAGCTTTGCATGTCTCCTAGTTAGGCATTGGCTGCTCATCCACACTACCCCTAGAGCGCCTGGCTTCTAGACACTGTCTACATTTCACTAATAAAGGATAACTGGACCTGGTATAAGGCGCAAGTCCCTTAGGTACCCACTACAAACCAGGCCTGCCTCCTGCAGAAGGTCAGGCATGTTGGGGAGCCTCTCGTGGCGAACCACCAAGCGCTCGATGAGTGGTGAACCTCAGCTGTATGGCACAGTTGGGAGCCACTAGGATGACAGGTTTGCTGAAGCCTCAGAGCCACAAATGGAAGGACAGGTGGAAAAGCATAGGCTAATATCATTGACCAATTCATCGATAGAGTATTGCCCATGGATTGTGGGTATGGGAATCTGGAGGCAAAGTTTGGGCATTTAGCGTGTTCTGCTGTGGCAAAAAGGTTCATGTCAGAACATATCTCCATCGCTGGAAGTGCAGGAAGAGGACTCCCAGGTGGAGTTCCCACTCATGGTCTTGTTGCTGCATCCCACTGAAGAGGTCTGCAAAGTTGTTGTCCACTCTCGAAGGTACTCAGCCAGCATATGGATCCTGTGGTGGAGAGCCCACCTCCAAATGGCCTGGGCTAGCTGAGAAAGCAGGGAACAGTAAGTGCCTCTTTGTTTCTGCAGATAATGCATGACTGTATGCTTTCTTTCTGGATGAGGACTACCTTACTCACAATGTAGTGAAGAAAGGCCTTCATGATCTTGTGATCTTCAACGCATTGAAAGACTGCACCCTTGCAGGGCTGGGATAGACCTTGCCCATTTGAACATGGAGGATAGTACCTAAATATGGTTGGATCTGAAGGGGTTGGAGGTAGGACTTCCCTGTGTTGATGGTAAACTTCCTATTGTGTAAGAGGTTTATAGTAGCCAGTGTGTGTGCATGACACTGCTCCTGCATTATGCTCCATATCAGCCAATCAACCAGGTATGGAAATGCATGGATGCCCTCTATCAGAAAGTCCACTGCTACTACTGGGAGGCATTTAGTAAATTCTTGAGGTGTGGTGGTGACCCTGAAAAGCAGCACATTGAACTGATAGTGTTTTCCACTTACCTCAAAATGGAGGTAGTGATGCCACACTAGATGAACCAGGATGAGGAAATAGGTGCCTCTGAGGTCAAGTGCAGACATGAAGTTGCTTTGCTGTAGCAGCGGAATAACATCCTAAAGAGTGACCACATGGAAATGTTCTGAGAGGATGTAATCGTTGAGTGGCCCGAGGTCCAGGATTGCCCTGAGGAATCCATCATTCTTAGGAATGAGGAAGAAGAGAGAATACATTCCTCTGCCCTGCAGGTGTTGTGGCACAGGCTCTATAGCCCCCTTGAAAAGAAGCGCTTGGTGGTATGCTGGGAGACGTAAAAGTGAGCTCCAAACAACAACCATGTTGAATGATGGCTAATACCCACTGGTCTGAGGTGACAAGTTGCAAGGTGGGGAAGAACCTCTGAAGTCATCCCCCTACAGGTGCTGTGTGGTCCGGGGGGGGGGGGGGGGGGGGGGAAAAGGTAGGGCAAGTCATTGCTTGGTGGGGGCAGTTCCTTTCAGGGAGCTGCCCTTACCTCTACCTTTACAGCTGCTGCCCCAGTATGCCCCTTGGAAGCAGACCCTTGTAGAGGGTCGCTGAGCCTACTGATGCTGGAAGGAAGCAGAGGATGACCTGCGAAAGGAACCACTAGGGGTGGGAAAGAAGGTGGAATAGGTGTGGTTAAAGATATGACTGAAAAAGGATCCTTTTAAGAGTCATCCAGGTACGAAAAAATCTAGTGACTGTTTCTCTTTAGAAAGGCCACTACCCGGTGCAATACATTTGTGATTTATATGCACAAGGATATGGAAGTAAGTGCCTCAAAGGTCTAGAGACATCATGAAATCTCCTAGATTCAGCACCTGAAGGATGTCCTGCAGCATGACCATCCTAACAATTGTTACTTTTTATATTTGGTCAGCTGTCTCAGATTTAGCACCCGCCTCCATTTGCCTGGTCTTTTCTTTATAAGGAAGACATCTGAATAAAAACCTGTGTTTAGGTGAGTATAGGTGACTTCCTCTATAGCACATTGTGTAGGAGTGATTGAATTTCTTTAACAGAAAGATGTTGGTGTGACCTCCGGCGAGGAGGATTTCAAGGAGAACTTGAGTAAATTATAAGGTGTGACCATTAGGTCCAACACCCAACAAACCAAATAGATGATACTCTGAATGATTCTTATCTGTGTCCCATGGCTGCAGTTCTTTTTTGAGGAGCCTGCCGGGAATAAGCAGCTGGTGGAGCTCTGTACTGCTTGTGGGTATTGGTGGAGATAACCTTTTTGAACCTGGGAATATGGTGGGTACCTCTATGCTTCATAGTTTCCCCAGTATGAATAATACCCGCTTCCTCTAGCTCCTTGAAAAGACCAAAAACAACACTGATGTAAACTCCCTCAAGGATCACTCCGTCTCTGTACCTTTTTCATCAATTGTAACACATCTTCAACATATTTCCCAAACAGGGTCCCTCCATCATAAGTCTAGTCCAATAAGACAAACCATATACTAAAAAAATGGAATGCGAACAAGATACCCCCACCTAGGTAAGTAAAATGTGTAGATGGGAGCTGGGATTACTTAAAACCCACAGAGGTAAGTAACACAATACCCCCAGCGACCAGGAATGCAGGAGTAAAACACTGGATTTTCCCCAAACCTCCCAAAAGGAGGAAAAGAAGAAAATGAAGACACTCAGAGAAGACTGCAAGAAAAATGAGAGGTGGATTCTAAGGGGAATTCCTGAAGAAAGAAGACCTGTGGAGAGAGGAGACCAGGTCCAAGAGTCACAGTGGAGTCCAGGAGGGGTAGGAGGTACTACCCCACCCAGCTGTGGACGCAGGAGTTAGTCAACGGTAATGAAGAACAGGCCAGCACTGCAGCCCTGGAGTCAGAGAAGAGTTCCTGATGGATGCAGAAGATGTCCCACGCCGGAAGGAAGATTGCAGGCAGGTGTCGGGGCAGAATTTCCACCAACAAGCCTTGGCAAAGGAAAACACGCGGTTTGTGGAAAAGAAGTGCTGCCGGGGACCAGCAAGGCCCAGGAGGACTCAAACCAGGAGGGGGAGTCACAGGGGACCCTCAGCATCGCTGAGAGCCCACAGGAGCGGAGGCAGCACCGACAGGACGGGGACACAGGAGTCGGAGAAGAAGCCCATGCAGCACCACAAAAGAGGATCCCAGGCTGCAGGAGAACCACGCAGGCGGCTGTGCTTTGCAGGACGGAGTGCCAGGGGCTGGCGCTACACGTCGCCTGGAGATCCCTTGGAGGAGATGCAAACAACCCTTGGCAGCTGCAAGAGACACGGTGCACAGGTGTACTGTCCTGTGTGGGAAGACAGGGGCTTATCTTCACCAAAGTTGGAAAGCTGACAGAGAGGACCAAGAGGACTACTCCGGACCACCACCCATAATGCAAGATCCACGCAGCTCAGCAGGAGAGGGGATCCAGGCAGCCGGTTGTCGCTTGTTGTAGGTGCCTGCGGTTGCAGGGGAGTGACTCCTTCACTCCAAGGGAGATTCCTTTTTCTTCTGAAGAGGCTGAAGAGTTGCAGTCTTTTGAGGATGCACGGCGGGGGAAATGTTGCAAAGCTGGCAGGAGCCCTGGAAACAATGTTGCTGAAGAGTCCTTTCTTCTTGGAAGCAGCGCAAATGTGAATAGAGAAATTAACAAATTGATAAGGTGCCAGTTTGAGTGTAAGTTTATGGAAAGGAGTAGGAAAATATCACTCCTTAAGAGAAGAGGATCGAGGGCAAAACAGGCTATTTGAAAGAAAGAAGCGGATCATAAGGTGATCGCACTGAGGGAAGCAGCTGCAACGAGAAACCCTATTAAATTTTGGGCTATTATTTCCGAGGGGAGCGGAAATCGCAAAACTCTTTTTGCTCCCCTGATAATAGAGGGTGACTGGAGGTTCTATATTTGGGCCTTTTATGCTGAAAACCGGGTGGTGGACCATGGGAAAGTAGTGACAGTACTAAATGGGGATAGCGAAGTGGTCAATATGGGCTCACCTTCCGTGCTCGAGTTAGAGGGAATTATAAATTGAATGCGCTTATCAGGAGCCATGGGTCCCGACGAGGTACAGATGACACTAATTAAAAGGGAGCCTTAGCTCTGGGCAAGACTTCTCCACCCAGTATTTTGCGCCTGGTACTTTCAAGGTATTATCCTTAAATCTTGGAATGGTAGTATCATACTCCCCTTATACAAAAAGGGTGATAAAACAGTAGCTTCAAACTAGCAACAAATTACCTTGTTAGATGCAACAGGCAAGATATTTGTGAAAAATATTCTAACACAATTAACAGAGTGGGTAGAGAAAAATAATATTCTTCCAGTGGAACAGGAAGGCGTTAGAAAGGCCCATAACATCTAAAAATGCTAACAATTATTGACAAATATGTTCAGACTAGGGGAGAGGGGAATGGTTTATGCAGTGTTTATTAATTACTGCCTCACATTTGATAGAGTGGACAGGAAGATCTAGTGGTGGAAACTTCAGGAGCTAGGGGTTCCGCCTTGCCTGCTGCGATTAGTGATTGCCCTGCACTCTTCGACTTGGTGTAAAATCCTTATGGGTGGACAGCAGGGCCTGGCTTAAACATTTCTAACTAAAAATGGCCTGAAGAAGGGCTGTTTATTGGCTCCATTGCTATTTTCACTATACATCTATGACCTCCCCAAAATCCTCAGTAGTGCGAAGGGTTATGGCCCAGCTGTGGGTGGCCGACCATTCGCCTGCCTATTATATGCAGATGATATAGTTGTCTTTGATCTCAAGGGCCTAAATCAACGTCTGTCCGATCTAAATTCTTACTCAGTGAAACACCACCTGAGAATTAATACATTTAAGTCTCAGCTTGTTTGCTTCACGGGGAAAAAAACAGAAGGAAAGTTTGTTCCCCTTGTTTCTTGGATCAACATAAGTTGGAGCGGGTAGATGCATATCAGTTTCTGGGAAAAATCTTTTTGGCCACGATAAATTATCAAGATCACATTTGCAATAATATTAGTAAGGCTCTCTCACATGCTCAAGGCTTAGTGGCTTTTTTCAATGCAAACGGTAAATGCCATTTTTCACATCTATTGTCTGCCTATCAGGCTAAGATCCCAGTTACTCTTTTGTATGAGATGGAATGCATAGATATAGACAAATGGGACTGACTTTCTTGATAAAACAGAAAGCCTGATCTTAAGACGCTTGCTTCTTGCAATAACTCGGCTTCAGGGGCAGCTCTTAGACTGGAATTTGGAATTAAGAATATCTTTGTACAGGGTCTAGCCGCTGTGATCTGGAGGGTACATTTCCTTTTACACAGTGAGAAATCTAAACTGAGAACCCTGGCTATTAATGAATTTTTTAACAATTTGCAAAGGAAAATCCAGGTTTTTTAGAGATTACATTTATGCTATCCAGTTTATAGAGCTGGATCCGGATTACATTTCTGTGACTCCCCCTATAATCCTAAAACATTTTTTGAAGGACATAAAATGGTCCTAAGGCTTCTTGTTGGCTCTTGAGTTGTGCCGCCCTAAAAGAGGACTCGAGAATGTAATCAAGTCAGTGTCTCTGAAAGTGGTTCAACCCTACCTGACTTGGAATCTCCCACATGGTGTGAGATGACGTTTTGTACTGATTAGACTTGATAGAGTACCTCTGAGGGACTTCATTTCCGAATGGGATGGTGCCACTAATTTGTGTGACTTGTGTCATGGAGGGGTACAGAAAATTAAGCATATTTTATTTGTCTGCCCAGTTTTAGACGCTCAGAGGAAATTATGATTAAAACCCCTCTACCTGAGGTTAAATATTAGATCTTAAAGAGAGGCTTTAGACTTATGTTATAACTCCCGAAATGAAAGATTTTGATTTAGGATTTTTAATTTTTTTTAAACTTTCCAGCAGTTACATCAATCTCTGGGGTTTAGATTGCCTAGTGGGCCCTTGCGTGGAAATTAAGTATCACAGTGACTGCATGGGTCTTTTAGAGTTTTTTCTGAAGCTTTGAGGGAGGAGGGGCCTTCTGAACGGGGTTACTTAGAATTTTTAGTATCAAATATTGCCATTTATTGAAAGTATCTGTAATGAGTGAAGTATTTCGAATGATTTGATGGTTTGGAGCTTAATTTTTTTTATGTATTAATTTATTATGTATTTATATTGTTTTGTACCACTATACATGTGGATCTCTTTGGAGTTCCAAATCATGATGATAAAAAATTGAAGCAGCGTGTTTGGTTCTGGAGGTGCCAGTTGCAGTTACGGAGGCCAGAAGTAAAAGCAGAGGTTGCAGAGGAGTCCTGCTGGAATCTAGCAAGCCAAATCTGAGGACTCACCCAAGAGAGAGACCCTAAATAGCCCTGAAAGGGGGATTGGTCACCTAACCAGGTAAGCACCTATCAGGAGGGGGCTCTGCCGTCACCTGCCTGGAAACAAGATGGTAGAACCCAGGGATCCTCTGGAGGAGCTCTGGGCACCACCCCTGGGGTGGCGATGGACAGGGGAGTGGTCACTCCGCTTTCCATTGCCCAGTTTCATGCCAGAGCAGGTATTGTGTGGGGCGAGAGGGGGGCGGTGGTGGAGGGGGGGGGGGGGTTGCCTTCAAAGCAAACCAGTGGCTTAGGAAGGCTACCACTCCCAAGCCAGTCACACCTATTTACAAAGGGAGAGGCTGTTACCTCACTCTCCCAAAGGAAATTCTTTGTTCTGCCTTCCTGGGCTTGATCAGATCGAGCAGCAGGAGGGCAGAAACCTGAGGGGTGGCAGCAGCTGGGCTGCCCAGAAAACCCTGTAAGACTGGTGGTAGCATATGCTGGGGGTCCTCTAAGGAGCACCCAGAGTGCATGGAATCATACTTCCAATACTTGCAACAGTATTGGGGTATGATTCTGACATGTTTGATACCAAACATGCCCAGGTTTGGAGTTACCATTATGTAGCTGGACATAAGTAGTGAACTATGTCCAGTACACGCGTAAAGTGGCATGCCGGCACTCACAAAGCTCAGGAAAATTGATCTGCAGTTTGTGGGGGCACCTCGGATAGTGTAGGGGTGCCTTCACACACAGGTACCTGCACCCTGCCCTCTGGGCTAAGAGGGAATAACACAGGGGTGAGTTATGGTGACCTGGTGTAGTGACCTGTAGTGAAAACAGGTGCATGCACGCGTTTCACGCAGGCTGCAATGGCAGATCTGCAGAACCATTTGCATGGGCTCCCTATTGGTGGCAGAATAACTGTTGCAGCCCATAGGGATCACCTGGAACCCCAATGCCCTGGGTACTTACGTACCATATACTAGGGACTTACATGGGGGGGGGATGGGTAACAAAGGGGGCAGGGGTAGACCAGAATGCCAATTGCGGGAAGAAAAAGGTACAATTTAGAGGAGTAAGCAAATCTGCGGGGGTCCTGGTTGGCAGGAACCCAATAGACACATTCAAACATACTGACAACAGGCAGAAAATGGGAGTAATCACGCCAAGAAAGAGGGTACTTTCCTACAATTAATTTTAAAGCTTAAATCCTTATGTGATTAACTATAGGTATAGCCTTTACAGACCTTCTAGAGGACTCCTTAAAGTTATACAGTAAACAGTTTATTCACTGGCACCAGAATTTAAAGAACTTGGATGCTCTTTTTAGGAGAGCCTGGAATCTTCTGGTATAATTCTAAGGGGAACTGGCAGCAGGTGATGAGTGGTGTCACATAATCGTCTCACTCATCTCACTCATCTACTGTAAAAGACTGCTGATTGTGAATAATTTCCTCCTCTTCCTGCTTAGCATCATCATCCTCTTGCACATAATCATCATAAACGGCAACATGATTCAGTATCCTGGGCTGTGCAGGTTGCCTCTGTTGAGGCACTGGACTTCTCACCTGATGGATCAAACAAGGCGTACGGATGGGGGAAAGAAAACAATTGTGCTTGAAAAGGTGGATTCCCTGATTCAGGATATCTTTTATGGTAATTATTGATTATTTGGCAAAGGTCCATAATCAGACCAACCAGAATCTGCCTCATAAGTTCTTGATGGCCATTTCATCATGAGCAATCATATGTGTTTTGTTCTTGAAAGGATTCTTAAGACCTTAATTTAACATGAGACCTTTCCTAAAAAGAAAAGATTCATTAAATGTACTCACTGTCCTCCTCCTTGCCTAAGTCCTGCGATTTCATGTGAAGCTGGGATGGGCTGTACGCAGTGGCAAAGCAATGGTCATCTTTGTCATCCTCAGACCCTCCTAATTGAAGGAGAAGCATAGGTGGCAATGGATAGGCTTGACCTGAGGAAGTCTGGTCTGTTCCACTGGGAATAAATTCTGTTGGTTTTGTCAATGGACCAGTCAATGGTGCTGCTCTTACTGTCTCCAACGACAGCAGTAATGTAGCACTTGACATGCATATCACTGACGCTGATGTAGTTGTTGATACAAGAGCCTACAACAAGATTGTCAACAGTCGTAGTTGCAGTCAGCGATGTGGTGGTCATAGGTGTCGACTGTCTTGCAAACAATTTTTCGTCAAAGCATGTTTCAGCAACAGCGGTCTTTGGACTAATTTGTGATCCCTGAAGAAACAGAATTGCTTCAAGAAAGAGCTGGTGGTTCAGACCCGATTTATTTATTTGTTTAAAGAAGGAACATGTGGTCAAAGAACCTCTTTTTGAGTTTTTTCCAGACATGGATGGTATCATTTTTTTTCCTTGCTTAAGGAGACCTTAAGAGGAGGTTCCACTGAGGGGCCTTTTTTCTCAAGCCTTTCTCTCTTCTGGTCTTTTTTTTTTGTGGTCGATGATATTTCTTCTCCTTCATCTCCAGAAACTGGAGTTTCCATGGCTATCTTCTTCAGAAGTCTGTCTTCTCTGTCCTTCAGGGTTTTGTCAGTATCCACATTCCCTGAGATTGCAATGATGCTGCAGGTAAAGACACTCTTTATGTGGCTCTTCAGTGAATAGTTTTGAGTTTACCAAAGATTTTACAGGGTTTAAAAAAATATATCTTTTTTAAAGCCCTCTGACCTTATTTTTCCTGTCAAAATTCAGCAGCCAAAATGTTACCTTCTAACGGGTGGTAGGTAGGGTTCAATCAAAGTTCAACTGATGCTGGAGATCAGTTATCAAGCTGAAGAAAACCAAGCAGAGCTCAGGGACATTCCCTTCACACTACGTGCATAAAGAAATCTAAGGTATGGTGGCCCTAGAGGGGAAGAGTGATCCAAGAACTTCATCCCGATTTGTTGGAGTTTGCTGCTTTACAAAATGAAGTCAATATGCTACCTATGTCACATTTTGAGCTTTGCTGTTTAATATTTTGCTTTGCACTACTTATGTTTACTGTGGAACTCCCACCTCGACAATGGAGAAGATTCAAACATGAATCTATGAAAGATTCAATACTGGAGAGTCCTTATATATTTTTATGGAGGAAAAGCTGTACATGCCTTAGAGTAAACATGGTAGCTGGGCAAACAAATAATAAAGATCATGTGGTCTTTCCAAGGGAAGCAGGTAGTACAGGATGTGTAAAACGGAGTACTTTCCATTTCCATCACCTCCATTACCCTAAAGTAATTCCTATGTGACCTGGCAAATCAGGCTGGAAATAGCCCATGTATTAGTGACCATTTTTTAAGCTTTATGGTCCTCGTATTTTCCTATCTTCAGTGTAGATTCTTTTTCAGTGATTCACAATCTTTCAATAGAGCACTCAAACAACTCTGAATCAAATTAAATAATTTAAATTCCAGTTGGAGTCTGTATCCCTGTGTACTGTAGATTTCAGGGATGCGATTATAAGTAATTCAAGACACATCAGAAACCAAAACGAAACAAAGAAAAACATGTAGCCATAAACTGGCTCCATCACCGTATGCAGAGCAGAGTGCATAGCAGATGAATCTACAACACATTTGCTGCAATAATCATGTTCTGTAGTAACTTATTTTAATCATTTGTTTAACTTCACCAAGCAACATTGGATGGAACACTTTAACATGCCTTTTAAATGAGATATTTTGAGATCGGCATGTTGCACTGGCAGAAGTTACAATATTTGTCGAGTAAAAGACTGCCAATACCATAGATTGTTTTATACTCTTTATCCCCTCCTCTGAAGAATGCTCTCTCTCCTCATCATAGAGTTTTCACTTCACTCTGTTACAAGTAGAGAGGAAACTATCATAACATTTAAATCTCTTGATTTAATTAGACTTTAAATGAACATATTACTTATCATTGCTAAATCTAATTCTACTGGATACTCTAACTGCAAATTCCTCACCTTGTGAATAGCCCCAGACATGATTCAGAGAATTTTCTCAGAAATTCTCTTGTGTGCTGGTTGACGACATCATGTGTCTCCATGTGAGGTCTGTACCATTCTGGAAGTGACTTCAGGGCCACATATTGTCACCTCCTTGTGTCGACATCAGTTTCTTTCTGATATCTGTCCACGCCACTGGACGTGCAGTTCATATTAACCAGATTTGATGGTGTGCAGATCTCTAAATTGAACCTTTTCAGAGATGAAGCTTACTCTAAAGAAAAGGGGGGAGAAAAGGCTGGCAATGAATCTGCAGTTAGATTATTCACCAGAAAGAATGTTACTGAGGGTAAGCAACTTGTTCTTCAGATGGATACTTCTAACCACAAATTCCTCATCTTGTGAATAGATACCAAAGCAGTACCTCTCCATGTGGCAGGCCTTTGGAATGGCTGACACCAAGAGCTCCTGCAGGACTGAATGGGCAAAGTGTCCCTCCCTTTGGACATGGCTGCCCAGACAGTATGCTTTGCCCACACAGTGAGCCTGCAGGACTTCCAGAAGCTTCTTGGCTAACAATTGCACATCTTTATGCAAAGCACAATCCATCTAGAGATGGTACGTTTTTTTTTTGCACCCCTTTGCCTTCTTTGTCTCAGAGCACCCCACAAAGAGTTGATCAAACACCAGATGGCCCCTAGTGCAATTGAAACAGAAGCTTAAGGTTCACTTTGGATCCAAGAAGTGGAGTCTTTCTTCCTTCTTGGATGGAGGAGTTGGGGCAAAGAACGCGGGCAGGGTGATGGACTGCCAGATAAGAAAGGGTGTCACAACTGTGGGAAGTAACGCCTCCTTAGTACTTAGCACTAATGCATCAGGATAAAAAATGGTGTGCAGTTGCTAGACAGAGTGCTTGCAGCTCACTCATGCAACAAGCCGACATGCATGACAGATGGCAACTGTACACTGCTCAAATGGGATGCACCTCAGGCATGTGAGAATCAAATTTAGGTCCCACTAAAGCAACATAAAAGGTTTTGGCCAGAACATGTTTAAGTCTTTAGAAAATGCATTAGCAGGTGATTTAAACAATGGCTGATCAAGCAAGCATTAAAATGTTCATAGGACTGACAAATTAGCTTTAACAGTAGCCAAAGAAAGGCCTTGCTGGGCTAGGAATATGGAGAAAAAAGTAGGACATCAGATTACTGGTTTTGGGCCTGGTCTTTCTGAAGGGTCATCCACAGACTTTTTGCCTTCCTCCTACTTTTTGCTCAGATTGTTTTTGTTGGCCTTGGTACTGTGCACTGTACCACTGCTAACCAGTGCCAACGTGGACTCTCCTTAAACCAAGGTAGAATTGGTTGATATCCATTTGGCATATTTAATTTAGTTTAAATTCCTTAGCAAAGAGGGACTAAATGTACCCAGGGACTGTAAACTAAATGCTACAAGTGGGCTTGCAACATTGATTGTGCAATACACCTTAGTAGCCCTGTAAACATGTCTTAGGCCTGTCAGTGCAGAGCCTGGGAGTGCATTTTAAACCACCATTTCAACCTGGCAAAATAAACTTTTTGCTAGGCCCAAACCCCTCTTTTTTAATGCATATAAGTCAACCCGGTTAGGCCCTGGACAGCCCAGAAGGCAGGGTGTACTGTATTTAAAATTTGGGATGTGCACATTTAACTTTTACATGTTCCAGTACTGAAAAGCTCTTAATTTTTTTTTCACTGCTGCATCTCTCTCATAGGATAACATTGGAGTTGCCTTATTACATTGTAGAAGTGTGATTTTCAAATGGTAACGGATACTTGTCTATGTTTGGTGTCCTAATTTAAAATCCTAACTTATGGTTAAGTCAGATTTTAAATTACAATTCTGAAATGCCACTTTTCGAAAGTTGGACATTTTTTGCCTTATGGCCATCTCTGGTCACATGACTGGGGGTAGTTGACAGTTGGGCTTTGTGTATTCCTCCTAGATTGCCACACACAATGGGATCGTAAGGGGTGACTGGATGGATCATCTTGGGCAGGATGGCAGGGAGGAGCTGGGTAAAGCCTCAACTACACCTGAATAGGCTGTATCTTGCCTTCACTGAAAGGGCTGCATACACCTGTAGTTAGTCTGGGGCCAGGGCCAGGAAGGCAGAGCATCTATGCACTTCAAAGACATGCCTCTAGAAGCTTCTACACTTCAAAGGCACAACTGAGCATAAAATAAGAACCTCTAGCATCACCACTTCAGTACATTTATAGTCCGTTGGATACCCTCGCAGGAAGAACCACCGCTTTGCGCTACAAGGACTGCCATTCTGCTGGACTGCTGCTCTAAAGGAACTGCTGCCCTCTTGCCTGGGAAAGAAGACTTAGACCCATAACTTCATTTTGAACCCAGGACCACAGAGTGACTCAAAGGGCTAGTCGGCTTGCCTCTTGATCTGAGCCTCAGGGACATAAATGTCTCCCCATACAGCTCCTAGAGAAGTCTTCAGCGAGCACCTGACCTCACAAGTGGTGCCAGTCAGGTCCTAGACCCTTGTTGTGTCTAACTAGCTCCTGAAATCAAGCTTTTAGGCTCTTCGCAACCAGGCCCATCGACACCGGAATCGCAGCAAAATCCAGCATGAGCCGCCTCCAGCCTGTCTCTTCCCACAGCAACACTGACAGCCTGTGGGAGACTGCCAGCATGAGGCTCCAGCCCATCCATTTGCGACGCCCGGCCTGTTCGCCCCATGACAATTGCCTCCTGCGATGCTCTCCTTGCTCTTCGTGACGCTCTCCAATGCGAATGGGACTCTTGGCAAATAACTGGATGAGGGTAAAATTTCAGTGGGGCTAATCTGGGACTGCATTGGGCCCGCGCCTTGAGGTCAGCATAATGTTTTGACTTTGACCAGGTTCACCACAACTAGATATCCCTGGTGGGTGTTTTCTGCTTTCAGGCATTATTTCAAAGTTTATTCTTTTTAAATGTGCAATTCAGGGTCTACTGATTGTAGTTTTGTCATTTTGGTCTTGTTTCATTTATTGAGTTCAGATCTATTTTTCTAACCTAGTGTGGGGTCTTTTAAAGTATTGTTTTGTCGTTTTACTGTTTAAAGTATTGCACAAATACTTTACACATTGCCTCTAAGTTAAGCTTGACTGCTCTGTGCAAACCTACCAGGAGGTTGAGCACAGGTTAATTTGGGGTTTGCTTGTGCCTTACCCTAAACAGGATTGAGGTTGCTTCTTCACCAGGGCTCACCCTTTAGTCAACCGATAACACAATTTCTAACAACTGGGTCTGCAAGAGTAGAATATGCTGAGAACAACACTAAACAACAAACTTCTCCCAGCATTCCACAGAGGGATGCCTGACTACTAAAATTACAATTCAATTAAGCTTTATTTTGGTAACTAGTACCATAAAAGCACAAAACATACACAAAGAAAAACCATCACATTTCATATACATTAAAAATAAGTTAAGAAAGATAAAAATCGATACATACAATAATAAATACTACTGGGCCCAGAACTTAAACATAAAATTGCGCACAGAATACTCTGATGCCATATATATAAAAATATATACATAAAAAAATATATATATATAAATCTGTGCATAATGCAATAGTTTGTTCAACGACCAACACCAAATACAGTAACTAAGAGGAGAAGCACTTCCCTAGATGATTTACAGAGTCGATTGCAAAGATTCGCATTTTTAACCACAGATCCAACACAGTCACTGCACAACTTCTTTGGCCCAACAGCACAGTGGTATTAGGAATACACACACTAATTTAGAATTCATTCCACGAAATGTGCGGAACTATGACCGTCATTGGGAAGGCAACCTGCAATTATGTAAAACTATACATACAAGGCAACTCCACATGAAGAAGATAAAATCTTTGCTCTGTTGGGCCACATAACACCAAGAAATTTAGCAAAAGCAGTAACTAAAACATGATGCATATCTGATTTAAGAATTAGTAGAGCTATAGCAGACCTACAGACACCAAGCAGCCTGCAGGTAGGTGCAAGCCACTTCCTGCAAGGGATTACATAAGCAGGAAAGACAAAAAAGTACATGGGGCAAATTTTCAATAGGGGCGTTACAAGCTGGGCATACCGTACTTCCGTCACATGACCAACTGCTAGTGAATGATCTTAATGGTAAGGTTCCTACACGAAATTGAAAGTACAGCTTCCTGTCCTTAAGAGTCGAGATTATGTCCCAAAGTGCCTCACAGCTGCGCGCATCCTTCAGATCAGTAAAAACATGACAGCTTGGAATTAATTGCTACATACGGTTGTTCAGAATCTACCATCTTCCAATACTTATTTTTAATGTCAAGCTTCGAGGGAAAGGCAGCAGTAGTTGGGCAATCCCAGAGCTTGCACCAACCAAGCGAATACAGCAAAGCCTTGACATATCTAAACCAGGGGACACTAAGAGAGCGATCAGCTTCAACTACATCTTGGAAGGCTTTGGTATATGCGGCAAACTCCGGAGTAGTACAGAGCTGTCTCCAAAACAGGAGAGGACATAAACTAGCTTTAGGGCCTATTCCCCTGATGACCAGATCCTTGAAAAGAGCAAACAGCGGGATGCTAAATGGTAGAGAAACAAGTTTCCTTAAAAAGATATTTTTAACTGCAGATATTTCTTGAGCTTTAACACAGCCCCATAGCTCAGCAGCAGATAACTTGGAACTAACAGCCTTAGTCTCCTAGATCTGAAGTGCCAGGCAGATCGGTTTGGCATATGAGGTGCTAAAGTCCCTGACTAGAACCACAGTGTACTGTTTTTGCTTCAACGCCACCTTGGCGATATGAAATTTCCAAAACAAATTTTCAGACATTGTTAAACCAAGGTAACCAAAAGATATCACCTTTTCAAGCGGCGTGCCTCCAAGAACTACCTTCCCTTTGTATGATTTGTGGGCAACACAGCAATCAGCAATGATGCACCCGTCACAACCGTTTTCTCTGTGTAGGGTAAGGAGAGGGGTCTGCCACCAGTCCAAATGTGGTCCCACAACCACCTCTGCAGGCCTTCTGCAGTCTTCTCAGAAACCTTGATGAAATGTTATGGATTTCTTTGGTCGTAAGCCCACTTAGACTGCAGAGCCAGCCTGTGCCACCTAGCATGGTTCATTAGTAGGAGGCCAAGAAGCCTAGAAGCCTCTGAGCCACTCTCACTGGGACCCAGTAAAAGATTGAAACATCGAGATCATAGCCCAAATGTCCTCAACTCGTTGAGGCTGAGGGAAGGCTGAGAATAGTAATGTATCCAGGATGGATCCAATGAACAGGAGCCTCTGGATGAGACCTGTGTGGCGTTGGCACACTGATTGAGAAACCCAAGAATGATATCAGGTTGTGTGGAGGTGGTTCACGACGGACTGAGGAAAGCCCTCCTTCAGCAAGCAATCAGTCATCGAGATATGACGAAACTAGTATCACCACCCTCCAAAGACGTGTAGCGACCACCACCATCAGTTTTGTGAACACCCTAGATGTGCTGGTGAATGCATGATTGGAATGTGAAAATAAGCGTGCTGCAATTTTCAACACCACCATCCAATCGCCTGGATCCAGGGCAGAGAAAACCTTGGCCAAACTGATGATTCTGAACTGGTCCTTTTTGAGGAAGAAATTAATTGGGCGAACATCTGAAATAGGAAAAAAGTCCTTTGTCCTTTTTGGGCACTAGAAAATAATAGGAGTAGCACTAGTTTAGATTTCTGATGCTGGCACCCTCCTTATGACTAGATTGTCCAAGAGAGCCTGGACTCCTTTCAGAGGAATGGACAAGTGGTTGTGGTGTAAGTGACATGGAAAGGGAGTGTAGGTAGTAACCATCCTAAACTATTTGAGTCATCCATCTTTCTAAGGTTATGCTTTGCCACCCATGATGGCAATAACGTATCCTGCCTCCAGGTGGGTGACAATGTAACCTAGAGGGCCTACTAAAGGCGTTTTGCAGTGGCTGCGGGGAAAGGGGAGGTGGTGGTCTAGGATTGGGTAGTGTGTTACCCCCGGAGGCCTGGGCGCTATCTACCAGATCCCCGACCTATATCAGAAAAGATTTAGGTGGTCTTTTGTGTGGAGGCACAGGTTTTGGCATTGCCTTTTTCAGATGTTCATTCTGAACTTTGAAAAAGGCGATGTTCTTGGGGAAACTGCTGTACAGGTGTTAAAAGACTCAGCATGAGCGCAATAGCTTTACTCTCTTTAAAGTGCTCTAGAGTGAGTCCGCCTTGTCTCCAAAGACATGGGTGCCATCGAATGACATGTACACGAGTGATGCTTGGATATCATTGGAGAAGCGCTCGATTTCATCATTGTGTTGCACCAAAGCACCACGCTGACAGCTGCCCTATCCCAAAACAAAAAGGTAGTATCTACACCTGACCTTTGCATACATCTTGCCACATCTTGGCCAACTGGTATGATCTAACATAGATTGGTTAGGAGGTCACCAGGGACCGCAGGAAAGATATCGCTCACCATGTCTCAAAGCGTTACGCCCCAGAAGGCAACTTCACTTCACATACCCGAGGGCAAGACTGGCAGAGAGGACATTTTTTCCCCAAAGAAGGCCTTTCAACTGTCTCGAGGTGTAGTTCTGAAGGAACTAGGGTTAAACTTGCAAATGGAGGCTTGTACTAGGAGACATCTTCCCCTTCGTCATCACTATGCACTCAGGGTTTTCAAATCATTGTGGAGTCTGATTGAGGTTATGAGGGAGAAAAGTGCGCTTCTGGCTCAGGAGGATTCACTTTTCAACATACTAAGACTATAGTCTTTCTCTGGCATTGACGCAGAGGGAACCAGTGTGAGTCTGGGAGCCGGGTGAGGATTTAAGCAGCTGTTGGGCAAGGAGTCAGGGCGGACCCTAAGACAGAGCCTAGAGCAACAGTCTGGATGAGGGACAGGTCTACTGGCAGTGAACCGACTGAAGGCCTTCTCAGATGTGTGGGGCCCACAGGCACATCAGAGAGAGAGAGTGATAAGATTACCAGACATGCACAATATAGTCTCTTTCAAGGCTTAGATCTGTTGCAGCATCGATGACCCAGGAATTTGGGTTAGATTGAGATGAGCTGCAGGATCAGTTCCATGGCAGGGGAATGAAGACCAAGAGGCATCCTAACATCCACTTTACTTCTCCTTGCAAGTGGTGGGAGGAAGGAGAATCACACTTTGTCTTATGTTTCATTTTAGACTTTGACTTACCTTAAGATTTGGAGTGGGGTGACTATCCTTCACGTCAATGGCTGGAGGAGCAGAACGTGGAGTTTGGCCTTGAAGTCTTGATTAGGCTCCAATTTAATTTGAGTGCCGCTGTATCATGATTTAGAGTCAGACAAGGAGCCCAGACAAAAGATACAGACTTCATGGGGGTCCGTCACGGACATGTGTTCGTGGCAATCCTTGTTGGGTGTAAATCCTGTACTTCTGGGGAAAGACATGACCCTTGCACACTGTAGAACTGTATAGGCAATCCCTCTGTCAAAGGCAGAAACAAGGGCGTGAGCTCCAGATCCACGTCAGAAGATGCAGAAAGAAGGGAACACACAGTGATGTGTGGAGGTGGCTTTCATATGTGGCCTCAACATCACTTTTGGGGTGGGACAGATCTGACGCCAAGTTGCACGTCACCTACAGGGATGTAATGGAACCGCTAAGAAAAATCTCTAGATCCACTCTGGTGTCTGAGAGTATTCACAAGGTAAGGAATCTGACGGGAGAAGAAATTCATCAGAAAGTATTGATTTAAGTTATAGAAATATGATTATCCCTACATATTTATAAAATCCACACGCATAATTACCTGATGTGTCCCCAGTCCACTCCCTCGAAAAATAAGTGACTCTTGATTTCTTCCACACCACCTAAACCAATTCTGTTCTCTGAATCAGTGCAGAATCTGAAGAAAAATAAAAAACATTATTAACTGCACAGCATACTCCAACTGCTGTACCAGACTAAGATCTCTCCTATATGCTCAAACTACTTTAAAGAGGTTTGTTGAAAACCTCTTTAAAGTAGTGGCATAGTAAACGGTACCATTTGACATACTAAACTGTACCATTTGGATGTTGTAAGAGAAACAATATAGTTAATACAGATTATCAGAAAAAACAGGATGTGATTTATTAAAAAAACATTCTGACTACTGAAATGAAATCTCTGCTGGCAAGGTAGAGCTAACAATGGCCACTGAATACTATTAGAATGTTCAGCTTTTGTGAACAGATTATTGCCTTATTGCCTGCTGCTGAGACCCGTTCTTAAGGCACTGAACCAGAGTTACAGACCCAAACCGCAGGCAAGGGCTTATACTGAGCCAGAAGGCTTTTAACAACCAGTTTAGCCCGGGGCAGAAGGGATAATCTGCAATTCGATGATTCCACTCCATTCTTCTATTGTTTTCCGCATAGTGGGTGAGAGTAAAAAGTAAGCGTAGACACAAAAGTATGAGGACCATGCAGGAAGGTATAGTTGCCAGGAGAACTAACGAATGTAGATCTGCAACAACCAAAGAATTCCAGGGAGGTGGGTGGGCGCATGTAAACAACACGCTACGTCCAGATGCTCACAGAATAAGTAACATATTCCGTTTGTAGAATGTGTAGCTGTAGATATACATGCTCTGCCTAGATTGTATATCAGTATTCTCAGTGGTTATTCTGGAGGATGATACAGAGAACTAACAGAATTCTTAGAACAGTTTCGCCAAATCTAGATTGTTTGCTCGCTAAAATATCCACACAGTATTGTTTGGTGAATGTGTGTGAAGTGGACCAGGTGGCTGCCCTACAGATGTCGGCTACGTTGCTGAGGAAAGCCATAGTGGCTCATTTTTTCGAGTGGAATGAAGCTGGGCAAGGCTGGCAAAGCCTTTTATTCTTAATTTAGCAGGTGTTAATACATTTGACCATCCATCTAGCCATGCCTGCCTTTGAAAGAGCGTGTCCTTTGTGTGGCTTGGTAAGAGAGACAAAAAGTTGCTGAGTTTTACAAAAGGGCTTGGTCTACTCAATGTAATACATGAGGGCATGCTTGACATAAAGGGTGTAAAGGCTCTCTCTGCCACAGTGTCTGGTTGTTGGAAGAAAACCTTGGGCTCAAATGATTGAGGTGGAAGTGGGATACAACTTTTGGAAGGAATCTGGAGTTAGTTCTAGGGATAAGTCTGTAATCACGAACATGAAAGAAAGGTTCTTTAAAGGGAAAGAGCCTGCAATTCACTAACATCTAAGAGATGTGATAGCGCTAAGGAAAGAAACCTTCCAGTAAAGGAATTGTAATGAACACAAATGTAGAAGTTGAAAAGGAGGGTCTATGAGTCCAATAAGGAGAACATTAAGATTTCAAACAGGGAAAGAGGGCACCGTGGGTGGAATAACCCACTTGAGTCCTTCCATGAACGCCATAATGACAGTGATTTTGAATAAAGAAGTGCTCCCTGTTCTGCATGTAAGCCGCAATAGCAGCTATGTGAAGTATGAAGTGTGGGCGAGCCCAGATTTCTGTAGATGAACACAGTGGCAGATAATATAATGAAATTCAAATCAAATCAAAAACATTTATAAAGCGTGCTACTCACCCGTGAGAGTCTCAAGGCGCTAGGGGGAGGGGGTTACTGCTGCTCGAAGAGCCAGGTCTTGAGTTGCCTCCGGAATGCGAGGTGGTCCTGAGGTTGGTGGGGAGGGAATTCCATGTCTTGGCCGCCAGGTAGGAGGATTTCCCACCTGCCGTGGTGCGGCGGATGCGAGGGACGGCGGCGAGTGCGAGGTTGGCGGAGTGAAGTTGACGGGTGGGCGTGTAGAAACTGAGGCGACGGTTGAGGTATTCGGGTCCCTTGTTGTGGAGGGCTTTGTGTGCGTGGGTGAGGAAAATTCAAATTGAACTGCGTCTTTTCACGTAAAAAATGCAGTAGCGAACAAATCTTTTTAATTTAGCAGCATATCAGGCTTATATGTTGGGCCTGCGTGCTTCTTTGAGGATAGACATGCATTGCTGAGGGAGGTTAAAACAGCCTAACTCTAGGACTTTAGGAGCCAGATCACTAGATGGAGTTGGATGGGATGTCTGACTGCACTGTGATTCTGCACAAGAAGGTGAAGCCTGTTGAAGAGCTTCTTGTGAGGAACCACTGACATTTCTGGAAGGGCCAAGAAGGATGGTTATGTGGCCTATGTGGGCACTACCAGGATGATAGGGAGGGATGTTTGCTGATCCTTTCGAACCACGTAAGGAGGGAGTGGCAGAAGAGGAAAAGTATAAGCACATATTCTTGACCAATTCATCCAAAGTGCATTGCCTTTGGACTGTAGGAACCCAGAGGAGAAGCTTTGTTATTTTGCATTATGGGAGGTGGCAAAGAGGTCGATTTTTTGGAAAGCCCCAACAACGGAAGTATGACTTGTGGTTGGAGTTTTCCCATTTGCATTCTGCTGAGGAGTGTGGTGTAGTGTGAATGTGAATGGCAACCCTTTTGGCACATGAAAGACTTCATAGAGTGATGATGCGAGTGTTAAAACGTGGTGAAGTGAATGCAGGTTTAGAATGCTGGCTTGGGGTTACATGCAGACGAATAAAGACGTCTAACACATATCTGTGTGTGTTGCATATTCATTGGCACATACCCAGGCTGCGGAGGACGCTACAACTGGCGACAAGATAGGGGATAAGTAACTTGAAGATCAACAATGCGCAGTAGATCAGAGTTTCCATACTAAGGTAAATATCCCACCATTGGAAAGATTGGAACAGCAGTGGGAAGGAGAACCATTTTGCAATGGTTTGCAAGTCGAAGGAAAAAGTGCATCGCGACGAGAAGACAAAATGGCCGACCAAACTTTTCAGAAGTGACGCTCGACACACCCACAAGGCCAAGCAACAACATCAGTTGAGACAAATCGACACCAAATAAAGTTGATCATCATCTAACTCATTGTCAAAAGGTTTGTCAGTATCAAGTGAAAATGAAGACAATGATTGTGCAATGTTGATGTTTACGTCAGAACAATACACAAATGCTGGACTGGCTGCATGTGAAGAAAAATACCAGTCAAAGAAAAGTCGACATAAACAAGCACCCAAGTCATTCAAACATTGTCCAAAGATTAAACTGAAGATAAATGGTCATTCAATACCTTTCTACATCGACAGTGACACCTCGATATACATTATGCCTGACTAAAAATATCATGAACTATTTCCAATGCAAAGACTGGTGCCACGAACACCAAAGTGTACACATGGGCTGCATCAATACCCTTGAAAAATAACAGTTCACTGGTAGCGACTATGAAGCACAAGAAAACAAAAGTGCAAGCACCCATTCACGTGCTTCAAGCTACTCCTGTTTACTCAGTTTCAGCACAGCTGCAGATATGGAAGTGTTTTCAGTGAATTACACCATTAATGCTCATCAGAAAATAGTAAACCAGTTTCTTTTATCATTTCATGGATTACGAAAATGTAAACTAAGAAAGAACAGTTGCATAATAATGAGGATGTCTGTCCTATTGCTCAAAGACACAGAAGAATTGCTTTTCATTTATATGAAGCTGTTGAAAAGGAACTTGAATCATTACTTAAGCATGACATCACTCAGCCTTCTACTGATCTGTTGCCATTGGTTTCTCGCATAGTGATAGTGCCCAAAAGGACAATGAAGGAGCTGTGTGGATATGCGTCAAGTGAACAAGGCAACTGAAATAATAACATATAGGTCTGCACATTGATTACATAACGCAAGTGAATGGTGCAAAAGTCTTCTTTTGACTTGATTTGAATAAAAGATATCATCAGTTGGAATTCAAGGGGAATTGCTTGTACATTACAACCTTTTCTATACATATTGGTCTGCTTTGATACAAAAGCCTAAGTTTGGGTGTGTCAACGCTACAGTAGTTGTTGACACTAGCTCAATCGGATTAGGCACAGACCTTGCACAAAACAATGGACACCCAAGTGTTCAAAAAGATATTGTAGCATATGCAAGCAAACGTTTGTCCCAGACTGAACGTGCTCATTCACAAACTGAAAAAGAAAGTTTAGCAGTGATTAGAGCTTATGAACATTCCCATGCGTTCCTAGAATGAAAGCCTTTCACACTTGTGACAGATCATCAGGCCTTTGCTGACCATCTTTGGAAATCCAAAGGGCAAGAAGCCTCTGTGCATTGAACGTTGGGGTCTACAATTACAAGAGTACAACTACACAATTGTGGATTGTCCAGGGAAGGATAAAAACACTGCTGACTACTACTTCAGAGTGCCTCTACAGTGTTAAGGTACCCCATCAAAGACAGCTGAGGCCTACATAAACTTCATAATTAAATCAAACACACCACCTGCCATTTTGTTGGAACAAACCGTCATGTTAAAACTGAAAGACATTATTACACATCAGTCAAGGAACCAACAAACTTGACCTGATACCAATGACAGATGTTTGAGAATGTCAAAGATGAACTGTTCATGACACAAGAAGGCATTATCCTGAGAGGTTCGAGAATTGTCATTACGGATAGTCTGCAACAACAGATGAATGAAGTAGCCCATGAAGGCCACCGTGGAAAACGAGCTCTAGGAGATAGAGTCTGGTTTCCTCATCTCAATGAAAGAGTTTAAGGTCTGTCATTGATGCAACTGCCTGTCACTAACAACTACTCAACACCCATCAAACATGTCAGAGTTACCAAAGCATGCATGGAAAAGAATTACTGTTGACTTTTTTAGTCCACTTGACAACAGACCTCACGTGATGGTGACTATGGATGAATACTCCTGCTTTCCATTAATAGAAAATCTCTCATCTATCACCCAGGAAAGAGTCCTGAGAGATTAGCTGGCATCTTTGCAACATGGGGCATCCCACAATTCTAAAATCTGACAAAGGCCCACCTTTCAACAGCCAAGAACTTAGAGACTTTCTCAGTCTGCTTAATGTGAAGCATCAGAAGAGCACACCTCTTTGGCCACAGACTAATGGTCTTGTTGAATGTTTCAAGAGTACATTAATGAAAGCTGTTCAGCGTGCCGCATTAGAAAAGCTCGACCTAAAGACTGCCTTGAATTCTACCTACAAGCTTATCGTTCGACTCCTAACTTGGCCAAAGGTGAAAGCCCTGCAACTTTGATATCCATGAGAGCAATAATGAACAAGTTACCTAAGAATCAACACAAGATAAAGAAATGATAAGGAGAGCCGTACAAAGGACTTGGAACGTGAAAAATAAAATGATGGCCTATGTCATCAAAAGATGACATACAAAGACATTCTTTTCACAAGAGGAGATTGAGTGTTTGCCCATAAGCTGAGAAACCGTAAATCTGATGCTCCAACTGATGCCGAGCCATTCCAAGTTGTAACTGGCAAAGGACACATGGTGACTGCCCAATGTCCCGGGAAATACATCCAAGAAAGGGTTGCATCTGAAGGGGCTGAAGGTAAGAGTTGACAATATTTATTGTGAAGCTGAGATAGTAGACTGCTGTTGCTTGCACTCTTGATCAGCCAATCTTTCAAGTACAGGGAATAGGTGAATGATGTTGTTTCCGAGATGCACAGCAAGACAGTTTGAAAATAGTCTGAGGGCAGTGGTGCTCCTGAATGGCAACACATTGAATTGATGATGCTGGCCAGTTACATGAAGTGAAAGTAGCAGAGATGAGTGGGATGTATGAGTTATGTGAACGTGGGCATCCTTCTGACCAAGAACCGTCATGAAGTCGCCTTGCTGCCACTGAGGGATGACATCCTGCAGTGTGACCGTGTTCCCAGTGGACATGCCCGTGCTGAGGGGCCTAAGTTCGAGTATTGGCCTTAAAGACTCATCTTTCTTGGGGATGAAAAAGTACAGGGAACACACTCCTTTTTCCCTATGCTGCAATGTTGCTGGTTCTATTGCTACTTTGAAGATAAGTGCCTGAACCTCTTCTTGAAGAAGATGCTGGTGTTCTGCAAGAGGGGGATGTTTGCAAGTGGCATGTTTGGCAGAGTGAGCTGCAGGCAGTAGCTAAATTTAATGATGGAGAGGACCCCTTTGGTTGGAGGTGCTCTCTTCCCGATGAGGAAGAAATCCCTGTAATCACCCCTCCCTGACGAGTTTAGTGTGATAGGGAGGATTTCAAGGAAGGTCGATGTTTGGAGTAGGTGGCTCGTTTAGCAGCATCTACTTTGGCCCTTCTTCTGGTGGTCTTACCATTGTAACCCACCCATGAGTCCCTGTCTATTTGCTGCTGTTGGTAGTGCTGCTGCCGCCTCTGGTAGGAAGCGAAAATGCCAGAGGAAGTGCTTTTGCTACCTCCCCTAAATTGTGGCCTGTGAAAGGATCCCCGGGGAGGAGGGGTTTGAAGAGCCTTAGCGGTCTGTGTTCTTTTTCAGGTTTTCAAGCTTCTGATCGGCCTGTGGTTCAAGCAAACGTGTTACGGCTAACTGCAGGTTTAGCCGATGCTGTTGGACTTCTGGCTTAAAGCCGGAAATACAGAACAAGGTGGGATGCCTAACTAGGATGCTGGTGTTACCACCCCGGGCTGCGGTGTCAGCTGTGTCATGAGTGCTGCAGATGGTGGAGTTTGCAATGGTTTTGCCTTTGGCACCAGCCCTTGCCCATGCTGTTTATATTTATCAAGGAGGTGTTGGAGGAGTTCCATCATCATATCCCAATGCGCCCTGTCATTTCAGGAGATTAGACCGATAGAGTTTGCAATCCATCAGTGTGTGGCTGATCGTACTGCCACCCTTTTGCCCACTGCATTGACCTTTCTAATTTCCTGATGAGGAGGTGGTGCATCCCCTGTACCTTGGGTGTTGGCAGGTTAGAGTGCCGTGTGGACCACAAGGGAGTTGGCTAGGACATGGCCACAGATGTAAGATGGGTTACTGGGTGAGGGTTTATACTTTTTTTTTTTTTTTTTTTAATCAACCCTTCATGTGATGACCATAGCCCTAACCAGTTCTTCGAAGGGTCAGGCAAAGAGGCACTTTAGACAAGCATTCAACAGATCCTATAATCGCTGGAAATAGGACTGCTCAATCGTCAGAGCCAGCTGTGGAAGGTGCTCTTGGCGCAGAGTGGCTTTTCAGTGTTACTGGTGCATTAGATGTCGAAGCTTTTAGTGTTGATGTCGGCTTCGATGCCAAAATGGACTTTGGTGTTGTTGCCGAGGTTGCTTTCGGCGTGGTCTTCGATGCTGGAGTCCAAGAGCTCATCGGCTCCCAGGTAGACTGTAGCTTCAGCAGTGCCTTCGTGCCTTTAAAAGGGAGAGTTTTCAGCACCAAGGGTTTGTGTCTGTGTCAACCATGGCCGGAGGCAGTGGCCAGAAAGCTTGGAGAGGTGCGCCGGTTCCAAGGTTTGCAAGATGATGAGGTGTGTGTACAGATCTGAGAACACTGTTCTGGGTCAATGGGAATCAAAAGGTCGAAGAGTCCCGGCAGAGGTACCGAAAACAAAGCCTAACGGTACCGGCCTGAAAACCAATCTAACCATGGAGCCAATGCCTAAGTGCATTGCCAAGTAAGGGAGGAGTCACTATACCTCATTACTCAAAAGACATCTTCACAGAATAACAAGCTGAAATTATCCGATCCCAACACTAGATAACAGGAGCATGTGTATCTACAACCACACATGCTCCGAACATACAGATTTCATCATCATAATGACAGCCTCAATTCTCTTCTTAATTTTACCATTTAACAGAGTTTTATCAAGTTTCTATACAGGAAGAGTTAACAAAACTAAACATTGTAATTCCAATCTATGCCCTGTTAGTTACACTTTGCAGAGTACAGCTTACAATATCTCCAATCTACAGACAATGTGTTTTCAACAAAACATTTTTTTTCTAAAAAGGTACATGCTTTACACCATTATTTGCATGTATTTCTTCTATAGAGTACCAAACAGTTTAGTTTAGCATTTCAAAGGTTTTCAATAAAAATGTCCTCCAAGCTAAATTCCCTAAATTTATGAACTATGTAATATGATCTAACACTGGGTTAGTTTTCGTGTTAGGGTTAGGTTGGTGACATTGACAAACCACTTGGCCTTCGGCCACGTGATTTATGATGTCACCAGAACCCTTCAATACAATATAGAGAACCCTTAAATATAGAAATATATCACGTGCTTCACATAGTCTGTCATATACTAGAAGGATGGAGGATGTGTGACAAAGAGGTTGTAGCAGGGCCACACAGGCTGGCAGCACAAGCAGATTATTGAGGTAAGTGATAGTGATATTCAGACATACTGCCAGGGAGAGACCATGAAACTGTGAAATAGGGTAAGAGTGGAAGCTGAAGGTGATATAGATTAGGGCTGAGCAGCATAAGACAGTAAACAGGCTTGGAGTATGTCAACAATCATGAAAGATAAATGTTGGTTACACAAATCCATTTTATGAAGGTTGGTCTTTTTGGTTCCATTTGGCGTTGCCACCATCCTTAAAACAACATGAAGATATACTGCTTCTATTTAATGGAAAAAAAAATTGAAGCTGTATAACTCCATCATATCAGTGACGAAGTGGTTCTTTGTTAAACTTTCCATATCTCAGAACTCTATTTTGATTCTTTTCTACAATGCTGCACTACTGAATAAAAGTATAATTGATAACATCCCGATAACACTAGACACCATTCTGAGTAACACTTTTTATGAAGTAATTTTATTAATTGGCTAGTACACCACATCCAAAACAAGAGAGAGTGAAGTGTAGTGATAGGAAAGAAGGGCTAAGGCAGGTAGAGACTGTGGTTCATGGACGCCATTTCTGAATCATCAGTTAATGGTAGACTTGTGTGACAAACTCAAGATTCTGAAATGCAGCACTGGATAAGTTGAGGAAGAAAGCAGACGTCAGACAGGAATGAAAGACAACAAATACTGCAATGTCACGATCTCTCAAAAATAAATCAACAATGCCCTTATAAGAAATATAGTACCACTGTATCCAATACTTCACAAAAACAGGAAAATGTGGTCAGGGAGAGAGTCAGTCCAGTAACATTACTCCGCAAAAAAATAACACAGACCCAAACAAATTATGCCTGAACTGCACTTTCCATTTCAGCATATTTCATTTCTACAATCTACTTTGATGTAACTTGTATCACAATCTCCTAAAGTAACAAAATGGGTTTGGCTCACAAAAACGCATTTGCAGGTGGCAGAAATTAATTCAGCTTAAAATACACAAAGCATTTAGGAGGGCAGACAGACAAAGCTTAAGACTGTATACAACGATCAAAAAGGATTCTGATATGCGAATAATTGGCACAAAATGGTTGTCATGTTGAGATTACCAGCAAGCTTAAAAAGACCATGTTTTCACAATAAATCACACATTTTCACCAGTGTTTTATGGTTCTGCACCACAGATTAGCAATTTGAAGTAGGAATATGGCAACCTGAATTGTACAGTGGTTAAGGCGAGTCCAGCTTTAAGCTATTGCTAAATGATGAGCAAACCTGAGAATTAAGTCCTTTGCCTTCTCAGAGATGGGCACTTCTGGAGGAAATACAAGAGTTTCTTTCCAGTTCATTACTTTTCTATATGTTTCCTGTGGCGTTTCAGAACAAAATGGTGGGTATCCTATAGAAAGGCAAATACAAGACTGTTTTACTATTAAGGGAAAATAACAAAATTACAAATGAGTAAAGCACACACAGCAAAGAAAGCTTTCCACTAGTATATTTTTAGGGATTCGGGAACTCCATCTCAAATTACCATTTACATATCAACTGATAAATAAATGACATTAAATCCACAAGAATCAGATGATCTAATACCATACAACTGATTTGTTTTTCAAGATACTGTTTGTTGAGTGAGGGACTAAGAATTAAACCAAAAGCCCCTTGTCCAACCAAACATGTTCTTCCACACAACAAATCGACTTTACTAAATTCACTCTTTTCATTCCTTCACACTGTGGTAGCATTTTCCTCAATTGAGCTCCTCTTATGGCTTTCCTGCTTTTTAAAAAAACATTTTTTATTTCTTTTCAATTTTTATATATCCAACTGCCAAAACAGCACTGTCCATGGTTTGGGTTCCCCAGTATAAAGTCACATTGAGGATAGAAATGGCATAGCCGGTGATGCTACATTTTTGACCCAGGGGATAAAGTTTTTATCTTATGTGAATTCTGCTACACATCATCATTTGATGGCATGAAATCTATGAAAGCAACAAGGACCAAAGATTAGCCAACAAAAAAAAAACAAGACCTTCTGATGTGTGTGCTGGCCAAGTTACAGATGTTCAAAGACAGGGAAAGTGCCAATTAAATTGTTCGAGAAGTAGAGAACTATTCTGTTGGACTAAAAGACAAACGTTTTCAAACTCACTAATCTATTGTTACTGTGATAGTGAATAAAGGTTGCATTTTACATTAAAAAGAAAACCTTACAAATAATAAAATCTACCAGTAAGTAAATAAGTTTATGGACTCAAATAAAAATCTTTACAAATAATAATATAAAAAAAGATTAACACAGCTAGTTTGTCAGGTTAAAACGTTTTAAAGGCAACCAATGAATTGTTACTACATAAAAGTCAAAAAGAAGAATCAGTGGAACACAAAATAATCTTATATAGGCCAACATACTTAGATTGTTGCAAATAGACTCCTAGTCCAATACCATGCTGCAGGGATGTATGCAACAAGCACAAAATAAATATCTATTTAGGGCATCCAAACACTGACACAGTGCCATGGGTTCAGTAGTGCCTTTTCACTCCATGTCGTCTAAATAGTGGGATTAATAAACATCTTGTTAGAGCAGTTCTCAGTTTACAAAAACATAAAATGAATGGCTCTTTCATGCCCTTTTCACAAAGGCATGTTCTAGAGTTTGGATTTTTGCTTGATTATGTCACAATGCATAATCCAATAAGCAAAGTCCTGAGTCAGAATATCAATTAACAGGACCAACGCATTTCTGGTTTGATTGAATCTAGATATGTCTCTAGGTCAGGATGTGTTTTCACTTTTACAAGTAATTTCGAAGGAGGAGACCACCAAGGTTACGGATAGTGGAGGCTAACAATCTGAATTCCCAAAACTTGGTCTTTATAACCTGTGTTTGAGTTTAATCTGGTCTTCCCAAAGGCTGCTGCAGCCAATTGTCTTCCGAGCACTTTCTACATGTCAGCCCAGAGGAGTTTCCCTAAACCCTGCTGATTTTAGGGCATCCAGATAAGACACTAAGTAAAGTTTAGCATGCTCATTTATATGCGCTTTTTGACCACAGGAGAATTGTGTGCAGTTGGCAATATGCTTCAACGCATCTTGGGACGAAATGCAATAACAGGTCAGTGCAGGCTACAATAATAGCACAATCAAATAGCAATACAGGGATGTGTATTCCCGCTATCGGAGGGGTGGTTTAGTAGATGTTCAGCAAGGTGAACAAGTTACTTATCTTTGGTAACTCTTTTTCTATTAGGTACTATCTAACCACAGATTCCTGACCTTTACAATATTATACAGTCACCAGATTGGATCTAGAGACATTTCATAGCAGTACTCTTGAGTGCCTCTAGGGGCGTTGTGCAGCCTTGTGTAACTTTTGTTAAGCCTTGAAAATGACAGAACGGGATCGCATATAAGCACCTCCCTGCAAGCTGAGGTCAGTTTCCTATTGGATTCTTTGTGTCCTAGTAAGAGGAGCCCAACGCAAATATCAGTACCAGGGTACAGGTCTCTAATTTGGGGCATTTGTAGTTGGCAAAAGAGTCCACTCCACAGTACCGATGGATGAAAAGACAGTGAGGAATTTGTAGTTAGAGTATCCCACAGAAAGCGTTACAGAATCTTGTTC
Organism: Pleurodeles waltl; assembly: GCF_031143425.1. Taxonomy (NCBI): domain Eukaryota; kingdom Metazoa; phylum Chordata; class Amphibia; order Caudata; family Salamandridae; genus Pleurodeles; species Pleurodeles waltl. The sequence continues at coordinate 397,773,269 of NC_090442.1, read as the reverse complement.
TTCTTACTGAAACTTTTAACCGTGGATAATTCACCTAGATACCAAAGTAGTTACTTCCAGGGCAGAGGGGCTGTGGAGTGGACTAAGACCAAAAAGTCTTGCATGACAGAGCGGGCAAAATTCCCTTCCCACCAGCCATGATCACCCAAACTGATGGTTGTCGGTACAAACAATGAAGAGCTTAAAGCTATTTTGGGGTCAAACTGGTAGAGACTCTCCTCATCTTTCGAGGGATGACAAGAGGTAAAGAACACTGGGAGAATTATGGACTGCCCAATCAGGTAAGGAGTCACAACATTTGGCAAGAAGGTAACCCAAGTCCTCAGCACCAGTTTGTCTGGAAAAAAAGGTGGCGTACAGCAGTTGTACCGAAAGAGCCTGAAGTTCTCTTACATGATGAACTGACAATCGCTATGAAGAAAATAGTCCTTTTAAAAAATATATTTTTTAGAACCTCATTTTCATGTGTTATAAACAGAGACATTACAAACAGATAAGCATTAAGGGGATTGTCAGGCACATACAGATCTAAACTGCATTTTAGGTACAGGCGAACCAAACAATTATGCATAAACGTATTAAGAAACGCAATGCAGGACACCCAGCAGGGGTAAAACGCAGAACATTAACCAGTATATTAACAGAGTGTTACACAGAGGTGGAAAAGGAACACACATTATAGAGGGAGAAACTTCGTAGTATCTCAGTCAGGAGGACCAGAGTAGATTAGAAAGAGGTAGCTGCACAATAAGTGCCAAATATACTTGGGCCATGATGTGGGGGGCTGCACTGAGGTGAACACTTCACTGGTATCATAATAAATCATATCTTTCAACCAGTTTGAATCTTTAAGACAATGTCTACTCCCTCAACCCATTGCTCCCCCCGTTTTGCAAGAAGCAACACTATGGTGGTGAATCTGCAAGGGACGGGAAAGATGCCCTTAACATACCCAAACAGGATCTGAAACAAATCTGGAGTGGTCATAGTGGATAAAAGAGTGAGTACCCTCATCCAGTACTGTTGAATAGTAGGGCAGGCCCATTCGAGGTGTATGAAATCAGCATTGTCAGCCTTGCATTTGGGATAGTGGTGTGGGCATGTAGGGTCTATTCTAGCCAGGGTGGTATATGTATGATAAAGAAACTTATAATGTACAATATTGTGCTGATGACTGGGGTAAACAAGCTTGGTCTAAGTGCAGAAGTAGCACTATGTCTTGTCAGGTAGTATGTCTTGTCATTGGTCTTTTCCCCATGCAGCCTTGACCTTACTAGTGCAGTTGGAACAAAGGGCTATACTGGCTTGGTAAAGCCTGGAGACCAGTCTCGCCCCTGCAGTAGTTCATTACTAGCATCAGTGGGGAAAATTCGTCCAGCTCTAATGGATAAGGTCAAAGTCTGTCACACAGAGTGACAAGTATCAATTGGACCATGTATGTAGCGTCACCAAAACGGTCATCATCGGCCTGAGTGATCACATGCCCATTCAAAAAAAGATCCCCCACTGTAGGTAGATGAAATGTTTCTAGTGTGCGCTGTACTAGTATTTCCCCTGTTAGGGGAAGCCAAGGCTTATAAAGCACATGAATTGCAGGAGAATAAAGAAAACCCCTACCTTAGCATTAATAGAATTCCCCCCAGGCCGAGCAAGTAGTCAACAGGGTCTGAATGTTGGTGGGGTCCCTCGGTACACCCAGGGGAAGAAAAGCTGAAAGCCTGATCCTTCTCCAGTTTCACAAAAGGAAGATGTGGATCACAATGATACCAGAAGTATGCAAAATGGCACTGTGCTACAAGAACGTATAGCTATAAATGTGGCACTCCAAACCCGCCTCTTTCATAAAGAAGTGTTAACATGTGCCATTTGATCCTGAGCCGGCGGTCCGACCAGATCAGCCGTGTCAGTAGGTTCTTCATAGAGGAGAAGAATCTATTCGTCAGATGTATAGGAATGTTTGTGAACAAATATAAAAAGTAGGAGAGCACAGCCATCTTAATAATGTTAATTCTACCCGACGTGGTGAGCAACAGTTTAATCAAGCGTTTGATTTGTGTGGTCAGCTTGTTAATTGTCTACCGTAATTCAAGTGCGCCACCGCCTCCTTCTGCCTATGAAGTATGATGCCCAGGTATTGTCTTGTGGAAACAGGCCAATGGTTACTCCACCATCTCGCTATGGCACCTGTGAGGGGAAAGAGCTTCGATTTGGCCCAATTGATGGGGAGGCCAGACAGGCCACTAAAGTGAATAATTCTGCGCACTGGAGGTGGAGGTATTGTCGAGGGCTACCTAACAAAAAGCAGGATATCATCCGCGCACCTCGGTATTATCAATGGATTTGGTCCAAACCGTAAGCCATGATGGAAGTACAGCACTTGTAGCTGCCAAACCAGGGAATCCATAGCTATGATATAAAGTATTGATGAGGGGCACTGCTGGCGCCACAAGGCCTGAATATACCTCAATACCCGAATGCACCCACTGGGAAGTCCCATTTTGCCCACCAGGGCCATTCTAGTGAATTAAATGCCTTCTCGGTTAAGAAGGGTCACCGTCACTGGCACATCAGGGGAGATCTGATTCAGTACTACAAAAATGGTGCACAGATTGAGAGAGGTAGACCTGTATAGGAATAAACCAATTTATATTAGCAAAATTATTTCCTCCATCAGTAGGGCAAGACGAGTAGCGATAAACTTAGCTAAGATTTTATCGTTGTGATTGAGGAGAGATTTGGCGGTGGGGGGCAAGATGAGCACATGTTAGCACCTTATTAGGTTGTAAAGGACAAGTTACTTTTCTTTGGTAACGCCTTGTCTTGTAGAGACAATACCTAGCTGCAGATTCCATATCAAAGAATTTCTCCCAGGCGTCAGTCTGGATCCGGAGATTGTTCTCGAGCAGTACCCCTGCACGCTGTTAGGTGGCGTCAATCGGTTTGATGTCCATCATCGTCCACACCAGATATGACATTGCGGGTCCTATATAGACGCCACCCCGGCACGCTGACATCAGATTCTTTTTCACGACATTCACGCATGAAGCGCAGAGCCATGAAGAACACGGACCACTGGTGCGACAAAACTAGGACCATGAAAGGTGAGTCCCTGTCCCAAGAAACCAGTTCACATAGCGGAGAGGATGGGTGGGTCGGTAAGGAATCTGCAACTAGATATTGTCTCTACAAGATAAGACGTTACCAAAAGTAAGTAACTTATTCATCTGATAGAGACTTCTAGTTGCAGATTCCTTACCTTAGAATAGATTCTCAAGCAATACCATCCCCTGAGGTGGGTCTGCGAACCAAGATCATACTAGAAAGTCCTGCAGGACCAAACAGGCCAAATACCTGTCCCTACGGACCTGACTGTCGAGGCATTAATGTTTGGTGAATGTGTTCAAGGATGTCCACGTTGGCACCTGAGAGATATCAAGGACTGGAACGCAGTGGTCACAGCTTTTACCCCGTTAGAATGAGCATGCAAACCTTCGGGGGGTTGCTTCTTCGGCAGTGCGTAGCACATCTTAATGGAGAGTTGGACTCATCTGGAGATAGTTCGCTTCTGCACTGCCTGACCTTCCTTGACACCCACATAACTGACAAAGAGTTGACCATCCACCTGAAACTCTCAGGTACGATCAAGGTAAAATGCCAATGCTCTCTTTGGGTCCAGAAGTTGGAGTCTCTCCTCTTCCTTAGAAGGATGCTGGGATGCGTAAAAAGTAGGCAAGATGATGATAGGCCTACATGAAAGGGAGTGACCAGTTTTGGTAAAAAGGAAGCCTTAGTGCAAAGCACCACTTTGCCAGGATAGACGGAAATGTAGGACAGCTTAGATGACAATGTCTGAAGCTCACTCGCCCTGCAGATGGAGGTAACGGCCACATGCAAGGCTGTTTCCAAAGTGAGAAGCTTGAGATGACCATTATAGACAGATTCGAAAGGAGCGCACATTAGAAATGTCAAAAACAAATTCAAATCCTATTGGAGCATAATGAATGGGGAATGAGGAAACATATGTATAAGACCTTTAAGGAACGTGTTTACAATAGATAAGAGACTTAAACGAAAACAGTTGATCAGGCAACCTCAAAAGGCAGAAATTGCAGACAACCTTTGAGTGCCCATAGCAGAGCCCAGCTGGGCCAATGAAAGTATAAACAGAACCTCAGAGAGAGGGGCAGAAAGTGGGTCAAGAGACTTATTTGTACACAATAGCACAAATTTCTTCTAACAACAGGCGTATACCATTTTGGTGGAGGGATGCCTGGCTACCCTGATTACATTACAGACTTCGGGAGGAAAGTCGAAGTCTGTCAACTGTAGCCACTTAATCTCCATGCAAGAAAGCAAAGAGTTGAAAGGTTGGGATGGAGAACCCTCCCCTGCTGCTATGACAGAAGGAGCAGTCTGATTGGATGATCGATGGCAATGCTCAGTAGCTTGGGATACTAGACTCACTCAGTACCCCATCCGGAGCTACAAGGATGACTTGTGCTTGGTTGTTCTTGATCTTTCTGAAAACTCTGGGCAGAAGTGGTTTGGGCGGAAAGGAGTACAGGAGGCCTGAGTTCCACTGGTGACTAAAAGCGTTGCCGAACCATTGCCACCTTAGAAACTCCAACGTGCAATACTGCTGACACTACACGTTCTCTGCGGAGGCGAACAGCTCTAACCAAGGCTCTCCTCACTGTTGAAAGAGATCTTATGCCACTTGAGGATGGAGACGCCATTCGTGAACAACTAAGCATTGTCAGCTGAGTTCATCTGCTCTGGCTTTCAGAGGGCCTGCCAGATGTTGAACCACCAGAGAAATGCCCTGTTGTTCCAGCCACATCCAGAGGTGCAGAGCGTCCTTACAAAGGGTCCACGACCCCATCCTGCCCTGCTTGTTGCAGTACCATATGGCGGTGGTGCTGCATGTGAACATATGCACTACCTTTTCCTTGAGAGAGGGAAGAAATGCTTTCAATGCTAGTCTGATCGTGCAGAGCTTTGACAGGTTGATGTGGAGTCCAGACTCTGCTGGAGACCAGATGCCTCTCATCTCTGCCTCTCCCAGAGGGCCTCCCCAGCCCAGGAGTGACACCTCTCACTAATGTTAGATCTGGTTGTGGAAGGGAGAGGGATCAGCCTCTGACCCAATTGCGGTTCGTTAACCACCACTGCAGATCTTGCACAGTTCCTTTCTAGAGCTGTACGTTGTCTGAAAGATTCTCCTGATGCTGCACCAACTGGAACTTCATTTCCCACTGCAGAGTCCGCATATGCAATCTGGCATGACTCAGCAGCAGGATGCAGAAGACCCAGCAGCTTAAGAGTCATTCTCACTGAAATACAGGATAGAGGCTAAAATATCAGTATCATAGCTTGAATATCCTGGACTCGCCGCTTGGGAGGATCAGCCTGAAAGTGTCCAGAAGAGCTCAGATGAGAGGGAGTGCCTGAGAACGAGTCAGGTGTGACTTCGGCATGTTTATTGTGAACCCGAGCGAATGCAGGAGGTCTGCCATAGTCTGGATGTAAGAGACAATAGCCTGAGGCGAGCCTGCCTTCAACAGCCAGTCATCAAGATAGGGGAAGACTGAAACACCTGTTCTGCGCAGGTGAGCTGCGACCACAGCCAAGCCATCATCTTGGTGAACACCCAAGGGGCACTGGTAAGGCCAAAAGGGAGCACAGTTAACTGAAAGTGGTCATGGCCTAGCTTGAACACAAGTAACATCTGTGGGCACGCAGGATGTGAATATGGAAATAAGTGTCCTGCAAGTCCAACGCTACCATCCAGTCTCCTGGGTACAGGGCAAAAGCAACCTGAACCAACAAGAGTATTTAAAACTTCTCCTTCTTGAGGAAGAGGTTGAGGGACCGAAGGTCTAGGATAGGGCAGAGACCCTTGTCCTTTTTGGGGACCAGAAGGTAGCAGAAATAGCAACCACAGCCTACTTCTGGCACAAGAACCCTCTCTATGGCTTCCTTGGCCAAGGGAGCTGTAACCTTCTCTCGGAGAAATACCAAGTGATCGTCCAACAACCGATCATAAGATGGTGGCATGGATAGGGGGTAGTCTCGAAGGGGTCGGAATAGCCCCTTCGGACTATCTGTGAAACCGACCTGGAGGTATCGCCAACAGAGCAGGCGACAGTAGATCCTGCCTCCAACTGGTCCATGGCGGGAAGGAGTCAGACTAGTAAGGATTGGAAGCTGCTGCGGAGGGGAAGAGCGTGGTTGAGCTGGAGGAGCGGTGGACTGGCCTGACCGCTGGCTCCTTGATCCACGAGGTTGGTGGATCCCACATCCCTGGCCACAGAGACGCTGGGAAGCATAAGCGGCACAGTGGCTGAATGGGAACAAAGCAATCTTCTTCCCAAGCCAGCCTCTTGGATTCCCTATTGAGGTGCGGAAGGGAATGCACCATGGGAGGTGGAGGCTTGGATAACCAAGCTCTCAGGGGTGGGGTGCTGCAGAAGAAAACTTGGGTCACCTGGAGCAGGGTGATGGCAGCAGGAAATATTCCTGTTCTCAGGAGCCAGTGTGCTGGGTTCATCTGTAAGGGCTTCATTGAAGGGGAGCAGGGGTATGGAGGTTGAAGGTCAAGGTTGAAGCACCTCTATTGGGAGGTTAGTCCAGACTGCCAGCGAAGGCAACTCGAGGTCCAGGACCTCAGCTGCTCTTTGCACCACCACCACCACAGAATATGATGCTCCCTCCTCCGTAGCCACAGTAGGGGGGAAAGCATGTCAGAATCAGGGGAGGAATCTAGTCTACTGGCTTCACCCAAGTCCATACTCCAATCCGTAGAGTCTTGGAGCTGGTATTCTAAAGGGTCCAGCGACCCCTTCCATTCTTCATCATACCCTAGCCCATGAGAATGGGGCTCCGGATCCAAGATAGGAGGCAAGACTCTTGCTGGTGTCAGGTTTGTACGAAGCCCATTCGGCTACATGTTGGAGTCTGAAATGAGAACGGGAACGGTGCCACCAATGGGCACTGGTGGCGCCAGGAATGTCAGCGCCAAGTCTAGAGTTGGGGAAGGTTGAGGTGGTATGACTGATGCCGTCCCGGAACAAAGCATGGATCCATGGGTGACCCTTGGAGCAGAGGCTAAAGCTGCCCACGCAGGACTTGAAGGGGCCCCCTTTGACTCTGCGGGGCCCAGCGCACGCCAGGGGTGTTGGAATACCCCAAAATGAGGCACATGGCCTCACAGTCGTCCTTCAGTTGGGCAGAGGTTGCTCCAGCTCCTGGAAACTCAGCGAGGTCGGTCCAGACTCAGGATCAGCAGCAGGAGGCCTAAAACGTAGTTGATCTCTTGTCTGTTCGCCGACGGACGAGGGGATGTTGAACAATGTTTTGGCTTCTTCGGTTTCTCCTACCTAAAGAAGGCACCTTGTTGCAGCAGGGAGAAAACATCCTGCATAGTCGTCATGAGGATATTTGCTAAGAGGATGTATTTATTGAGGGGTCTGGGATGCAAGACTGGTCTACATGGAGCTGTCTTTTTGAGAATGAGGAGGTATAGGGAGTAAACTGCCTTGCCATGGTGTTGATGTGGCACTGGCTCTATTGCCCCATTAAGGACAAGGGTGAGAGTCTCTTCTTGGAGTGTTCTGAGCTTAGTGTGTGTGACAGGGTTGGGATTATTAGCGGAGGTGAAAGAAGTTCTAGACACTACCCGTGCTCATGCCTGATGCATCAATTTGTTTACTTTTTCAGGTGGTAGGGCATAGTCTGTGGCTTGGGCTAAGGCTTGTTTACAGGCGGTATGCACTACTAACAAGTCAGGGGGAACATGGCCCTTGATACAGGTAGGATCAGATGGAGAGGGTTTAACTTTTTTCAACTCTGGTCGTAACTACCTTAGCTTTCACAGGCTTGCTAAGGGCAGACTTAAGGATTTCCCTCAACATAAGGAGGAACTGAATGGAGTGTTCCAATTTGCAGAGCATCTTCCTCCTCTGGCATCCCGTGCATATCTATTTTGTAATAAGAAGCTGTCAGTTGTATAATCCTTGGACAAGTTGTCCTATCATCTGGGGAGGAGGCAGCTCTGACTGTGATCTGTTAGAAATCTGGATTTCATAGTGGATCAATGCCTTAATCTTCCCAGGGTCGTCTGACTGAGCCTTTCAGGCACTGATAGGCTCCCAAAGGATATCGGGCACAGGTTCCTCTTTTAAAGCCACCTTCCCCTTCCTTGGCAAAGGCTCTGCATTCTTTGTTGGCGATCCCTTAGCTGAGATTTTTCCAGTATAGGTAACAAATCCTCTTGTCTTTCCTCAGTGCTGACCAAAGATGGCTGAGGATCTAGGAGTTACAGTTTTTTGTGCACCAGACTGGCCATTCAACTCTCAAAAGGGGTGCTCGGCCGGGAGTGCAGCCCTTATGTGGCTTATAATGAGTTTCACCGTAGACCATACTCACTACCCTAAGTATTGGCTTGGTGTGAGGGCTCCTAGTGGAGGAGGTCCTCTTTCTTAGTGTCTGAGCCACTGAAGTTGATTACCTTCTGACTAGCTGGTGAGGTGGGATGCCTGGGTTTGAATGTCTTCCTCTACACTGAGTGGGTGTGGTTCCCCCAACATGCATAGGGCTTTTTCCATTGGCTGTCACTGCATCGCGGAGTGAACCCAATGCCAGTGCCTCACATAGAGAAGAGTTTTCTTGCAACGGAAGATGAGACAGAACGTGCACTCAGCGTATTCATCAAGAGAAAGGCAAAGATTACGGACGCCGTGAAAGTCAGCAGACAGACGGGTACTTCGTGTGACATCCAGGGCATGTACTAAAGGGTATCTGTTCTATCATTCTCTACTCTTTCACATTCTTTCATAAAGAACAAACACAGGGCCTGCAAAGGCATGGGCACCTTCAGGATTAGGGACCCAGTGTTGCAAAGTGGTCTCCAAAGAGCATCAACATCGAGGTGTCTGAAAGTCTTTTGAAGGCAGTAGCAGAAGGTTGTACTGTAAGGATTTGAAGCAAGAGCGTGGAAAAGGTAAAGTCCAGAAAAGCCTCCTCGTTACACGTCTGAGCATGATAGTGGAGGAAAAACTACTTGACAATGGAAGTGGTGCCCATGCACATTGCCAAATAAGGGAGGGGTCACAGGACATCCAGGGACTCAAAGACGACTTCCAACAAAAAACAACTTGCAACATACGGCTAAACATGAGATGACAGGCGTATACAGAGCATGTATCTACAGCCAATACATGCAACAAACATTGGGATTCACCTTGCTGGTGGAAACCTGGACCACCAAACTCTGGAGTAGAATGCTGTATAAGGAAAGCAGGGTAGCTAGGAACCTCCATACAGCGTCTCGCCACCTACCTTTTCACCAGTGGGCACAAATAGGGTTTTGGCCAAGTGCCCATTACGGTATCCAGAAAGTCTTTATGGTATGGAAGCAACGCCTCACATGTGGCCGGCCCACATTACAAAACTTCATTAAGAAAGTATCTCTTGACTTCAGCTACAGGCAACTGAAGGGACAGCACATCTTCTGGGGTCTAATTACAACAGCAAATGAAGCAGTCTCTTCCACTGGGGGAACCAAGAAGTGAAATTAACCCTGCATGGGAGGGATGTGGGGGGTTAGGAGTGTAGGAAATGTATCCTATTTACATCATCTAGGTTTGTCAAGTGTTGGTCAAGAGTCAGGGCTTAAAGATCAAGGAGCTCTGAGGGTACATCCGCTGTAGTGGAAGTAAGAGATCAGACCAAGGAAGTATGGGACACGGTGCACTACAGCGGATTAGGAGAACAAGCACGACCTCAGTTGAGATGGGACATCTGAGTCTGTACTGGATTCTTCTCCGGCGTCAACACAAGAGTCTATGAATGAGGGACTAAGGCAGGTCCCAGAGCTGGAATGGAAGATTTCACAGGAGTTGGTGATAAACCAGTGAGGGGACCAAGGGGTTCAGATGGCACAGGGGATCATTCTGCCAGAGATAATGCGACTGGGAGGCTCTGCAGATCCTTGGGGCCCATAGGGCTCAAGAAGGAGCCAAAGGAGTGCCACAGATGTGGCACATGGCCTCCTCAAATATCTCGATCTGCTGCAGACTTGTTGATGTCCCATGGAGCTCTGAGAAAATCGAGATCAACTGTGAAACCAGTCCTTAATCAGGGATCTGCATTTGATGCCCTTGCAGATCTTTCTTTTGATAGAGAGTGGCAAGAAGTGGATGATTCCCACTTCGCCTTCTTACACTAGGAATCTGACTTACCTGAGATGTTAGCCTGTGAAGACAACTTCTCACAGATTGGCCTTGGGAGCCGGTTCCCATCCTCCAACTAGAGTGGGAGCAGGACATGCACAAGTGCCATGACTTCTTCCTGTGTTTGGCGACCTACAGCTTTGTGGTACTGGATTTCCTTTTGCCCGCATGGTTTCAAGGCACTCATTTCCTAGCTTGATCAGAGCTATTCAACTCCTAACTAAAGCCTGCTTGAGATCTAGAAAGTAAGCTGTTCTCCACCCAGACATTCAGATGATTCAAGTAAGGGTTCAGTGTAACATGTACCTGACCATCAATAAACTGGACCGCATAATAATTTGCATGATTGAGCCAGTTACATTTACTGCATATTACAACTACAACTGCAGATTTCCGGGACGACCATAAGTAGCAGATTTTGTAAACTGCATAAAAACACATGCATAGAGCATGACCCTAGACTTGTGGGCAGGCTTTATATACATCAGCAGGAACTCTGTCGGCACCAGAGGCTTTGCTATATGGCTTTTAATGGCTTTGCACACCTCAGAAATTATGACCTCTGATTCATCAGGTACAAATGTGGCCTCTGTCAGAAGAATGGCACATGTTCTTCTTTTGCATCACAGCATTCTTCAGATTTCTGATGTGGTAGAGGGCTTCACAGTGCCTTTGTTATTTGTTGGCTCCCAGGCTGTTTTCTATGATGATTTGGGTGCCTTTGAAGCCGTAAGTGCTTAAATAAGTGCAAAAATACATTGGGAAGCTGTCTCAATACAAACAACAACTTGTATGGTGTGCAATGAAATCATAATCAATGAGCAATGTGATTGTATCCATTGATGGTGCAGTATTTGAAATTAACATTTTTACCAGGCTCTTTCCACTTACTTTATAGAAGCCTGCATTAACTTGATACAGGTAGCCTGCCTAACAACTTCCCATGCCCTGAAAAGGCAACTCCGCACTACCACATACACAACATCAACAATACAGAGAGGAATATTTAAATGAAAGGGCTTGTGGACACTCCTGTCCCCACAGTTCAATATGTGTCTAACTGAGCTGCATGTGGTTTGCGGGTTACAGTCTTTTAGATTTCCTGTCTCGAGTTGCTAAGTTAGCTTTGAGTCTGTACTTTGACCACAAAGTTAAAGGGACTCAGAAACAGGGACCTATTTGGCACAAGGTGCAAAAAAACGTATTGACAAGAGACATTAGAAACTGATTCGAATAAAAGAGTGAGTCAAACCCGTATTCCAGCTTAAGGCCTACAGGTTACACAAGCATCTCTGCAATCCCCACAGAGAAACCTTCCTAGCATATGCGCTTGTAACCTGGAAGTTAAATGCAGTACTCTATAACAAGAACATTAAAGGGCAGATTTATTAAAACATAGCACAAGCAAGTGCTGAAACCTAAAGTTTGCTGCACTATGTTGATGGGCGAGAGCTTCACAGATCCATATATACAAAGATGGTGCTAATGCTCTCTTTCCAGAGCTGGCACACAGACTGTTGCCCAGGGCAACACACACAAGCACACTCACCTTTGCACTAAGGCATGGGTGATATCTAGCACAGATTCTGTACTGGAAGGATGTCTTTCTAGTGCAAAATACCTTGCTTAGAATAAATTCAGGACTTCCCACAAATTGAATGTGTGCTGCACAATACAGCACACATGCAATTTGTGAAATGTAAGGAGAAATTAAAACTTGTTTTCTTGTTAACATCTGCCTCTAGGAGGCATTAAGTTTTGACAGAAAGCCCAATCTTCAAATTTTAGTAGATATGGCTTTGCATCAAAAACCATGAGTAGCTGTAAGGGCATGTCTACCTCACATCCATAGGAAGCTCCCTTTGATCCAAAGTAAGTCAAAGCAGTGTACAGAGTTCCATGCATTACTTTTAGGGCAACTTTCTTGCTTTAAAAAAATTATGATGGAAAGTAAATAGTTTTGCAAGACTTTGCGCCTGTGTGCATCACTTTATATGACTCTGCACTGCCAAAGTTCCAACCCTAGACTCTAACTTTCTTATGGTGATTCAAACCTATGCCTAGCACATAACACTAATCTCTGCAATAAGTAAATAAACCTGTAATTGTAGAAACCCTACCATACAACAGTAAAGAATCCTGAGTCTGGAAGATACACAGATATCTTCACAACAGGTACCTTTCAGCTATGTTAAAATGTGGTCTTGTTTGGACTATTAGTAATGTGGAGCAGTAGTTTAGATAAAACAAATCTAAATTTAAATTACAGTATACTCTGTATAGAACATACCAAATAAAAGCATCCAATTTAGACTTGCATAACCCCTTTGCCCTTCTTCCTCAGCCTTTAACATTGCAGTGATCACCTAGTGAAAGAAAGATTGCTGAGTGCCAATGAGCCTTGAAACTGGTTGCAAGTCACCTCCTTTAAAGATGCACAATAGGGGAGAGTCACCCTACTCAGCATCATCTTTGAGCTAATAGTATAGGGTGAGATGTTCGCTCACCTAAATAAGCATGGCACTCTGCACTCACTGGTAGCCTATCATTTCTTCTGACCCCAACAGGGCTATTTTTTTCATGCCTTGGTAGGTGGTGATCTGAGACCATGGCCTCGTTTTCATTATATAGACTTTGCACTGTCAAGCTCGGGGCAATGGCACAATGAATGACATAGCAGTTAGAGAGAATGGGGTCGCACTTATAATAATTTTACTTTTCTGCTACAACAGAAGCACATAACTATCACCATAAACTGGATCTCTCCTCCTTGTGCTTCTCCTCTTAGACATCTTCCCCACCATCCTTTTCCTTAATAGACAACTGCTGATCCTGTCAGTGGGACATATTTGACTCTCCAGCCAAGGATTCCAGTTCACGTAGTACATAAATATGAAATATTCTTAACCATACATCCTCAGCCTAGAGAATCGTGCACTTGTTGTAGTCTTTCAGTTTGGGTTACAGGTGCGAAAAGTGATTAAGAGAGACACAAAAAAAAAGGTTAAAAAAATAACAATGCTGGATTATAAATATAGGCACATAGATGAATCTTGTACCCTTAGAAAGAGGTCAGCCTAATAGGTGAATTTCAGAGGGCTGTCGATAGACATTAGTAAAGATGCTACTCCCCATTTCATGATGCATTACCGGTTGAGGACTTGCAGTTTAGAGGTTGAAGATTTAGAAAGACCCCTGCTCAGTTCAGGTACTGTCTGATTAACTTCATGATTTCTTAACAAACTGATATGTGTGGTAATCAAACTGTCAGTGTGCTAAAACACCTGATTGAATACCTGGAAATACCCTTTATTTTAAACGATGAAGAGGAGGAAGTGCGAAAATTGGGTCATGCCCAGATTACCCATCAATAATTCTCATTACAAAAAGTATTTTCATCCTTGTTTCAGTCCTTTGCCCCTTCTATCCCCCCTTTCCTCCCTCCCAAAACCTGCAAGGGTTTACCAGAAAGGATTTTAGTGCTTGGATAGAGGTACATGGGGACATAATTAGACACTTTTCTACTCTGCCTTATGAGAAGGATCTCAGTTTGCTTATTTGTGAATTAAAAGTTCTTTCATGAGCTGACTCACCTCACCGCTAAATGACTGAAATGAGGGGGTAGAGAACCGAGAACAAATAAAAATACTTGTAAGGAATTGTTCAAAATGCTAATAAAACCTCACATCGGTATATTTTTATAGTACAAACAAATGCTACAAAATGCCAGCTATGGTACTGCCACTATTCAAAATGTTGAGAGACACAAGCCATTCTTTGTTCACTCAAGCTATATAATGGTTGCCCACTCCCACCAGCAATCTTTTTAATCATTCATCTTCACTTCACACTCAACTAAGCTCTTCAAGTGCACAACCATGTGCTACACATGCTTAACTGCACCGTGTTCATCTTTAAAAAATGTTCATCATACTGGACAGTCATGGCATGGCATCCCACATTGTCCTGCACCAGTGAGGCAAAATTTTCCATCCGTTGGCAGGAGTGGAAGTGAAACTGGCCATGTAACCGCTCAAGAAAGTGACGCAAACAGGGAGGAAAAAATCTCTGAGAACTGTTCAGAGAGGGTACAATGCAGAAAAGTCTGAAACTTTCACTTAGTTTATAGCCAATGTTTTTGGCAGCTGGATATACATGTGGCTAGACCTATAATGTCCTCCTCATAATAATAAAAGGACATGGGAAGACCTATCCATTTAGTGAGCA